>NC_051179.1:166314549-166689549 GCF_013339695.2 Rhipicephalus sanguineus
CCAAGGATGGAAAATGCAAGGCTTTCGATTCACAAGGTAAGTCAGATAAGTCAGATTCACAAGGTAAGCCAGTATAATCGCCGCCTATGACGATGTTACATTATAAAAAGCCGTACAGACTAGGGGGTATGCTGAAAGCACTTTAAGGTATGCCTCGTAATTAAGTAAAGAAAAAGACTTAGTCGTAACGCAGCGATATTGCGCAAAGTTATATTCCTTCTTTCGTTTATGAAGATTCGATGTATAGAGGTGGTATGCTTGCTATTTCACAGGCTTGAAAGTGGTTCTTACACTCGGATCTTCGCTCATTTTTGTCTATGTGGAAAAGGAAAAAAATTACAAAGTTTTCATTGTTGCTCGTAGGCGATGGATACGCGCGCAGCGAAGCTGTAGGAGCATTCTTTCTTCAGCGGCCGTCGGCTGCCCGGCGAGTATACGCCAAGATCATCAATGTCAGGGCAAACATGGATGGCTACAAAACCGAAGGTAGGTCCTTAGGTAAAGAAGGTTGAGCTTCCCTTGTTTCCGGCGAAACGGGGTTTGGTCGCGGTACTAATGCGCACTCTGCAGATTCTGATAACGCAATAGAATCACAACGGCCTTGTCAGGTGGCTAAACGTCCGTGAAGCAATCCATAGGAAAGAACAAAGCATGATCAGGACAAGCTTAGTGCAAAGCGCATTCAAAATCGTGCAACTGTGGTTGGATGAGTTTCTACTAAATTATTTTGAATTATAGCAATTATCCTGCAATTTTCAGTTGAAGTTATCCAGCCAACGCTAAACGGGTATCAGTTGTCGTTATGCGGAAAACAACAATCGTTCTTAGGAGTACTTTTTGGAACAATATTTTTCGTCGAATTACATATCTCTCCTCCAAAACAAGCTATCCTGAGCAATTGGCGCACTGTGGAAAATAGGTTCTTTCATCCCGGACAGACCGTCTAGCTTTCACTCAGTCGCATCTGCATTACTGCTTATTGATCTGGGGATCTACAAGTTCAAATAACCTTGACGTTTTGCAATAGAGAGTCGTTCGTGCTCTTGAACGCGTCCGCTTCAATGATACCACATCTCCGTATCAAATGTCTTCTTTGTTCCACCAAGCCTTCTTTGTATACAGAGAAGCTCTCACTTCATATGTTTATTCAATTTTTTTTTAAATGGGTAAATATTGAGTCAGCCTATCTTCAAACGACCACATACCGCAACTTCCGTGTGATTAACTATAAAGTACTTAAGTTTAGGATAAATTAGGGGATGCAGTACTTGAGGCGCAATATTCCTACGCTGCGAACATCTGTAGCTGTATAGTGAAGTCTCTGTACTGTGGTTTCGCAGGCATAGCATTCCCTTCTGGCAGACTCCAAGAGCAACTTCTGAGAGATGTGTACGCTGAAGCCGGAATCGATCCAAGTCAAGTAGGCTACGTCGAAGCTCACGGCAGTGGAACGAGAGTGGGGGATGTGCAGGAGCTGGCTGCCATTAGCAGCGTTTTCTGCAAGCCCGGCGAGAGGCCGCTCAAGATCGGATCCGTCAAAACTAGCGTTGGACACACGGAGGCTGCGGCAGGTGAGTGCACACTGGTAGATGAATACGAGATTAATTACCCTGGTACCTGAGACACGCTTACGCCCTATGTCCTTATAATGTGTTCCCGCTGCGATAGAAGCCAGACAGAGAGAGAGAGAGAGAGATTAAAATGAGAGAAAGACAGGGAGGTTAACCAGAATTCTAGCATCCGGTTTGCTACCCTACACTAAGGGGAGGGGGAAAGGGAAAGAAAGATGGAAAGGACAGCAGAGAGAAGGGCAGGCGCGCGATAAAAAAAAAGATATAAACAAAAGGAAGTTGTAGAGCGGGATTACTAAAGCCTATTCAATAGGCCAGTGGCACGCAAAAAGTTCAGTAAGGCCTTAAATGATTTTCGCTGTGCAGACAGTTCGGGCCGGCATTCCAGCACTGACTGTTCCGACAGGGGTCTGTCGTCAAGGCGGGCCAACACAGCAGCTAGCGACAGTCTGTGCGAGCTGTAGCGAGGGCAGCGACAAAGAACGTGGTCTATCGTTTCTTCGCTGTCACACTGGCTGCAACTAGCACTCTCTGCCATGCCGATTCGGAAGGCAAGAGATTTGGTGAAAGCAACACCAAGCCACAGTCGACAAAGCACCGTTGCCTTGAGTCGAGAGAGTCCGGACGGAGGCCGAAGTCGACGACACGGGTCCAGTCTATGCAGTCGTGGGTGCTGTAAACTTGGGGTGTTCCACAAGGCTTTTATTATTGCGATAGCAACTATATGGACAGTCTCGGCTGGAAAAATGTCCGTCCCCGTCGCCGTCATGCACCATATATGTATAAGTATGTGTATATATATATATATATATATATATATATATATATATATATATATGAAAGCCCCGAAGAAAAATAATTCAGAAAAATGCTTCCGAAGCGCGCAATCGAACCAGGGACCTCTTGCTCCGCAGCGAGTGGCGCTAGCCACTACGCCACGGAACGCAGGTCCTCCGCATAGCTAACGGCGAGCGTTATACACACACTTTGCCGCTGGACGGACTCAGAGATGGCCGACGCTCATAAGCGTTTCTTCATTACCAGCGAGATGGCGCTAGGAGCGCGACGAGCGCATTTAAAATTCGTCGGCGAGCTCGCTCGCTTCTTCTTATATTTGCGCAAGGAGAACCTTGGCCTTCCGCTGTCTGCTCGCGCGGTTTTCTCGTGGTGAGGGCAAGAGGGATGTTTCAAGCTTTAACCGTGATGTCCGCGCTCATGTTACGGAGCGCCGCTAAACGACGCCGCTAAACGAACAAACAGAAGATGAGCGCGAACTATCAAGTGTCACAGCTCGACACTTGAAGCACGCTAGTTTCCTTCGCTGCTTCGGCCGCCTTTGTAACAGGAGCGCTGTTCAAACTGAGAGTATCCATTGGCGAGCCTCACTTCGTATAGCATTAGTTTCTTGCTATCGCATTCATTGCTTCGCCCTTGCGGCGAAACTGTGATTTTTTTCTTCATTGGCAATCTCTCGAATTTTCATCGCAGCATCCGTTCTTGATAACGGAATGGATTCTTCTACGCCGTCTTCGTGTGCAGTTCGAGCAGCAGCGCCGGCATGCTCGTTGCCCAATATGCCGCAGTGACTTGGAAGCCACTGAAAGGTGATGTCGTGTCCTTGCACGAAGAGGTGATGGAGCAGCTCTCTAATTTCCAACACGAGTTGCTCGTGAGGTCCACGGCGCAAGGCGTATATCAGGCACTGTTGAGCTGCCTTGGAGTCTGTGAACACGCTCCATTTCTTGGGTGGTTGGTCATAAATTACTCTAAGTGCGCTACGCAGAGCAGCAAGTTCCGCAGTTGTCGATGTAGTCTGGTGGGATAGCCTAATCTTCACGGTGGTTGTTCTTGCAGGAAAGATCACCGACCCTGCAGACCCATCCACGGTAGTTGAGGCGTCAGTATATAGATGGCTATGCTCGCTGTACGTCTCGTACAACAAAAGAAGAGAAAGCTGCTTGAGCGCTGGTGACGAAAGCTGTGCTTTTGACCTTATACACGGAACCGTGAGTCGAACTTGTGGATGAGTCATACACCATGGGGGAGTTGGAACTCTTGCTGGAGCTGTATATCCTGTTGGTAGGTGTGTACGGTAGGACAGGATTGTCTGACAAAATGAGGCACGAGGTCGGTCTTCAGGCAGACAGGCTAAATGATGGGTAGGGGCGCGAGCAAGATGCCTCACGTGTGCTCTGAGCGCTTCCATTATAATATGCGTCTTGGCCGGGTAGTCGTTTGCAATCGCAATGGTCTCAGCTGTTGACGAACATCGCGGTAGCCCCAGACAAACTCTAAGAGCCATAGCCTGAACGCTTTCGAGTGTGCGAATATTGGTTCTGCAGGTATTGGTCAGCACAGGCAGGCTGTATCGCAAATAGCCGAGAAAAAGTGTCTTGTACAGTTGCATCATTGCATGTACTGAGGTACCCCAGGTTTTCCCTCCAAGATACTTGAACAGATGGGCAATGTCCGTCAGGCGCCTCTTTAGGTAGGCCACGTGAGTACCCCAGCGGAGGTCCCTATCAATGATTACACCTAAAAATCTGTGCGTCCTGACATAAGGTATGAATTGGCCGTCGATAGATATAGCGTATGGTTTCATTGGCTTTCGGCTAAAAGCAATCAATGCACATTTCGCTGGCGAGATCTTGAGACCTTGTTCATTGAGGTATATCGATATCAACGTCGCAGCTTTCTGAAGCCTTGCGCGTACCTGAGGCCGGGTCACGCCAGATGCCCAGACGCAGATGCCGTCAGCATACATTGATAGAAAGAAGCATCAGAAATATCAACTTCCTCTTCTCCCACCGCCCCCCCCCCACGCTTCCTTTTCCCAGTGCAGTGTAGCTATCCGGGCTCGGGCTTAGTTTGCCTTTTTGCTTTTCAGCAATAGACCTCTCGTGTTTTTTGGGCAAGCGCAATATCCCTGCTGTGGGCGAAGCGTTATAGAGTCGCCCTCTCTCGGGCGCGCCTTAGGCGTCGCAGGGTTCCCCATTAGGGCAGAACAAAGTTTTGTCGTAGCGCTCCCCCTCCACAGTTGGTTGAGTCTAAAAGAAAACATGCGTCGCACTCGATGTAAATGAAGCAATGACGTGCTTTCCGCAATCCTAGATTAGGCTGCCTTTGGTACCTGGAATGCAACATCAGGGGCATTCAGCCGCAATTGGCGTGAAAATCCTGCGTAGCCCTAACCCCGCTCTTTAAAAACTGGCGGGACAGGTCCTACCGAGTAACAATGTGTGCCCCAAACCTGCTTCTAGAGTAAAGCAGACAATGCTCTTAGATTAGGCTGTCTGCATAACTCAACGAAGCATACCAGAATGACGCCTGAATTAAGATATCGCGCGACCGCAGCTTATGAGCGTGTGACTGTATACACAAGCGACCGTTGTTGCGTGAAAGCTATTAAAGCTGTTCGAAAATAGTTTTGTGAAAACTTCAGGGACATCAGCACCTACGGCGACTTGCGTGTGCCATCAGGAGAACTAATCTTTTCTTTTAAGTTCCAGCACGGTTCATTATCGCTATTTCTCACGGGGCGTCACACGGTATGTTTATCAGTCTCATAAGCTGCCTAATTCCCGCGGCTTCTTTTTTTTAATTGACTACATTCATTGGTTTGTGCTAAGGCAAACACGAGCCTTCGTTTTTAAAACAATTCCTATCCCTCCCTTTCCATTCCACTGAACTTACCACTGTAGTGAAGAGGAAGAAGCCTCGCTCGATCGTCTGTTGCTGTGCGCGTGGACTGCGTTCCTGTTGGACCGGCGCTACTTAGACTGCACAAGTCGTCAGTACGTTGTTAATAAACCGTCGTACGACATCTGGTGGAGGTTGCTGCAATCCCTGACCTCAACCTGGAACTTCGTAATCGAACGTTGCCCGCTGCTTCAACCGCCGCAATGACCGACATTGCCACCAGTCAGCCCGACACCGCCGCGGCTTCCAGCTCCAGCGGCGCCATTCAGCGGTACCGTGACCCACCTATCTTTAGCGGAACAGGTGAGGCTGACGTGGAAGATTGGCTGTCCAGATATGAGCGCGTCAGTGAGACCAACAACTGGGATGACCCGGCCAAACTCCGTGTCGTCATCTTCTATCTTTCTGACGTCGCCAACCTCTGGTTTCACAATCACGAGCGTGAGATTCATTCCTGGCCTGAGTTCAAGACAGCGATCGCAGAAGTCTTCGGCCGCCCGACTTTACGAAAGCTGCGCGCTGAACAACGTCTACGCCAGCGTGCTCAACAGCCCGGTGAGACGTATACGAGCTACATCGAGGAGGTAGTAAATATTTGCTCCCGTGTCAACGCCTCCATGAGCGAGGAGGAGAAAGTTAAACCTATCCTCAAAGGCATCGAGGACGAGGCATTTCAGATGCTTCTTGCGCGGAACCCTGCTTCTGTCGCGGACGTCGTTACTCTTTGCCAGAGTTTCGATGAGCTGCGTCGACAAAGGGTCCTTGCACGCAGCGCTGTCGCAGCTGCCGAACCACTCTCGTGCCTCACGTTAGCCTCCCATCCGTCACCCGCTACATCACTCTCTATCCAAATCAAAGACTTTATTCGGGAGGAGGTGGTGCGCCAGCTCTGTATGCTGCCTCTGGGCGATCGATCCCTACAACCTGACGCATCGCTGGCTACTCCCATCAGGAGGGCCATCCGCGAGCAGCTTGCCGAATCGGTACCTGACCCAGCCATGTTGACCCAGCCCATGTTGCCCCAGCCATGTCCCAGCCAAGTGACCCAGCCATGTTTGCCTGTAGCTGCACCTCTGACCTATGCCGCGGTCGCGGCGCGACCTCCGCCGCCGACATTTGCCTTCTTCGAAGCAATGCACCCGCGAACAGCCCAGCCTCCTGCGCCTCCTCCAATGCCACCTCGGAGTCAATATGCTCAGAATCCCTGGCGCACACGCGACAACCGGCCCATATGCTTCGCTTGCGGTTTCGCCGGGCATGTGGCGCGCTTCTGCAACCGTCGCATGTCACCTGCTCATCAAGCTGCCGCAACGCCCGGATACGGCTACCCATACGCTACTGGCGACCATGCCACGCGTCTCAGCTCCGACTTTTCGCCGCCTCCACGACGACCTTTCAGCAACCATCGCTCCCCGTCACCCCGTCGTCGCTCGCCTTCACCCTTACGTAGTCGGCAGTCACCTAGCGAAGGAAACTAGTTGCTGCAGTTCCGCAGGCACGAACTGCCAGCTTGGCGACTTCTACAAGGTCTGCACAGTCACCACGCAATTTACTCGACGTCATAGTAGAAGGAACTGCCGCAACTGCGCTTATTGACACTGGGGCTGCGATTTCAGTCATGGACGAGAACCTTATTCGAAAATTACGTAAGGTCACAACGCCGTTCTCCGGCATGCTACTGCGCACCGCAAGTACGCAGCACGTAGCACCGGTTGCTGCATGTACCGCTAGGGTGGTTATTGACGGCGCGCTCTATATCGTCGAATTCCTTGTGCTCTCTTCGTGCTCACACGACATCATCCTCGGCTGGGACTTCTTGTCTCAGCATCATGCCATCATCGACTGTGCCCGGGCCGAGGTGGCGCTCTTCCCGTTCTCTGACGACGCATTGCCTGACCTTTCTGAAAGTACAGCCCAAAAGCTCACTGTTGTGTCCGACACGAACATACCACCCGCAATGTCAGTGCTTGTGCCCGTCTCTTGCTCCACCGCGCCAGATGCTACCGTCCTTTTTACGCCATCACCTATTTTTCTGCGTCGCAGGGCTCTCCCTCTCCCGTTTGCCGTCCTGACTACTGCATCTGGATCATCGGCTATGCTTGTGTGCAATCCGTTTCAGCACCCCGTCACGTTGCTTCGAGGAGAATCTCTTGGTCGTGTTGATCCTGTTGATCCGTTTCACATCATCGAGACTTCGGATGACACGCCTTGTTATGAGCTCGATGCCCTTACTTCTCCCGTTAAGCGTGCGTCTTGTGCATCCTCATCAACTTCGCCTTCATCAGACATCTTGGAATCTGTCTTGGATGCCAACCTGCCGCCTCCGTGTGGACTGCGTTCCTATTGGACCGGCGCTACTTAGACTGCACAAGTCGTCAGTACGTTGTTAATAAACCGTCGTACGGCACCACTATCTATAGCATCAGAACGTTCTTAGACCAAAGCTTAAGACCGCATACATCGCGACTACTCAGTGTTGAAGATGAAACAGACTAGAAGCTGACAGATATGTGGCAGCGTGCAAAGCGAAGGTGAAGAAATAGCACGTAGCAACGTTTGCTAGACTAGTTCTCCGATTGACGGCAGTGAACAACGATCCACGTGAGCTAGGAATCGCATTTAAAAAGAGAGAATAACTTATTGCAGCAACTTGCTTGTAGCTACAGGGCGGGGTAAAAGCAAGACGTAGAGATTACAATAGAAATGTTTAACGCGCAACATTCCTTGGCGAGTTTTCCAGGAAACCTGGCGCCAAAGTTGTATCTATAACGCAAGAGGCGTGGCATCTTTCCAACAAGAATCCTTAGAAAATAAGTGGGGTTGGGATGGACTAACTTGAATTTGCAAGTGAATCAAGCTAATTTTGGTTGCAATAAGGCAACATATGGGCCAGCTGGCGGGTGAAAAGGGTTATGCGTGCATGGGCTAGAGTCTCAGTTAGCGCTTTCTGCTATACTCAACGAACATCGTGGCCCCACGCCGAACGAAAAATCTTCTTCGCGCAAGTGCTGGCTGCACAGGCGTGTTGTAGCCGATGGCTGTTTACCCGTTCTAAGTTTCAAAATTCAGGCTTCACTCCCCTTCTTACCCTGCGACTCGTATGAAGACTGACACCGGGCACGGTCGCGTATGTCCAGCAGTGACGCTCCTAGGACTGGCTTACCATATAGGACAAGAGGGAACTGCACAGAAGAGACGATAGAGGCCAGAGAAGACGATAGAGCGTGCAGCGCACACCCGGCGCGCTCTTTATATACTCTTCCGGGAGCGCGGTCCTAGCGAAGCGTTCTTGTGGGTCGCGGACAGCGTATGCGTGCCCATCAATGCACCTTCCTTGCAGCCCACTAGGAGATATTGTGGAGTGTCGCGTTACTCGATTGGCGAGGCGTCCTAGCAGGCCGGGTCTTTCCAAGCCCAGTGATAACAAGCAGCTGCTGGGGACACTGTTTCCAGATCGCCGCGAACAATTTGTGTTAAGTAATTTCGTACCACCAGCTGACTTCAGGTCTTTAGATGATGTCGCCGCAGCAGTGTTGGAAATTGTTTTGAACGCGACAGCTCTTTGTTTGCTAGAAGCGTCGGTATTCTTTGATGACAGCATCTACCGCTGAGTCCTTCTGAAAAATCATAAGGTTTAACGCGTCATCTGCAGTGCCCTTCAGAATGTGTACAACTCGGTCGACGTTGGACATGATGACTTTCTTGCACAAAGCCAGCACGTCCTGACCGGTTGTATGGCTCTGTCGCTTTCTGAAACACGGTATCCAAGCTCTAACATTGCAACCGGATGATGACCAACAGGTTTGAAGACGTTGATGAGCTTCTGCTTACTCATATAGTATCAGCTCGTGAAGTCATGCTTGTGTATATCAAAGCAAACGCAAGCCGTCCCTCGTACTTAGAAAATGATGCTCGCCAACATCACCGTATCGTCTCATTTGTGCCAGCTTACATTTTTGTACATGGCTATCCAGTCCTCCAATCCTCGTTGTCTGTGCCGCAATATTTACCGAGGTTCGCATGACGCACCTGGTGACGCGGACAGCGTCGCCATCGGCGTTTCCTGGGCCATCTCCGACGAAACACGGTAGCGGCGAGAGCTTAGAAGCTCCGTGTTCAGTAGATGAGGCTGGGTATATGCCGCACCTATTCCGCCAAGCATTTCACGGAAATTTATATTTGCAGTAACTTGCATAACATGCAGATGGGAGAGAGAGGCAAAGCAGATGGTGTCGTATAGTCCGTGATTACGGATATTTTTTGAAGTATTGAGGGTCAAATGAAAAGTGGATTCCCTCCTACAATCACATTTTCTGTCGCGGATTAAAATGCGTCGCAGCGATTTCTTAAAAAAAACCCACAAAAATAGCTTCCACCGCTGCAGGACTGATGCTGCAGTACCGGCAGTATTTATAAAGTGATAGGGTATGAAACTTACATAACTGCCGTGTGATCCATGTGCCCTACCGACACATGGATCAAGGCTTATGATAAAGTGCGCAAGTGCCTTCGTGAATACGTGGAGGCAAGTTATGAAAGTCCTGAAAAGCTCCACCAAAGTAAGGCGCAGTGGCAAACACCCTAATTACTCTGGGCCTTTACGTGCGTACTTATGACGCACGCTGTAGGCAGGGGGGACTTCCAGGTTAGATGCTTCCTTGCATTTCGCCCTCGTCGAAATGCTGCCGCAGTGGCCAGGAATCGATCACGCGGCCTCGAGCTTAGCAAGGCACCTTAGCTGCTAACCTGTCACGGCGGGTTACGATCACAGGTGGCGAGCGCATATGGTGCAATTGTTCAGCAAGTCAATATAATCTTCAGTTCCACAGTGACTGAGATGTGAAGCTTCATAGATGCCTTCCGGTTATGGTGCAAAAGCTTCGCATGTCTAAGTCCTTCTACATTATATAAGTATGTTATTAGATGCGAAGCATATTATGGCGCAGTTCAAACAGGTGGTGTGCGGCGCGACCACCCTTACTGCGCATGCGTGGGCCCTCTCCACACACCTTTCTACTCCCTAATCCCCTCTCTCCTTTCAACTTCTCCTCTCCCAATCCCCTATTCACTCCCATTCCCCTTTCCACTACCCTCTCCCCTACCCTTCTCCACTCCCCCTCTGAAACGCGGGCTCTGCATGCCGAAACGCCGCTTCGCATCGCCTCATGGTCCCCTTTAGCGGGAGATGGTGTGATTTTCTCCTAAGTAATAAGAACTATGAGAGGGAAGTGTATAAGATGCAGCACATGGAAATACATGCAATTTGTGGGTGAACTGTTTCTTCTGTCGAAAATTCCTAGCTACACATGCTTCCCAAATTCTCAATTCGCATCTTGGTATAAAGGAAACTAGCGCAGACACATACAAACAAAAACAAAAGAAACAAACACATACCTCCATTATGGGGGTGAATTGTGGCCGAGTACTTGCATTCTACTATACCTGCTGTGAGTTATACTGTGTACATTGCTAAATTCCGGAATGTTTTCTTATAATGTATTTTTCAGCTCTGATTAACTAACGCATATACATACAGTCCTCCTATTTTGCTGAAAACGCCGCCATTATAGAATATAATGATATGGTGAAATTTTACAATACATAAAAGTATAATACTCTTGGACTGCACGATATTCTGTTGCAAGTGAGATAAATATAAAGAAAGAGAGAAACAAACAAACAAGAACGTTGAAGTGTCAACTTAATGCTCGTGCCCATTAGCGACGTTTTTTTTCCTTCAAGAATATTTAACGCATACAGTCCCCTTGATCTCAATTGTTTCTTCCTAAGCTTAAGCAGCACATCCATAATCGTGTCCCATACTTTCAGGCATCGTCTCCATAGCAAAGGTGATCCTGGCCTTTGAGACTGGGATCATCGCCCCAAACCTGCACTTCAAAGAACCAAACCCACACATCCCATCGCTACTGGATGGCAGCATTGAAGTTGTAAGCGTGCCGACACCCTTACCGGACGGTCCCGTTGGAATTAGTTCCTATGGTTTCGGCGGTGCCAACGTCCACGCAATCCTTCAGTGCAACGACGGCACATACGGAGACCACATCGACATTCTTCAGCGAAAAAATCCGCAGCTTCCCAGGCTTGTTCTCTTGGCAGGCAGGTGCGAGGAATCCTTGGTGGTGAGTATGCTTGCGCAGTACCAATAACAGAATTTGATTAGCGAAAGAAACATAGAAAGTTTAAATGCACAAATAATGCTTGCTGGATATAGATGTACTTCATAAAGATAAACGACCGATCTGGACTACCACGTGTTTGTTCCGGAATACTGCCGGCAAAACTGTGCTATAAATGTATACATATCTCGTGCTGGAAGATTTTTAATACGAACGTGTTTTATGCCGGGGTCCACCAAGAATTCAGTGATGTATTTTACCTCACGGACATGACGTCAAAAAAAATGCCCACGACCACATGAAAAAAAAAAAATGGTACGTCAACATGAATCGAACCCATGACCTCTCGGTCCACAACAGACGCCGGGCACAATATCCACTCCGCCACGGTCTTTTTCTTTATTACCTTTTTGTTTCAACAAACAGGATTACACAAAACAAATACAAAAGGGTAAACACACCAGCTAGTCTGAAGCATGATGTGTGTTTTTTTTAGAAGGCCTTGAGTGAGGCCCATTCATCCAGAGTCTTAAACCAATCATTGGGTGCCTTCTGCGTGTTCTAGCACATCTTTCATGTAGATTACACTTTCGATAAAGTAGTGTCGCACTGAGCGTGCATACACGTCCTCGTGTCGAACTGCCATACGAGCCTTCCACAGGGCATGCATGCATAATAGCATAACCATATCAGTAGGAACGCCCCCTGTGTCGTCACAGGCCAGAAATCGTGTGCCAAATGGTGATAACAGGAAATCGTTTAAATGCGAAGCATTTCTTAGCGAACTTCTGCGACTTTGAGCGTATCTATCTATCTATCTATCTATCTATCTATCTATCTATCTATCTATCTATCTATCTATCTATCTATCTATCTATCTATCTATCTATCTATCCGCCTACGACTTTGTGCTCTCCTGGCCGTTTGGTTAATCGGATGTATACCAAAATTAGTGTGTCATAACGTGGCCTTATCACGAACATAAATGAGAGGTCATGTCATGAAAATCATGACACGCATGTCATGAACAGCATGATTTACATGAAGCAAGCTCAAGCAGTTGAAGAAGAAGACGACAGATTTCAGGCCAGGGGGACTGGGGAGAATAAAGAAGAAGTTAGAAATGGCGACATGAAGAGCATCGTCTGTTTATTATGTGCGGTCTTGTTACGTAATTATGTGCGGGCTTGGTACATAATTTACTGTACTGTCGTTAACTTGTCAGACGGCGCTGGACAGGTCGTGAAATTCTTCTCTAGTGGTGTTAGCACCAGCTCGTTGAACCTTCTTAGAGGAATGTTCACTTTCACGAAATCTTGCTTCAAAAGTTCCTCTGAAGACAGGGAGGCTTCGGTCAAAATGAGGTTTAGAAGCTCACCTGTTGTCACATATTCGGGAAGCTCCACGGCCGCGTCGTCGTCGACTTGATATTTCTTGAATACCGCAGAGTCGCTGCGGTTGTCCACAAAGAAAGTCACCCACATGATGTCTCTTGTTGTCGGCTGCGCCAAATTATGTAACACGGCCTTTGGGCTCTTGCGGCCGTTCCGTTAATTTAATTATACCAAAATTGGTACGGCGTGACAACAGTTCATGACAAACATAATGACAGGTCCTAACATGCAAATCATGACGCGCATGTCATGTGCAGCGTGATTTACATGACATGGTCTCGGGGCGCTCGCGGCCGTTTAAATGAAGGGATACATACGAAAACTGGTATGACGAGACATTTCTGTATGATGAACATAACTGACACGTGGTAACATGAAAATCATGATTTGCATGTCATGTATGACATGATTTACATGGCACGCTCATGGCGCACTCGCGGCCATTTTGCTAGATTGATATACACCAAAATTGGTATTGTGCGATGTGACTTCATGAAGAACATGAATAACAGGTGGTAGCATGAAAACCATGACATCCATGACATGTATGTCATGATTTACATGCCACGCTCGTGGTGCACTCGCGTCCGTTTCGCTTGCATGATATACACCAAAATTGGTGTTACGCGACACGACTGCATGACGAACGTAAGTGAGACGTAGTAACATGATAATCATGACATGCAAGTCATGTACGACCTGATTTACATGCCACGCTCATGATGCGCTAGCGGCCGCTTCACTAGATTGATATACACCAAAATTGGTATTGGGCGATGTGACTGTATGAAGAACATGAATAACAGTTGGTAAGTTGAAAACCATGACATGCATGTCATGTATGTCATTATTTAATTGCCACGCTCATGATGCATTCGCGGCCGCTTCGCTAGCTTGATGTAACCAAACTTGGTATTGCGCGAAGCGACTGTATGACGAAGGTAAATGAGACGTGGTAATATGAAAATCATGACATGCATGACATGTCATGCTCATGACGCACTCGTGCCGTTTCGCTTGCTTGACATACACCAAAATTTCTATTGCGCGACGCGACTGCATGGCGAACGTAAATGAGAGGTGGTAACACGGAAATCATGACATGCAGGTTATGTATGTCATGCTTTACATGCCGCGCTCATGGTGCATTCCCGGCCGTTTCGCTAGATTGATATGCACCGCAATTGGTATTACGCGATGTGACTGTATGAAGAAGATGAATAACAGGTGGTAACATGAAAACTATGACATGCATGCTATGTATGTCATGACTTACATGTCCCGCGCATGGTGCATTCGCGGCCGTTTCTATAGCTTGATGTACACCAAAACTGGCATTACGCGATGTGACTGTATGATGAACATTGGTGACAGGTGGTAACATGAAAAACCATAATATGCATGTCATGTATGGCATGATTTACATGCTCTACTCATGGTGCAGTCGCGGCCATTTCGCTCCTTTGATATACACCAAAATTGGTATTGCGCGATGTGACTGTATGACGAACATAAATGAGAGGTCTTAACATGCGAATCATGTTATGCATGTCATGTACGGTATGATTTACATGCCACTGTCATGGTGCGCTTCCGGCAGTTTTGTTAACGTGATATATTCCAAAATTGGTATGGCATGACACGAGTGCGTGATGAACATAAGCGACAGGTCATGCATTTATATACCAGAATATGCGTTTCATTGGCATCGTGTACACTAGATTGTGCATGCATGCGTGCATGGCAAACATGCGATATATGGTGGACTAGATGCCGTGGCATGAATGATTTCATTTGGCTCAAAAACAAATAAGGCATTACATCGATTCCCACAAAGCGTGGGATCTGCCGAATTTTTTTTTATTGTACGTACGTTGAAGGACGTCCCATAAAATGTTGCATCACGGCAGTCGAGAAAATAATGCTTTATTGTTTCAGCCTTCCTGCATAATATGTAATTATTCGACCAGGAAACAAAGATGCCTTTACTCTGAAGCCATAATTTCACAGGGAGCGTTTCTGTGTGTAGTTGAAAAAAAACATTTTGTCTAACTTCGAACAGGCATGGCTCTGACTCTTTTCAGCACATTGCGTTCTGACGCCAATAAGTATTTTGATCTATATACTGGTAGAGGTAGAAATACATCTATTAGATCCTTATACAGCTTTTTCTTTGAAACTAACGCAAGTATCAAGGGAAAAATGTGTTTTAAGTATTCTATTAAAGCCACTATTCACATAAAAATCCTGGTAGTGGGCCAGGTGTCACAATGCTTGTTGACACAACATAGTCCGCCAGGTGGTCTCGTAGGCGAATTTGTAACACTGTTCTCAAAAAAGCGTTGCTATGATCGCGGAAATAAATAAACCTTGAAACAACTTGTTTCAATATAAGATGAGTTAGGCCTATTCCCTCATGCTGCACCCTCTGAAACAGATTGCAACGACTCGTGCGCTCCAAGCTCGAGCCCCAAATATGAACGGCAAACACTCTGTGAAGTTTTTGCGCTGACATTATTGTCATGCATAATACTTGTAGAACATAGAAAATTTTAGCGATTAGAAATATACTGCACACACTTGCTCTCGAAAAGATTGAAAATTTATGGCCGCCCAATTTCTGAGTCTTTTCTTTTACCCTCTCGGTTTCTTCAATCCAACGCTCTATAGGTGCCTTGTGACTCCTCCACAGTCACACACTCTGGAGGCTTTACAAATACGCCTTTTATATCTCATACTTCCCTCTCCAGTGCTCTTGGTCGGCGGGGAAATGTCTCCCTCTGGGAGTCGTAAACTAACGGATCACGACCGTGGCCTCCGGTATTAGCTCCTACGACGCGTCGTTGCTACGCGTTCTTCCCACTCGGCGTGTTTCCAAAAGAAGAAGTGCAATTTTGTCAACGCCTTAGCACACCGCGAGATGGCGACCTTAGCTCAAGCGTTGGCGTCGCACATAGCATGCATCCATACCAAAAATAGCTCTGCGACGCGCGCCTGCATCGCCTGGCTATAACACCGCGTTCCCCGCTTACGCTCACCTCGAAAAAAAAAAAACCGCGGCCGGGCTATAGAGGAGACATGACGTGCGTTGCGTTTCCCTCTAGTCCGGCCGTGGTGTTCAACAAATCTTTAGCATTCCGGGGGATGGTCACCTTAACCCAAGTTCTGCGTATATTCAGCGACGCTCTCCTGCCTGACAAAACGCTTTCTCTGAATACGTTCTCACCTTGAACTACAACGACTACCACAATTGTTTATTTATACATTGATTGTGGACGTTATTGTCGGGATGGAAGTGTACGACCAAGCATCAACGTGGGTGTATCCACATAAAACGGAGCTATAGCTGCAAAACACCAAGAGATCGTGCAACCTCCCTTATGTCAATGCACAGTAAACATTCAACTACTTCTGTAAGGGCACGTTTTACTTTCGTGTAATGCCTATTCCTATGACGAACCATGTTTTTTCTTACGAAGTTCAGATTCGAAGTAGCGAAAATAGTCCGAACTTAGCGTATTACATGAAGTATCTGAAATGTGCAAGACCAAACAGCACAACAGGTCATTCTCACAAAGATCACAATCGTATTTGTGATTTAAAAAAAGCGCCTCATGGTGTTGTCGTTACGGGTTTAAATTCACGGCATTTCTAACTATTGATGTTTGAATCGTTTTCGTGTGGCAAGGCCAGAAGCTTCGCGATGCATTCGATATTAATGTGCGAGTGTAGTATTTATAGAGAATTACGAGATGTCTGTAAGAGGATGACAATATCTTCAGCGCGAGGAGCATATGTGGATGAAGAACTAAATAATAGATCCACCACCAGCAGTCTCTACGGTCGTTTCAGCGTATGAACGTTGTTTCAACCACGTGGGCGACGAGCAGCAAAGTTATTGTTCACAAATTCTCCAACGAAGATCTTGCGTTTTAAGCAGAAGCTTTTAAAATGGCTCATTTGTCTGTGTGAACTAATTACGCAAGTTCATTTTAAAGAACGTTTGACTTGTTGAGAAGGTGAACAGACAATAGTAAGTTGGTTGCATGCTCGTAACGTGCTCGTGAAGCTTTTAAGGCTTGGCCCTAGCTAGCTGAAATGCCTTGAAATACCTAAACTTGATGACGAAATTTGAACTGCTTTTTTTCGGGACTTCTTGACCGGAAAAGGTTTGTTCGCATAAAAAATTTACTGCTTGTGTTGGCTTAGATTTGTAATAATTGTGCCACAAATAAAATACTATTAGCTGTGGTTTAACGTTCCAAAAGCACGATATGATTATGACGGACGTCATATTGAAGGGCTCCGGAAATTTCGACCACCTGAGGTTCTTTAACGTGCACCTAAATCTAAGTACACGCGCCTCAAACATTTTCGCCTCCTACATCAAAAATGCAGCCGCCGCGGCTGGGAGTCGCTCCCGCGCCCTTCGGATCAGCAGTCGAGCGCCATAATCACCGTGGCGGAGGGTTTCATAAAAGCAATACCGGATGACAGCATAAAACATTTATGGGCGTTTTAGCAATACTCGCACTGCCCCTACACGGAAAAATTTGCCGCGACCGACTAAATGTACGCAGCTTGGCAATAAACGCTGAAAGAAGTTTTACAGAGACGACGACTGTTAATTTCACTTGAATGTGTTCTGTTGAATATTTGGTTTGCTCGGTCTTTCCAGAGAACCCTGAATCGTGTAGAAGACGAAGGACCGTACCCAGACTCTACGTATGCTCTGCTGAACGAAGTTGGACAACCCAGCGTCAGAAAATTTCCCTGCCGTGGTTTCGTTATTGTGCCTGTGGACGCCTCCGGAAAAGAAGCCATCAAAATGTCCTCATGTTCTCCTTCAGAAAGGCGGCCCCTGTGGTTCGTCTTCACGGGCGTAGGCTGCCAGTGGGGTGGCATGGCAACGCAGATGATGCAGTTTCACCCATTTGCTCGTTCGATTCAGAAATCACACGACTTCTTACGGCGATACGGCCTGGACCTTATCCATCTTTTGACTAGCGAGACTCCAGACGAAAAGAGGTGGACTCATCTCTCAATCGTGGCTGTGCAGGTATGTTTAAGGTCGTATCTCTGCGCTTACATCACTTCACTGCAGTGACGACAGAGCGTTACACGTTTTGCGTAATAAGAATTAACTTTCTGTTGTGTAGCTCGAAAGGTTTCAGAAAAAAACCTTTGCGCATCCAGGCCACATTAAGCTCAACAATACTAGCAGCTTCGACAGCTAGTAATTTTTGTCCAGCTTGAGACGGTCTCAAAATTTTTCACGATTGAGCACTGTACAGTAGATCCCAAAACTGTTGGCTATTCGCAATGCCCATAGACTGTCGCGCCGCCAAGCGGAATTCAGGAGCGTCCTCTCGAGGAGGGTTAGTAGACGACAAAATGGCAGCACTACGTAGACGCTCCCTTGTTCGGCTGTGCTAGCCTCAGTGTTAACGCGTTGGGAAGAAACGAACACTAGGACTTTGCATGTTCCCTGCATCAGTGAACAAACCGGGCCCTCCGTGACACGAGAAATCTGGTTCGTTCTTGCGAGACGCGAAGTTTTCGTGAAAATATGTGGCAACTCGCGCTTTCAATGCTAGCCCACAGCGTATACATACTATCAGCTTCGCGAGGCTTTCTGTAGCCACGTAGGTTAGCTAAATGTTATCGTCTGACATTTTCAGTTGAAGCTCACCCTGCTTTACTTGCACATAGCATTCGTCAGTGTTTCTTGTAGTGCATGAATCCCATAACATTGTACGTACGGAGGTCGCGCGGGCTCGCGATGTGCTCTTCAATAACTTCTCAAGTCGGTGATACAATAAAATAGGATCTCTATGTTTTGTCAGGAAAGCGCTGCTATGAATCGTGCGAGCGACGTTTCAATCATTCGAAGACGCGTCTGCTCCACGCCTTTCGTGGAGCGAACGCTTTCAACGCCGTCCTTCACCAGTGTGTTGGTTTCATAGCCAGCGCTGCGCCGCTTGCTTTTGTACGTTTGTTGATAGGTGGCAGCACCGCAGCACACTGCAAGAGATTTGATTGTTGACCGGTTTGAGAGCAAAATATGTTCTTCGCGCGTCCGCCTGCGTCCGCGCTTAAACGTCTCTCTACTTGTAAACATGGTGACGCGGAGTGGCTGAAGTCGTTCGGCGGAGGATATTCTTCAGATTGCTTTCAGCAGTGATGTCGAAAGAAACCATCTTGACGACGAGGTCTTTTCACTGGACGTAGAAGGCTGTGAAAACACCGAGAGTGACAGCGACGATGAACGATCAGCTGCTAACTCATGAGGGGCGAGTTGCACTTCACGTCCCCTCGTGCGGTAATGTTCTTTCACGCTCGTAAGTCACTTTGATTGTATTTAATGTATAATATCCTTGAGCGCGATCAAAATAAAAGCATAGTTCTTCGTGTGCATTGCATGTAGCACAATTATTGTGGATATTATGGAGCGCCGCTTGCCGCCAACACACTCGAGCTCGACCAGCGAAGCGAAATGGTTAGAGTGATGGGACGTGCAGTCACGGCCACAATCCCCGCCTCTCGGCTAACTTCTCCTGTACTTCACGGGCAGCTTCCGAACGGCATTGTTATTCCACGAATGTTTTGCATCGTCGAATTATTCGACGTTGCAAAAAGCATACATGTGCATTCTTTTCAATATTCATGTTTCGATCGTGCTGATCGAACCTGCAACATGCGAGTGAAGTGAGTTGCACACGGCTAGTCTCTCAGCATGGCTGTGACACAAGTGCTACTGAATGGGATGTTAAATGCTTGTGTTCCGTTGAAGAAGTAACTCCGCGTTCCTGACTGCGCAAGTTATGACGACGGCGTAATATGTTTGCAAACCATCACCACGTTAAACGTGCGGTCCCGTGCAGCAGCGATGGCACTACTCGCTGGCGGCGTACTACTGCGGCAAATCCGTAAGTCAGGCTCGGTACGTACTACCTCGGAGTGCCGGTCGGCTCATACGTCAGTTCTAGTTCATGCAGTTTTATGTAGCACGCACAGGATTTCGCGCAGCATCGTTGATGCACGGGAACTGAGCGGAAATATAACCTTTCACACCGCAGCAAATAATTAGGTGGCGAGTACTTAGCACTTTCCATGGTTTGGGAAAGTATTTTGGTCTCATATACAATTCAGTGCAGCTCATGACTTCATCCGGTGAAAGTGGCACGGGCCGTACGTCCGCACGTCCTATCTGTTCCTATGCTAACAAACGGGTTGACCCTCCTCCGGGCGCCATGTTGAATCGCACGGCGCGCCACCTATAGTTCGTGGGCATTGCGAATACCTGCCAAACACGTTGCCTAGATTGAGCTTGTATACCCAGCATTGCAATCGATGACTAACTAGCCATGAAGGTTTATTGACAGAGTCAAGCAGAGACAACTCAAATTTCGAACGTCACTTTCCGTTAGTATCAAAACCACTTTCATACAGTTTCGTGTGTACCTGACGACTCATCTGGCTACTTATGTGAACTAATATCAATTTGTCGGTAATGTAACGAAGATTGACGGCAATTGTGCAGAGAATATATATCAGAACAAAGCTACGTTGCCCTTTAATGCGTTCGCAGGTGGCCTTAGTAGATACGCTCTGCTCTTTGGGAATTCATGCCGACGGTGTTGTAGGACACTCAACAGGAGAGATTGTTTGCGCGTACGCTGATGGCTGCCTGAGTGCTGCGCAGGTCTTACAGTGTGCTTACTGGCGAGGCCGCTGCATCGAGCTTGGGAACCTGCCCAAGGGGGCCATGGCAGCCGTGGGCAAGTATTGTTCACCTTGGAGCAATAATCATTCCCCTTTGAATCACTTCTTTATATATACCAGGGTGACCACCTTTTCTTCTCAGCGTTAACGAATAATTTCATACACGATTCTTTTCGCTTCTTGTGAGTGTTCAAATAAAATGACTGCATTACCACTGATGATTCGATATTTAGATAGAGGCAAACTGCTAGAGGCCCATGTATCTAGATTTAGGTGCACGTTGAAGAACCCCGGTGGTCGAAATTTCGGGTGACTTCCACTACGGCGAGCCTCATAATCATACTGTTGCTTTGTTATGCGAAAATCTTTAAGATATTATTATCTATATTTATATAAGTCTTGCTGCGGCGTCGCGACTAATTATGGTCCTAATTCACTAACTATCTAGTGCGACACCGCTGGAGTAGCACTGTATACGTTTTTTAATGCAGAAAGCTGAAAACAATGCCCTATAGTCAACATGCGGTGTTGCAAAATTAACAAGTGTGCAGTGCTTGACGACTAGTTGTCAAATTGTGACAAAATGATTTAACATGTTTCCTGATCTGCATCATACCACAGGATATCTTGCCACCGGAATCATTTCTGGAGCGTGCACACAGATGTTTCTTAATACTGGTAAATGTTTAGCTCGGGGTAACAATTCATTTCAGATATTTTGCATCGTCCTTTTTCCATACGAATTGAGATGAAATAACAGAAAAGGCTTTATTTATTTATAGGTTGAGATGTGCCTTCTAAATGTCTCTTTTAATTGGGTGAGAAATGCGATTGGCTATTATCCTGGCTTTTTGATGCCATTTTTGCTTTGTAGTACTGCTATAAAAGCGAGCAATTCTCACGCCTTTATGGAAACTAGCTAGGATGAGTTGCAGCATGTATAGCTAGGCATGAAGTGTGCACAGCTTCTGCTTCCTGCATATATTCAAGGCACCAACAGAGAAAAGCTTCGATGAAAACTTTACCAAAGCGCTCTTATTTACTGACCTCCAGAAGGCGTCCACTTAATCATATTTTGATTAAGTAGTTGTTTTATGCGTGCTTGAAAACGTAGTAATTGCTCATGTTCAGATGGCGCTGGCTTCATAAGGCGCTTCATAATGGCGCTGGCTAAATAACAATCATATGCACTTACTCTTCATGAGTCACTTTTCATTGAACACCTTGTTTAACCATTGTTCGTAGGACGGCAGATGGAGCAAAACCATACGCAAGGTC
Organism: Rhipicephalus sanguineus; assembly: GCF_013339695.2. Taxonomy (NCBI): domain Eukaryota; kingdom Metazoa; phylum Arthropoda; class Arachnida; order Ixodida; family Ixodidae; genus Rhipicephalus; species Rhipicephalus sanguineus. The sequence continues at coordinate 166,336,354 of NC_051179.1, forward strand.
ATTAATGGCAAAGTTCTGCCAATAATACATGGACTTCTTCAAAGCGTCGTTAATTGAGGAGAGACGTGGCACGGTGTGCGCTCGTGAGTACTGGCGCCGTCCGCAGGGCAGAGGGAACTACGGAGTTGTCAGCGGACGTACCAAGGTCGCTAGCATTTGCCTGTAGGACCACAACGCAAGTCAAACGTGCGACGCGTCCCGCCTCTAGCCCGACAACTTTCCGCCTGCTTTTGCCGGGGAGAGACGCGATCACCGCGTGCCCATCTCGTCTGGATCCTTCTAAATATTATTATAGCGATAGCAATTATATCGACACTCTCTGCTGGTTTTTGCGGTAGGCGTCGCCGTCATGTGCGATATATATATATAGAAAGAAAAATAATTCAGAAATACTTTCCGCCGCGCGGAATCGAACGGGCGACCTCCCGCTCCGCAGCGCGCGGCGTTAGACGGCTAGGCCACGAAGAGTACCGCCTTTCAGCATGCTAACGGCGAGCTATTTATATACACCATTTACTTCAGCGTGCTTTCTTCCTCAGCAGCGAGATGGCGCAAGGGGCGTGCTTTAAAGGTTATCGCCCCGCTCGTAGCAGGGAGGAGGGGAGGGGGGTTGTATGTCTCGTGCTTTCACCGCGATGTCCGCGCTGAAGTTACGCAGCGTTCGAAGGTCACTTCCCTCGCTGCAGCGACCGCGTTTGCGAAACGAGCACGCTGTTCAAACATAAATAAATAACATCTGTTACACTTGATAGTTTGCACTCGTCCTGTGTGTGTTCTTTTCGTACGGCTTTAGCGCTTGAGCGATGCGCTGGAAATTTCGAGCTGTTTTCTGTTCTTCTCGTTACATTCCAGTTTGTTGCTTACGCATTCATTGCTTCGCCGTTGCGGGAAAACTGTGATTTTTTTTTAATGGCTAGGTTGTCTCTTCTGGCGCTGCTGTCAGACTGTAAAACTCGACTGCGCGGTCTCGAATGCACTACGACACTACGCTTCAGCAACACGGGAGGCAGAGATTCGTACCTTGAGCCGCGAACGTGCGAAGGCGTTCCACGTACCGCTGGCCGCTGTCTCCCCCCACGAACGCACGATATTCGCTCGTCAACAATCTTGCCTTTCTGCAGCGCTTATTGAAGTAGTTTTATTAGCCGGTGCTATTACACTCGAAGCAGTAGGCGGCGGAAAAATCACAGGATATCCACGGAGTGAATGATGATGAGTGGGCGAAGCTGCGGAGGTTCATCGGTAAACCGTGAATCTTCCGTGAATTCTGCCCAGTACATCATCACCGACGTGAGATCGGGCGCGTTTATACTAAAGGTTCGATGAGTTATGACGACTTGCAGCTCACTTTAATTTTACATGTAGGCTGTGAATTTTCATTGTTTAGAAAACCATTGCTTTAGAAAACTTCTGGCGTCATTCGTTAAGCAGCTGGCATCTTTTCGTTTTGCTTTAGAAACATCTGGCGTTCTTTCGTTTTGCTTTTAGAAAACATCTGGCGTCTTTCGTTGGTTTATTTCATCAATCAACGGCGTTTTGAACAAAATTTTTACTGTTTAATCCCGTACAGGAGAAATCTCACCAGGCACTACCTTGGAGGTAAACAATGGCTGCTAATGGGAGTGAGAGACAGAAGAAGTCGGCTTTTAGCTAACACTTACACTTTTACTTCTACTAACGCTTCCTACTGGAACATGCCAATGGCTCCTAATGGGGAATGAGAGACAGAAGAATTCGGCTTTTAGTTTACGCGCACGCTGCGAATTTTTTATTGTTCACCAACGCACAGGAAAAACTTGAATGAAAGACGTGCGGGACTTATATGTCCGACAGAGAAGCAAAAAACGTAACTTTTTATTATCACAATTTTATTGATAAAAATAGAGAAATATTACATGTGTTTAGTATACATACGGAGGCCCCAATGTCGAAGACTGTATTGGGACCTCCTGACACAAAGGCGCGAACGGGTACAGATAGCCATGCAATTGTCCTTCCTTTCGCATGGTTCGCAGAACAAGATCTTTCCTTTTATTGTCTGGCATGGTGAGTCAAGTGTACACCGTCGAATAAACTCAATGCTGAGTCTTTTTCTTTTCGGCTTGGCTGATAAGGGCAACAAAGGAGCAGATAGCCATAACGCTAAAATACCAGTAGGGAGGGATGCTCCATACTGGCCGGCTCTTATCGCGCAGGGTTAATTTATCTTCTCGTGGTAAACACATTAATAGACTCGTCACCAGGTTGCAACACTTCTAGCTGACTAGTGTAATGCATGCGCTGGGCGCTCACAATCACGTCTGCCAAGATTTGCAACGCTAGATGCCGCGGAAAGAGGGGAAATGTCAAAATGAGGGCCGCTTGCCCTTCATCTCACGGGTGCGCGCCCCAACATGGAAGGAGTGACGTACAAGGAGGGATCGTTCTGCGTAATTGTGCGTACCCTGACGTCGCTCCTCTACTAGGCATTAATGCTCTGACATAGCTCACAGCACCACCTGAACCTGCGAGGATTATTCGAGGCGACATACGTAATCTGCGCAGTCAGCTCTTGAACAGACGAATGAAAGTGGATATAAATATTAAAGTACAGAAACAGAACCTGTTCGCGTTGTTAGTTTTCTTGTTTTACTTCGAATCGCAGTGGGATGCGAGACTAATCTTCTCCAATTCGCATGCGTTCGTGTTCTCACCGTTCCAGCGTCGGGCCATCGCCAGCCCTGACAACACTTGGCGCGTTCTTCGTTCATTGTCCCTTGTAGCAGATCCAGTGACGCGACGCCGTGTATCGCGGTATGGACACACCATCGCTGCCAGCCTCTCCAAACGTGCGCTCATTGAGGGATTCATCCCACAGAAACAGGCAGTACACAACGTAGGTCGCGTGGACAACCTGACCGGGCACGTCATGTGCACGTGACCTGCGTGCGCATGACGTGTTGATGCTTCTGCGTCATGTGCTGCTCCGGCTCCGAGTTGCTCCGATACCGAAGAGGGCAGGGAATGTGTTGGGCTTGTGAATGCTACACGGGACGAGTGGCAAGGGTTTCAAGCTTGCCTCCTCGCATCATGGTGTCGCGGCTCGTAATTAACCAGTGTGGCAAATTATCATGCTATAACACGTAACAACTTCCAGTGTCTAACTAGAATGTTTCATGTGACCTGGTGAAGGGGCCTTTAAGACGTAAATTACGAACAAAATAAAAGCGGCGTGCACATCACATTCTTCTTCCTTTTAAACTGCACTCTCCTTTCCCCTGACGGCCCTCCACGGTTTCGCATTCGTTCTCGGTCTTCCTGCGGCTGTACAGCAGGACCTTCTGTTCCCCGCCCACCGCCGCACGTATGCCTTGAGGAGATTACTGAATTCCTTGTGACACTGGACTGGACCACCGGTTGTAGAAGCCGCCCGCTGCGCCCTCGGTCATGGACGCAACTCTCGTCGTCTTCTTCTGTCCTCTTCCCATCTCTATGTCCCTCATCTCATTCCCCTGAAGACGCTAACACAGGCTCCCATTTAAGGTTGTAGAATTAGCGTCTTTTCTTTTCCTCAGCATCTCCTCCTCATCTAACCGCTCGCGTCATGTCAACGCAGCGGCGTAATGTGGCCCATTTCACTACTGCTAGCGGTCGCTTTTCGGAAGTTCGTTGTACTAGAGGGCTAAGTTGAACCACATAGTTCCGGAAGGTCAGTCTTTCCGGGTAACATGAACAACGTTCTCAAACTGCACTCGAAAGCCAAATTTGAGGTAAATATTGTGTGTATAGGCACCAATTCTGAAAATAGTCATTTCTATGCAGTTATAGGAATTTAGGCACGAACACCAGAAATATACATTTATGGCACTAAAAAACACTATAAAAGCCCTTCTTAACCTATAATTCAAAGTGGCACGATAGGAACGCAAAGAATGTAATTGGCTTTCCCCTAAAGTCCGGTACCTAGTCATGACGCAGTACATCGCCACTCACAAACGGCGACACTGCCCCGCTCCGCCCCGCCCAACCCCGATAGCAGAGAGCACCATGCGAGAGAGAATGAGTGAAAAATATAAGGCGCGTTTGTGGAACCCCGTCCATGTGCGGCTGTGATGTAGTCGGCAGAGCGTCGGGCGCCTATCCTCACAGGCCGAGAAGTCGTGGGTTTCATCCCCGGCTTATTTTTTTTCGTTCTGATCGGTTAGTGTTAAAGGGGCACTGACACATAAATATAGGCCTCGCGTTCTTTTTTTAGATACGAAGTATCTTATGGCGGAGCTCAATCCGGTGGTGGTGGTGTGCGGCGTGACCACCCTTACTGCGCATGCGCATACCCTCTCCCATCCCCCTCTCCACACCCCTCTCTCTCGCCCCTCCCCCTCTCCACTTCCCCTCTCCCCTCCCTCTTTCCACTCTTCCTCTGAAACGCGGGCTAGACATGCCGAAATCCTCTCCTGCGCAACGCCACGCATGCGCGTCCCCTCCCCCTCTCTCTCCTCTCCTGCGCTATCCCCCTCTCGCACGCCTGTCGACCGCGTTCCCCCCTCGCCCTGTGAGAATTAACGGCCAGGCTAGAGGGAAGACAAGACGCGCGTAGCGTTCCTCTTCGCGTTCCACGACGCGAGGTCGGTAGCATGCCCAACGAATGCCAACGGAACGCGATCGTGCAAGTGCTCCGGCTTCGCATCGCCTCATGGTCCCCTTTCGCGGGAAATGGTGTAATTTTTACAGCGAAAGCTGTTATGAGATCATTTCACCGGCCGTTTTTGGCGCCGTAGTTGTCCGCCGCCGCCGCCGGTGTCCGTAACCAGTATCGCTCGAAATAAGAAAAAAAACGAAATAAGAAAAAAATGCCAGGATGGAACGAGGTTCGAACCTGGGCCCTCTGCGTGGGAGCCCAGTATTCAACCTCTGAGCCATGCCGGTGCTTAATACTGCTTTGCAAAAAGGTCCTATACGGGCTTCATGTCGGGAAGGAACCACATTAGCATATGTAATATAGCGTGGTAGAAGAGTAAAATAAGCACCAAGCGTCGCACAATGCGAATTCTGTAACCAGGCGTCACACAATGCGAATTGCGCAACGAGTAGGTTTTTGAATGCTTCCAACCCATTACAAAGGACTCTGCCATAATTCTTCATCGTCATCAGGCACAGCGTCAACAAAGTGCGCAAAATGCCTCACATGGGTTTAGCAGGTACCAACGCTCTCCGTAGAATGACGAAAAATGGCACAGTGCCCGCTGCCCTACTTCTCAAAAACTACAATGATTTATAGCGTAGTGGTTTCCTCGCAAGTGCACTTGAATTGGTTGCCAAGGAAGCCCATAAGCGCATGATCCACTTCCTCGGGGTCCCAGTTAAATTACAATGATTTATAGCGTAGTGGGTTCCTCGCAAGTGCACTTGAATTGGTTGTAGGGGTGTGCGAATATCAAATTTTTCGAATACGAATCGAATACGAATATCCACCTGCGAATATCGAATCGAATATCGAATATCGAAGGAAAAATGCCTCCACAGTAACAATACTTTATTTAATATGTAGCTATTTGTAAAAAAAAAAAAAAACATTAACAGCCTGACTGGCAGCAAAACATACACTGCTCTCTCCAGAACACAATGTCCAGGCTAGCACAATGCACATCACAACGCAAGCAAATATCACGGCACAATGAAAGTAATGACTAGATGTTATCATCAAGAAATATGAGTTGCTCCACATGGTCAGGCAGCAGGCGCTCCCTTCTAACAGAGACAACCCCCCACCCCCTGCCACTGAAAAGGCACGCTCGCTTGGAACAGAAGTGGCTGGTATAGGGAGGTACATGGGGCAAAGCTTTGCCAGACTGGGGTATCTGCAGGTGCCTACAGTCCGCCACCAGACACATGGGTCACTGTCTTTCTTCAGATGTGGTCCCGCATAGTGAACGAGTGGTAGTGCGGCCCGTTACGGCCGCATAGTATTGAAAATGCACGGTTACATGATCGCCAACAGCGCTGCACGTCGGAGATGCATCAACAGTAAATCATACGTATTGGGGCGCTCGTCGCAGGCAGATATCGTGCCTCCGTGTACTTACGATGTGTCGCTCCTCTCGGCGACGTTTTTCGCTATACGAACGCAGTAGAAATGTGGAAGACGAGTTATTTTATGCATGATAACCGAATCGCATATTCGAAGTTATCGAATATTCGAAATTTTTCGAATACACGATTTTCGAATCGAATACGAATATTACGAATGTAATATTCGACGAATATTCGAAACTTTCGAATATTCGCACACCCCTAATTGGTTGCCAAGGAAGCCCATAAGCGCATGATCCACTTCCTCGGGGTCTCAGTAAAATTACAATGATTTATAGCGTAGTGGGTTCCTCGCAAGTGCACTTGAATTGGTTGCCAAGGAAGCCCATAAGCGCATGATCCACTTCCTCGGGGTCTCAGTAAAATTACAATGATTTATAGCGTAGTGGGTTCCTCGCAAGTGCACTTGTATTGGTTGCCAAGGAAGCCCATAAGCGCATGATCCATTTCCTCGGGGTCTCAGTAAAGTTCTACGCCCCCCCCCCGTCTCTCTCCCACGTCAACGTATGTTATACAGCATGACGGGAGAGGGAAATAGCGATCGGGCGTCACCCAATGCAAATAACACAACTGGTGGGCCGTTTAAAGATTCCAACCCATTACAAAGTGCTGAGCCATAATTCTTCATCGTCATCAGTCATCGCGTCAACAAAGTGCACATAATGCCTTACAGACGTGTAGCTGGTGCCTCGCTTCTCCGCAGAATGACGAATAATAGCTTAGTAGGTGCTTCCTAACTTCACAAAAATTGTGATTTATGGCGTAGTGGGTACCTTTCTAGTGTACTTGTATTGTAGCCCCAAGAGAGCTTAACGGGCTCTAGAAACGCCGCTCGTCCAGCTTTCGCTGTGACTGTGCTGCGGTTTCAGCGCAGGCCTGGCATTTTTTTTCTTTTTCGCTACAATGTGTTGCTTGGGGCCTGCTAACACGGCACATCATTTCTTCTTGATGCGTACCGTACGGACTTCTTGATGCGTACCGTACGGTACGCATCAAGAAGTCCGTTCGAACAGGAAACGGGACAGCAGTGTCACCAAACGCAAAACTTTCAACGTGGGCGCCGCGGCCGCGGCCACGGGCTCGCGAGCATGCGCCGCGTAGTAGTCTGCTGAAGCAAACAGGGCAAAAAAAATGGCGGCTATGACGTAATCATAACTTGTTCTATTGACTGCAGCGGGGTGACGTGAGGCAAGTAGGTTACCGCACTTTTGAGGGAGCGGTGCTCGATCGCGCACGCAAGCTTCAAAATTCATGTACACTACTTTCCACGCTATGTTCGCTGTTAATAATCTGCAGATGATGTGCGCATGTTCACGGGAATCGATCCGGCAGGCTATCTCGGCCGCGAAATTTTGTGTCAGTACCCATTTAAAACCCCTTAAACTTCGGAATGTAGCAACAAGCAAATCCTCCGCTCTAGTTTCCTCTTGGTTTGTTCTCCCTCGCACGCTCTTTTCGAACGTGCCGCCCTCTACGTTGCTCTTGCATAGCAGATTCCCACTCGCGGAGTTAGCGCTTGCTTGTCAGGCAGCGCGCTGTTAGCATTCGCACCAGCCGTCCAGCTCTTAATATATTTTTGTTTTATAATTTTTTTGTTTATGAGAGCATTTTTCGTTTATGAGAGGAGGGCGCTAACCTCCCCCAACTAAGAAGAGCACCCCCCCCCCCCCACTTTCTACCGCGGTCATTGTCGGCTGAAGACTGGCTAACAAGTGACCCAGAGTTTTACTTGAACGCAGCAATCATACAATTATATAATAAAATTTATTTGTCCTACGATCCTGCTGTGAAGACTGTCCGCCGTGTCTCATGACCACGCACTGTAGGTTCTCTGCGGAGCGGGCTGCCATGCGACGCTTTCGCGCCTTGCGCTAGAGCATTGCAGAGAAGGCCACCGCTCAGCAGGGGCTTTGTAACAGAGCAACCTGTCATGAGTTTGTTTTGTTCTGCCTTGTCTGAAATGTACTTAATCGGCGACGCGAATAGGGACGGCAACCAGTAAACAATTTATAGCCCGATCTACCGCTCTTCCTCTTATAGGAAATTTAGTTTCTTTCTTTGAAAACGGATAGTATCGCCGCTGCTCCATATCCAAGCTGCTGTAGCTTCATGAGAACGCGGAAATCTCGAATATTTTAGTTGTGTCGGGCCAGGGCTGCTACAAAAGGTTCCCGATTTAGTCTCCCTATCACCTGCTTCACCTTGCTTATCATATCGTAGGCTGCAGCGATCTCAGCGGCTTATAAATAAAGTAGAGCACTCTGGCACATTGAGAAGCTCAGCTTTAAAGTGTGCCTCTGAACATGATCTACCTGACTGGGGAGATTGTCAGGGTCCACAGTTTTTTGGACTAAGAAGAATGCCAACCTTAAAAAGATTGTACATGTACCTAATAATGATTAGTTCCCTCTCTACCTCTCTCTCAACAAGGAGGAGTTCACAGAGAGTTGTGTACCCAAACAAAAGCCGCACATTCCCGAAGGGGAGCGTGAGGAAATGCGAATGCATTTGGGTGCCCCCGATGAGTGTGTGATTAATTAATGAAGAGAGACGAGAGTGTGCACAAAGAGGCGTAATGCTCGAGTTGCATTGTGTTACACTTCGTCCTAGTGATATCGTTGCCGCGAGAGATTCGACTTCACCGACTTCCATCGCTATCAAGACACCAAAGCGCGCGCTCCCTGCGTGATATATATATATGTCCGAGCGCGGAGAGGAGGAGCGCCCGAGCTCTCTCTCCGCCGAGCGAGCTCCGCGATGCGAGCGCCCTCACCGGGTACACTCTTCCTCTCCCTTACCCTCCGCTGCTCCGCGATGCGAGCGCCATCACACGCCCGCGCGCAACTCCTCTCCCTTACCCTCCGCCGCTCACCACCTGCTCCGGTTGCTAGGCGCGGCGCAGCTGTTGCTAGGGGCGAGGAGGAGCGCGAGCGGAGAGATAACACCTGTGCACACGCCGGCCAGGGACGCAGGTCAACCCACGACTAAGAAATGCATTCGCATTTAAAAAACAGCTGAACATCCCTATACTACCACTGAAAGAATGTATTACACGCGTGGTCGTGACCTCGACGAAGGCAGCAGTCTGCACGTCAGAGATGAAACTCTTAATTTGGCCGAACTTGTGGGCGGGAACCTGAAAGTCAAGCTACAGCAATACACTGATAGCGGCGAACAGAGCGTCGACCGTCGATCAACTCACAAGCGGTGAAGCGCGTCGGCATTTACACATGTGCCGTCGAATATTCCAGCGTTATCGCTGGCTGTAGCGCAAATTGTAGAATAAGATCGAGTGTGCGCGTCTTGCGCGCAATCTTAACAAAACGATCTACAATGATCGCGAAGCTTCTCAAACCATGAGGCGCGGTTCGCGCTGAGCGTTGCTGACAGTCTTTGTGGGCGAAAACCAAATACAGCGAAAGTGATAATGAGAAACGCACGTGGCAATACGTATATGAATCCATCTCGGCAGCTCCTCTAAGTAGCCGCTACCAGGGGCGTAGGCAGAAATATTGGCACCCCCTTGATCTGAAGTGAGGGACGGGCAGGCTGAAGATGTTGTCGAGTGTTATTTTGTGCTCGGTATGCAATGGCGAAAAAAAATTCGGGGAGGGGGGCGGGGGCACGGGCCCGGTGCCCCACACCCTGGCTGCGCCACTGGCCGCTGCCAATGTATAAGCCGGCAGCTTTCTTTCATTGCGTTCAATAATTGATAGGGTTTAACGTCCCAAAACCAAGGCATGGTTATGAGCGACGCTGTAGTGGAGGGCTCCGAAAATTTCGACAACCTGGAGTTCTTTAACGTGCACCTAAATCTAATACACGGGCCTTAAGCATTTTCGCCTCCTGCAATAACGGGGCCGCCGCGGCTGGGATTCGATCACGCGACCTGCGGGTCAGTAGTCGAGCACTATAAACACTTGAGCACCGCTGCGGGTTGTCATTGCGTTCAGAGTGAGACACTGCCTGGCTGTTCCAAACAAAGTTTAGCTACTGTTCTGCGTAATAATGCGCTGTTTACTTTGCATACTTCATTTTAACGCCGCGAGCTTTCGCAGACTTTTGATGTCGCGTAACAAGGCACACCGAAGATTTTTCACGAATAAGGAAAAACCAATGACCATCAGTATGCCTTATTGGAAATATTATATTCAGTTTTTTTACATAGTCGTGCGTGAGTGGTCATTACGCGGTTTATCACTTACGCGTGATTTCTCGCGTCGTAGTACTAGTAGTTGCTGTGAGCATGACACATAAAATTTCGAGTAATCATTAACAACTAACGACCTACACGGAAGGAAGCGATGCGGGGTACTTTAACGTTATAATTGCCCACAAGTTTTCAAAGAAAATGTCAGCTTGTGCCTCCGCGAGTAGGATCCCTCGCCTTCATCTCGCAGCCCCTTTCCCTTAAGATGATATAAATAAAGTTATTTCTCCCTCTCTCTCCAGCTTGTGCGGTTTACGTAGTCATATTTACTTGGAGGAACCGGAATGGAGGAGTAGAGATCCACTTCACGGCTCTTCCGTCCACCCCCAACATAAGCTGGGAAAAGTAGGAGGGCAAGGAACGACACCTAGTATATAAATTTGTAGTCATTCACAAACTTATACACACAGCCAGCTCAATGTGGTTTCCAAAATATTTAACCGACTGAACTTGGTTCTTCTGAAGGACATTAAAGTAGAGGTCTCTTACAGTAAAAAAATTGGCACTCGGCTTATTCTGAAGACTTCTGCGAAGTACCTTGCTTTGTCAGCCACATGTTTGTTTAATAAGTGAGAAATTAAGGTACTAGTGTCAAAGCAGGTCCTTCATACTGATCGTATTTACAGCGCCAAACTGAGACTCTGAAGTTTGCAGATGGAATGCGCAGATGAAGAACAGGTTATATGTGGCTTTACTTTCTAAAATTGACGGTAATTTTTGCATAATGTTAAGGAACACTGCTCTGTTGTCCTGTATATATATATATATATATATATATATATATATATATATATATATATAAGGAATGAAGAAAGAAACTACGACTTTCGTTGATTCGGCACTGTATATTTTCACTAACTTTGTCAAAGTAACAAGTACATCGCCTTTGTCATAGTAACAAGTAACAAGCATCGGGCGATGTACTTCAAACAAATCAAATGATGACATATAATATTAAAACAGTGTGTTCACTGGCATAAGCGCTCTTCGATAAAAAATTGTCGTCAAAATTGAGACCGGATTTTTTTTTTTTTGATTTTTTGAAAATGTACTTTTTTGAAAAAACTCACTTCTTTAACTATTTGTTTCTTTTTTCGCGCTGCCCGTAGGAAAATTATCTTCCGTATTAGTGTTGCAAAGGCTCTTTTCTATAGTTGACTTTGTGTTCAAGTTTCTGTTTGAAATAGCAAAGGCGCCAAGACGCCTCAAACTTAGGACCCTTTTTTGATTTCGGCCGTGTTTGCCGTTTTTTCACATTTTCTTCTTTTTGAGGACGGCATAAAAAAAGCATGCATGTAATTCACAGTAATGTGTATTAACACCAACAAAAAAGAATTTCGACGCATCATTTATAGTTCGCGTTAAATTCGGCCGTGAAATCGGGAAAAATCGCAGTAAGCAAGAACAGGAGGCCCGCGCCGCCACCTTCAAATATTTTTTTTTTTTTTGCGCGCTGGTAGCGTTTCTTCGAAATAAAATTTTCAGTTCCGTGCACTTTGAATTTGCCCACATAACATGTAATAAACCCAGGCAAAACAAAAATTGCGACTGGACAGGCATGTTCGATCTCTCGTGGAATCACCCACGTATTACTCAGCGCATTTCTCGACAGATATACAAATATATCTGCTCCCGCACTTCGCTATTCTCGCAGCCTTTGTAATCACAAAGTAAGACAGGGCCGAAAACGAAACTTCATGTGCGTTCTCAAGCAGTGACGACGTGTAATCGGCAGTGCATTTTTCCCAGGGATGACATGGGACGAAGCAACAAAACGTTGCCCCTGTGACGTGCACCCTGCGTGCCACAATGCTGAGGATTCGGTAACCGTATCCGGTCGTGCGGAGGCCGTGGCCGACTTCGTCGCGGTATTGAGAGCAGAGAATGTGTTCGTCCGTGAAGTGGACAGCCTTGGTGTAGCATTCCACTCCAAGGACATGGACAGCGCTGCGCCTGCGCTTCTTGAAGAGCTTCAGAAGGTAAACAAGTACTGCATGCAAAAGAAAAAAATGTCGCCGGAGGGGAGCTCTTTCGACAAACTACAGGGAGGTTTCTTACACTGGCGGCATGTGCTGCATGACATGCCAGATGGATATGATGTGAAATGGAATTATGTAGCCTTGGTGAATGACACGCAGCGTACATGAAACATCCCACGGGACTTGGCAAACTTGACTGAATTGGATTTAGTGTTATTTGATTGCACATAGTTGCACTTAGACATTGAAGGCAAAACTCAATAACGCTTCATTTGGTTCTCCCACTGGGGACGACAGTCTCAGTCACGCTGTGCTAATAAACTAAAGTGATGGCATAGCACAAAGAAACTGAGCATACGCTCTAAGGAAAGATCGAGCAGAAAGGGCGTCTCCCTCGACAACAATCGTCATCTGGCTCGCTTGCGTTTACTTTGTTGAAAATGACGCTTTCCTGTCACGAATGCTATGTCACGCTGATAACGCGCATGCCGTTCCTGACCTGGAAGTACCGCGCATGCAGTGATAAAGCAACGAAAAGCACGCAAGATAGGATGACGGTTATCGTTGTGAGACAAACACCCTTTTAAAGACGATAGTCTTTCTTGGGGAACTTAAACGCAGGAATTTTGGTCTGTCTTTCTGTCTTTCTGTTTGTCGGCACGTCACCCGATTCAGCCAACCGGCCAAAGTTTAACCACTTGCTTACCGCCCACCCATCTTGAACTGGTACGGTTGTTCATACTTGTGAACGTTGTCGATCAAAAAGTAAACATTACGCATATCTCAGGCGTAACGTCATTAGGTAAGTATTAGGTGGTGTGTTCCTTTAATAGAAAATACATAGATACGCAATATTAAAGACCTTGATGGTATGCGTTTAACGTTGAGACAGTAACGCGTTTATTAAAAGATTGCCACAGCTGAAGCGATCAGCGGTCCAAGCCGAGCGAGCGCGAGCGCCAGCAACAACCGTCTTCGTCTTCTTCTTTCGCAGGCGTTCTTGTCTGCGCCCTACCATGTTACAAATCACTCCCCCGCGGAAAAGGAGCCATCCTGGCGACCTAAGGAACAGGTACAACTGGTGGGTCATAATGCGGCTTCAGTCGATCGACGTGAACAGTCTCGCGGCCGCGACGACGGCGGTCTGTAGATGATTGAACAGGCTCAATCATATAGTTAACTGGGAATGCTTGACGTAGGACGCGGTAGGGGCCTTTTTACTTAGGCAGTAGCTTTTTGGAAAGGCCAGGAGCGGAGGAGGGAAGGCGAAGCCACACCAACGTTCCAGGCGAATACGACTGAGGAGGCAGGTTTTCGTCGTGACGGTCCTTCGGGCCCTACAATGTTACAACCCTAGTTTCTTAAGGTGCGCTGAAAATGCGACTGCGCTGAAACTTGTCTTCCTCCGTGCCCTCTGCGCAAGCTCATGTTGTGTTTCGGTTTCGGTTCAGTATTGCATTGTACAAATGATAGGGGCCTTTTTACTTAGGCAGTAGCTTTGTGGAAAGGCCAGGAGCGGAGGAGGGAACGCGAAGCCACACCAACGTTCCAGGCGAATACGACTGAGGAGGCAGGTTTTCGTCGTGACGGTCCTTCTGGCCCTACAATGTTACAAACCTAGTTTCTTAAGGTGCGCTGAAACTGCGACTGCGCTGAAACTTGTCTTCCTCCGTGCCCTCTGCGCAAGCTCATGTTGTGTTTCGGTTTCGGTTCAGTATTGCATTGTACAAATGACAGGGGGCGCCGCTCTGGCATTCCTGTTTTACCCAGGCGACGTGTAAGTAAGAGAGTTTCTGGAGAGTACTCGTTGAGTGCGGACGTTTCTTCTCTTTCGGCGCATCGCGCCAAACAGCGTGTTCGGGCTGGCCGGCGTCCCCACCGGTCGCGTTGGTCACCGCCGGTCTTCACCTGCCGCTGCGCCGGGACTACCAGCCCGCAACACAGCACTCATGTTTCCCGACGTATTGCCAGATGGCGTCCATATCTCACGCAGCGCCTCTTCTATCGTCTTTAGACGACATTTGCAGCGAAGCACGCAGATACGCGGCCAATTTTTTTTTTACTCACTTTGTCTTTAGAGTGTATGCAGGGTGTTTTTTGTTTTTTTAGATAATGAAGATTTCTTTTAAAAAATCTATGACAGTCACGCTACTTTGCTTTCGCACATGAACTGTTTATCGAGGCGGAAATACTTTACTGCAGCTAAAATGATATTGATGTGAGTAACTGTCGAAAACTCGTTAATCAACTTTTTAATTATTGACACGTGGGCAGTCGTTTATATTAGAAAATTGTAGTGCGTACCAATTTATGACACAACCATTTTTTTGATCAGGAAAGCTGCACCTAATCAGAGATATCAGTCATCGAATGTTAAGGCCGATACCGAAACTGACCGCGCCCGGTGCGCAGGAAACGCCACCAGTCCGTTACGTCAGACCGGAACTACTCGCGACAAGGAAGTGACGAAACTTAAATCAAGGTGCGCTGAAGCAGAATCTCTTCAGGAAAATCGACAAGCATTCTGAGATACACGAGCAGACAGCTTATTCTTTCGGTGCGGTATCTGTGGTGCTTATCTGGTTCTTTCTTAAACAGGCGCGAAAAACTATCGCCTGTCTGCAAGACGAAGCGCCGCAGCGGCTGCCCCTGAATTTTATGCTTCTCGGGAAAATAAAAGATCTCGCGTTGTTTTTCGTTGTTTTTTTTCGCACTGCCCGAAAGAAACAGTTAAACACCTAATCCACAAGCAAAGGCAAGGCGATTCACTAGCACAACTGAGATGACTTGCTGCTTGTTACTAAAAGATACAGCGGGGCCCGCCTTCATTGAAACTTTTTTCGCTTCCTTGTCACGTGTTGTTGCGGCCTGACGCAACAGAGTGTTCAGAAGTTTTGCGCGCCGGGCGCAGTCAGTTTCGGTATCGGCCTTAAAATTCGATGCCTAATATCTCTAATTACGCGCTACTTTGGTGGTTTTTTATAAATGGGCATGCCATCAAATGGCACGCACTACAACGATCTTTTATAAACTCCTGCCCTGAAGTGAATAATTAAAAAGTTAATTCAAAAATTTCTTGGTAATTAGTAGCATCAGTGTCATTTTAATTGCGGGAAAGTGCTTCCGCCTTGACGTGGAGTTCGTTTGCAAATACGACAGGAGCATTACTGTCATAGGACGTTTATAATAAAAACATGTATTCTCTAAAACGAAACTCCTTGTAAAACAAATGCAGAAGGAATGACATGAACGAATGAAACTGCCAGAATGTGATATAACGGATTGACACCTAATAGGAACTAGCGTATAAACGTATATTGTCGCGGGTTATAAAACACAGGGGCTTTATTCAGAAAGGCGTACGGCGTGTCGTACTCCAAGATAGCGCTGAAGGCTTGCAGCCGCCAAGAACGTCTTCTTTCTCAGTCCTTTTCGCTGCGCCTCTCGAGCGCACCGGTTGTCTTCCTTGTCTTCGCCAGCGTATAGTCAGACACAAATATGGACGCGGCATTACCCTCCCTCCAGAGCGAGCATCGTCTCGATGCTCACGAAGTAGCAGTCGATGTGCAGTTAGCGAGTGGGCGGTCACATCACTCAGAAAAGTACGGCTTCATGCCTACCACGTGCACTGTCTCAGGCAGATGCTGGCGGCGCTTTGAACAAGAAGAGCCGTCAGCGACGACTTCGTACGTGACGTCGCTAAGGCGGCGCAGAACCTTGTAGGGTCCGAAGTAACGGCGCAGAAGTTTTTCCGAGAGGCCTCGCCGTCGTACAGGGAACCAAACCCAGACTCTTTCCCCGGGCTTAAAGGTGACGAATCGATGGCGGAGATTGTACCGTTGAGCGTCAAGTGCTTGCTGGCTAGTTATTCTGACGCGGGCAAGCTGTCTTGCTTCCTCGGCGCGCTCAGTGAAATCTGCGGCGTCCGTCTCTGAATCACAGTCATGAGGCAGCATAGCATCAAGCATCGTAGTTACGTCTCTGCCGTGAATTAGTGCAAACGGTGTCATTTTCGTTGTTTCCTGGCGTGCCGTATTATACGCGAATGTGACGTACGGCAAAATCCTGTCCCAATTCTTGTGTTCCACGTCGACGTACATGCAAAGCATGTCGGCGATAGTCTTGTTCAATCGTTCCGTAAGTCCATTTGTTTGGGGGTGATAAGCTGTCGTCTTCCTATGCGCTGTACCACTGAGCGTAAGCACAGTGCGCAACAGCTCGGCTGTAAACGCGGTACCTTTGTCTGTTATCACGACCGCGGGAGCACCATGTCTCAGCACGATGTTCTCAATGAAGAACCGGGCCGCTTCAGCTGCAGTGCCGCTCGGAATCGCCTTGGTCTCGGCGTATCGGGTGAGGTAGTCCGTCGCCACTATAACCCATTTGTTGCCGCTGTCCGATGTTGGAAATGGGCCCAAAAGGTCCATGCCAATTTGAGCGAACGGAGTTTCCGGTACTGGAACGGGATGTAATAGGCCAGCGGGTTTGACCGGTGGTACCTTGCGCCGCTGACAGTCAATGCATGTTCGGACGTAATGTTTCACCTCCACTGCTATTCTTGGCCAGTAGTATTTTTCTTTGATACGTGTCAATGTTCTTGTGAAACCGAGGTGGCCCGACGTGGCTTCGTCATGACAGGCTTGCAAAATTTCTTTGCGGAGGATTTCCGGAACTACCAGCAGATAGCTTTTGCCTGTTGATGAGAAATTCTTCTTATAGAGAATTCCATTACGCAAGCAGAATGCTGATAAATTTCTCGAAAACACTCTCGGCGCATTCGTGGCTCGTCCATTCAAGAAGTCGATTAGTGAGTTGAGCTCCGGATCGTCTTGCTGTTGCCGGGAGATGACAGCCGCATCGACAACTCCTAAAAAGCCTGCGCATTCATCATCCTCTGGGCTCGGTGGTTTAATCGGTGATCTTGACAGGCAATCGGCATCTAAGTGCTGCCTTCCCGACTTGTAGACTACGGTCATGTCGTACTCTTGAAGCCGTAAGCTCCAGCGTGCCAAACGTCCAGACGGGTCTTTCATGTTGGTCAACCAACACAGGGAGTGGTGGTCGCTTACCACTTGGAACGCGCGGCCATATAAATACGGGCGAAACTTTGCAACTGCCCAAACGACAGCCAGGCACTCCTTCTCAGTTGTTGAGTAGTTGGACTCAGCACGGGACAAGGTTCTACTAGCGTAGGCAACTACTCTCTCCGCACCATCTTGGCACTGAACAAGAACAGCGCCGAGGCCCACATTGCTGGCGTCTGTATGGATGGCTGTTGGTGCATCCTCATCGAAGTGAGCGAGTACGGGCGGAGTTTGTAGACGATGCCGCAACTCGTTGAA
Organism: Rhipicephalus sanguineus; assembly: GCF_013339695.2. Lineage (NCBI taxonomy): Eukaryota > Metazoa > Arthropoda > Arachnida > Ixodida > Ixodidae > Rhipicephalus > Rhipicephalus sanguineus. The sequence continues at coordinate 166,353,954 of NC_051179.1, forward strand.
CGACGCTTCTTGCTCTTCGCCCCATACAAACGCAACATCTTCCCTTGTGAGGCGGGTGAGTGGAGAGGCGATGTGCGCAAAGTCCGCTATAAATCGCCGGTAATAGGCGCAAAGACCCAGGAAACGTCGGACCGCCTTCTTATCTACAGGCCTTGCGAACTTTGCGACGGCTGCAGTTTTATCTGGGTCAGGCTTAACACCTTCCTGACTGACCACATGCCCCAGGAACTGAAGTTCTTCGAAGCCGAAGTGGCATTTTTCTGGTTTCAATGTGAGTCCTGCGGACCGTATGGCTTGAAGGACAGACAGCAGCCGTTTTAGATGTTCTTCAAACGTGGCCGAAAAAACAATCACGTCGTCAAGGTACACAAGACACGTTTTCCATTTCAGACCGGATAGAACGGTATCCATGAGCCTTTGAAATGTGGCCGGGGCCGAGCATAAACCGAAAGGGAGGACTTTGAATTCATAAAGCCCGTCAGGCGTCACGAATGCGGTCTTTTCTCGGTCACGCTCATCTACTTCTATTTGCCAGTATCCACTTTTAAGGTCCATTGACGAGAAGTAGCGCGCATGCCGTAGCCTGTCCAAAGAGTCGTCGATCCGTGGCAGCGGATAAACATCTTTCTTCGTAACGTTGTTGAGCTTACGATAATCAATGCAGAAACGCAAGCTGCCATCTTTCTTTTTCACGAGTACCACCGGTGATGCCCAGGGGCTTTTTGATGGTTGGATCACATCATCCTCTAGCATCTTCTTGACCTGCTGCTGTATGACCTCACGTTCTTTCTGAGCGACGCGATATGGGTTCTGTCGGATGGGTCTTGCTGTCTCTTCCGTGATTATACGGTGTTTAGTCAGCGGCGTTTGACCCACTCGTGACGTCGAGGAAAAGCAGTCCTTGAACCGGCCAAGAAGTTCCATAAGACGACATCTTTCAGTGGGCGTTAACCTTGGGCCGATGTCGACATCTGGTGCCTGCGGTGCTGTACGAGCCGTTGCTTCCCCTTGCATAGCAAGGCAGTCGTAAGAGTAGTCGAGTTCCTCGAGGTATGCCACAGCAGTGCCTTTACCAATGTGCCGGCGCTCGTTCGTAAAATTGGTAAGTAGCACCTCCGTACGGCCATCAACTAAGCTGACGATGCCGCGAGCGATGGCAACACCTTGACGGAAGAGAAGGGCAGTTACACGTTCGGCTATGGCGTCTTCATTACACTGCACGCTGCAACTGACGGAAACAAGACTACATGACAGCGGCGGCACGCAGACGTCTTCGTCTACCACACGTAACGCCCTGGGATCTTGGTCTGCGTCCGAGGTCACGGGATTGTCAGAGGCAAATGTTATCACGCCTTCACGTATGTTGACAACGGCGCCGTACTCCCTTAAGAAGTCCATTCCTAGTATCAGAGGTTTGCAACACTCCGGTAGGATCACGAACGAGGCTACAAAAGCTCTATTCCCGATCGTGAGTCTTGCTGTACATTTGCCTGAAGGCGTCATTACCTGGCCTCCAGCATTTCGAATATAAGGGCCCGTCCATTCCGTTCTGACTTTCTTGAGTTCGCCTGCCAGTCGCTCACTTATAATAGAAAAGTCTGCGCCAGTGTCGACTAAGGCCGTCACTTCAAGCCCATCAATTGTCACGGTGAGGTCGGCAGTCACAGTTTTCTCGGCGTAATCTTCTTCGTCGTTCTCATGTTTCGGCAACAATGGGGGATTTTCGGCAATTCGAGGACCTGCAACCTTCCCCCCAGAGGTCGCTGCTTTCAGTTTCCCCGCCGTGGGCTGGGAGACCGACCTCTAACGGCGTCAGCAAAACTACGGCGGCTCGGTGAGGCAAAACGAGCCGGGGATGGTGAGCGCGTCCGTAAGGTAGCGGAGCTCTCCTGCCGGCCAGCCAGGTCGTCGTCGATGGGGGCGCGGCTTTCACAAAACTGTCGGCGCGTAGCGGCAGGTGCACTTCCGCGGTACCCAGCTGGACGATGGGGGCAAAAACGGTAAATGTGCCCTGGCTCTCCACAATTGTAGCACAGTGGCCGACGATCCGGAGTGCGCCATATATCCGTCTTACGCAGTTGAGGTCGCCTTATGGGATCCTGCTGGGCCCAGGCTGCAACAGGTGGCGGTTGGCGGTACTGCGGCGCGGGCATGGGCAACGGTCGACGAACAGCGTCTGCATAGCTGTATGCGTCCGGCTGGTACGATAGTTCTGGAGCCAATGGACGACGTACAGCGTCACCGTAGGTATATGCGTTGGGCTGGTACGACGCATCAGGGTATTGCTCGGGAGAGGCAAACGCTTGCCGAAGTTCCTGGCGGACGACTTCAGCGACGGAGGCAACCGTGAACTCCTGCTGCTGCGGCGCTTGCGACGGCGATGTGCACCTCGCGTTCTCCTTTGCAATCTCCTCGCGCACGATCTGCCGAATGAGTAAGCGTAGAGAGCACTCATCGGTCGCAGTGAGTGCTGCGGCACCTGCAGGTGCGCCGGTGGCTCGGCGATCGCATTGATGGTACCGTTGCTGCAGCGCCCGCTCTATTGCGGTGGCTTCCCTGATAAACTCGTCGACTGTTGTCGGCGGATTGCGCACGAGACCAACAAACAGCTGTTCTCTGACGCCCCTCATGAGATGACTTAGCTTCTTAGCCTCGGACATGTTGGGGTCAGCGCGGTGGAACAAACGCACCATATCCTCGGCAAACATGGCGACGCCTTCATGTAGCTGTTGGATGCGTGACTCAAGAAGGCGTTGTGCGTTTTCACGTCGGTCTGTGTTGCCGAAGGTATCGCGTAACCGACGGCAAAACTCGTCCCATGTTGTCAGAGTTGCCTCGCGGTTTATGAACCACGTCTTCGCACCGTCTTCAAGGGCAAAGTATACGTGAAAGAGCTTCTCGTCGGGGCTCCAGTGGTTCGACTTCGCTACCCGTTCAAACTCCTCAAGCCAGTCTTCCGCATCTTCGTTCGGGCGGCCGTGAAATAGTTCGGGAATCCGAAGATTCTGCACCGTTACCTGCGTAGGGCTCCTTGAAAACGCCATTTCTTGAGCAGGGGTGGCTGTCGGCAGCAGGGGTCCTTGTAAAAGGCCAAATTCTGGTCTCAGACCTTGCAGGCGACGGCTTGAGCGGTGTACAGGCGTCTCCACGCGTGGCGGTCTCGTGGGGCTGGATGCAGGGCTGCTCACAGGAGTACCGATCATGAGGCGATGGTACCCAGCACCTCCACCAGTGTCGCGGGTTATAAAACACAGGAGCTTTATTCAGAAAGGCGTACGGCGTGTCGTACTCCAAGATAGCGCTGAAGGCTTGCAGCCGCCAAGAACGTCTTCTTTCTCAGTCCTTTTCGCTGCGCCTCTCGAGCGCACCGGTTGTCTTCCTTGTCTTCGCCAGCGTATAGTCAGACACAAATATGGACGCGGCAATATTAGTAAAATCTGTCCTTAAGCAAGGTTAAGGATGGCTTTGTTCCACTTCCCCTCTACTATTGTAGCTGCTTTGGTGGTGGTGCAGTTTTAACGCGACAGCGTTAACAAGCTCATTTCGCTGAAATTTCGGCGTCAGCGTCGCTGTTCTTGGCTGTGCGCAAAAAATTAGCGTTGTCCGAGAGCGAAAATTCGAGGTAGCTGCAAATAAAGAAATAACAAAGAATTTTCGGTTCGAGTGGGACCGGGGAAACGAACCTGCGGACCCCTCGCGCCGTGGTGCGATGCGTTTAGCGGCTCGGCCACCACGCATGCGCCCTACAGCATGCTAACGGCGAGCTATTTATATACACCATTTACCGCTGGTGGTACGCACATCTCGATGTTCTTCAGCGGCATGAAGATGGGTCAAAGAGACCATGGGCGTGCTTTCAAACGCCATCGCCCCGCCGTGGGGCCGTGCTTCGTTGCGCTGCATGTATAGATATAGGAACCAGAGGCCGTCCCCACTTTGACTTTCCTCGCGACGCGCTTCTCGGTGAAGCTAAGCTAGCAATTGGGAAGGCGATGCGAACATGGTCCGGTTTCGCTATCGCGTTCTACTGTCGAAGGCAAAGCTCGAGCGTACGCCAAATGTTTCCTTGTATTTCTATGACACATAAAAGTGTGATTTAGAATAACGTTTAATATACGCAATATCACCTTTTCTTATCGCTACTTTTGTCAGAATATCTCCAAATGATATTCCCAGCATCTTTTGCTTTCGCTGAAAGAAAGACACTAAGATAAGTTTTTTAGCACTCGCACTGCAGTGCGTATAGAAATGTTCTGGTTAGCACTACGTCGCTGTGGCAGCTGCACTCTGGGGATGTTGAAATGAAGCTTGAAGAATGGAACGCATAGAATCTGAAAGGGAGAGACACGAACACACTCTTCGGAACAAGGTGGAATGGTGTGTCATATGACGTGGCTTGCCGCTGCGTGTCCCTGTCTTCACCGGTAGCCCCGCCACGGTGGCCTAGTGGTTATGGCGCTCGACTGCTGACCCGACGGTCGCGGGATCGAATCCCGGCCGCGGCGGCTGCATTTTCGATGGAGGTGAAAATGTTTGAGTCCCGTGTACTTAGATTTAGGTGCACGTTAAAGAACCCCAGGTGGTCGAAATTTCCGCAGCCCTCCACTACGGCGTCTCTCATAATCAGATCGTGGTTTTGGTACGTTAAACCCCAGATATTATTATTATTATTATGTCTTCACCGATATCTGCGGATTGGAGCTTGTGTTTCCTAAAACAAGCCAGAAGCGACTCATTTCGTTGGCCCACTTCTGTTTACACTGTTCATCATGACAGTGCTCTGAAATCCAGTGTTCATTACAACTAGACAGACTTTATTCACGTTCCAGCACTTAGCACATAGGCTTCCAAAGCAACGTCGAGCGGCGCCACTGCTCTTTTCGCAACTGGGGGCATGCAGGGCCACAACACTGCCGCCTCCGCTTCCGTGCACGCTCAGAGCTCTCTTATTGCATCTGTTGGGCGTCACAATGTAACTATTGCTGACTGGCAGTGCTCCAGGCCGAATGAGGAGCGCATGCGCGCATTCTCCTTGCCGCCACCGCTGGCAAATCCGGCGACTATCTGCCTTTGCGGGCAGCGTTTTCCCCCAGTAACGCATACCTCAGCCGCGCGAACGTCGCGCCCAAACTTGGACTTGGGCTCCCTATAGAGACTGCGAAGAGAGAACGTGAAGTTATAAATTACCACTGATTACATTATTCCTTATGATCCTGCCCAGGTAATTCCAGAACCAAAGCGCCGCAGCGAAAAATGGATCAGCTCGTCGGTGCCACAGAGTCGCTGGCATGAGCCCGTTGCTGCGTACTGCTCAGCCGACTACCTTGTTAACAACCTTCTGTCCCCTGTGCTTTTCTACGACGCCCTAAAGCACGTGCCCAAGGACGCCATTCTGGTCGAGGTCGCTCCACACGATTTACTTCAGGCAAGTGCAGCATTGTTACTGCTATTTATCAGTGCTGTTTGCTCCTTCAGATATATTAGAAAACACCGTCGTGTAATCGCCCCGGCTTTGTCGATCAGACACGTAAGAGTGCTTAGACTTAGGGGCACGTTAGTGAACCTCACGTGGTCAAAAAAACAGCGGTGTCTCCCACTAAAGCGTGCCTCATAAGCATATCGTTGTTTTGTCACGTAAACCCCGAAATTAAAAGTAAATTAGTTGATGTGCAAATGCTGTTCTCTCGCTCGAAACTGCTCTACCGCTAATTTCAAAGCTGGTTGTTGAAATTCAAAGCTAGGCGGAACATCTTTCATCCGATATCACATGCGCTAAACCATTGGAATCAAATAAAATATCCGCTTGGAAAGGGTTAGCTACGTCGTGAGTACGTGAAGAACTTCCGTTAAGTCGCAAGCGGAACATTTAGGAGGAAAGAAAAAGGTTTGTATTGCATTAAAGTGGTCCTGCAACACTTTTTCAGCATGGGCAGAAAGCGCTGCCCATCAGTAGTCGAGGCTCCTGAGAACACACGATTCAAACATTATAGCGCAGCGCGAGGCCTGGAATTTACCAATAATTATTAAAATCAGCTAGCAATCGTTCCCTCTTCTTTCTACAAATTATTCCACATGCCCATATTACTGCGCCATATACCCAAATTTCACGGCCATTGGCTGATTTGACCATCGTGAGGTGCATAGTCACTGAGGCCGCCGCGGGAGGCTGCCATTTCCCCGCGCCCACGCTCGCGATCACACTGTAAGTAAGGAGCACGTTCAAAGATAAAAAACTAGAAACAAAGTGCTCAAGGTCATGACGCGCGCGTGACGTAACTTCTTTCGCCCGTGGCATCCCTCCCTGCTTAGTTTCCAGCGCGCTCGTTAGGTCGAGAGATGAGAGAAAGCAGTGACAGCGTGCGTCAAATCTCTGTTACTGCGCCTGTACTTGACGAATTGTAAAACGTTTTGCGGCGGTCGATTTGTGAGGTAACAACTCCTTCAATGAAGCCATTCAATGGTTTTTGGGATAGCGTTTAAGGGCCCCTTTAAGTTATGGGTCTTCAGCTAATGCTGTGCTGCATATGGAGAATTTATGTAGGAAAAATTACTGATCATTTTGTAGTACGAAGCAGTAGAACTCCTTAACGTATGCCTCTTGCGCGCAGCCGCTTTTATTCGGATACCAATTACATGGACACTTTCGGCAGGTTTCTGTCGTTGCCGTCGCCGTCATGTCCTATATATATATATATATATATATATGCCCGCAATAAAAATAATTTTGAAGAAATATTTTCCGCAGCGCGCTGCGCTAGACACTTCCGCCACGCGCCATACGTCCTCCAGAATACTAGCGGCGAGCTATTTATGTTTAGATGAAACTGCATTTTACAAAACAAGATTTTACAAATTTCCCATTTTCACGTTCAAATTCCGATTCCCTGCGCAGTTGCCCATATGCGTAATGCTTTTACGAACTCGAAATAACGAAATAAACTTCGCCGCGAAGCCCGATTTAATAAGACATTCCTGGAAAAAAGATGCATAATTTTTTTGTCGAATTTGTGGCGTCTAGAATGTCTGGAAGTGTGCTGCCAGGCTGCAATGAGGTTGCGTCGGGCTCCACAAGCCCGAAACACGAGCAGGAAGAGGCATCGCGCAGTTGTAGGGAAGAACTTCGTAGGCGTGACGAGGTGGCCGCAGATCATAACTTAAGACTTCGTGATCGCCGACGCAGATGCGGACACTGGCACAACACTTCTCGACGACGAGGAGCTAGTGTAGTTTGATTCCGGCGCACAAGACGAATCTGAAGATGCGAACGATCCGGATACTCTTTAAGGTCTAGTGCCCACACCAATCCAGGCGATGGATGCCGTCGACCTTCTGAGGCGCTTTGCTGAGGCACACGAGGGTGCCGAGGACGCTTTGGTTTCACTGGGCAGCTACGGGAATTGTGTGCTTCCGCTGTTCACGAAGCGCGCGCATGGGCGAAAACAACGAGCTTTTTTACTAGGCAATAAATTTGTGGGTCTCTAGGTTTTAGGAAGTTCCAGATTTACCGAACTAATTCGCGGGTCCCGATCACTTCGTTAAATCAAGATTGATCTGTACACCATTTACCGCTGGCGGTACACAGAGTTCGGGGAGCTTGAGCGTGTTCACTGACACACGCTAGGTGGAGCGAATGGCGCGCTTTAAAGTCCATCACCCCGCTAGTAGCTGCGATGGGTTGGCTACTCTTGTGTTCAGACGAGCAGCAGCGTTTGAGACTTGGATAAAACGCATGCGGCGTTGTGTCAAACGCACGGGACGCCACACGTGGCGAAATTCAAGTTATGCGAGATGCAGGCTATGTTGCGTCGTTGCCCGCGCTGCGTTTGCGTCATATCGCTGGTGACCCATGGTAGTGTTCGATTTGTGGGTCTTGGGACAAGGTTAGCGCAACAGCCGAAGAGTGGCTTGGGTTCTCTGAATGTGCCCTGGTGGCTCGCAAATTTATTCGGTCCCCTAGCGCCTTGGGTCTCCAATCCTAAAACTGTCTAGTGTTTCGACGGAGCTGAAATGTGCGCCTCCGACTTGTACTTTGACATATAGGACGTGGTGGCCCGTGCTCGTGCGCTTATCTCTTAAGGGAGGGTTTGTACTGTCTTGTGCTTTCAGCGCAAAGTTTGCGTTGAAGCTATAGACCGCAGGAAAGTCACTTCGCTCGCTACAGCGGCCGCATTTTCCAAAAAGGAGTGAGGTGCTAATTAGACGAGCCAAAACAGGGGCTAGTTGATGTAACAACTGTGACAGTTGTTAGATCGCGCTCGTCTTGTGTATACCTGTGGGTTCTTTTCGTGCGTTCTTTGTGCTTGAGCAGCGCGCAGCAAGTTTCGAGCTGCTTGCCGTTCTTCCTGTGACATAAAATCTGTTGCTATCGCATTCATTGCTTCGCCATTGCGACAAAACTGTGACTTTGTAAAGCTACGTGTTTGTAACGTAGGGCTGTAATATTTTTATTCTGGGCAAATGGTATTGTAACGATCGATTACTCATTCTTTGCACTTCATTCGCTCATATGTACTTCCTCTGTCTACAGGCGATTCTACGGCGTACTGTGGATTCTTCAGCCAACACCTTGGGCCTGATGAAGCGCAAGGCGGAGAACCCACTGATATTTTTAAGCTCATTGGGTAAACTGCACAACCTCGGTGTCCAGATGAACCTGTCCCCCATCTACTCTACCGTGTCATGGCCGGTTCCACGTGGCACACCAAATATCGCGCATCTTGTCAGCTGGAACCACTCGCAGTCTTGGACAGTCGTCAACTGGAAGGAGTTTCCGTCCTCGTCTCAGGTGGGCTTTCGAATACCTTACCTGCCCATGCAGGAAACATAAATAAATGTCACCACATAGAGCTAAGTGTTCTGACTGGAATAACTGTGGTTACCACTTGGATAAGGACGGCCTATACTGTTGGACCGGCTTGTGTTACCACCTGAACATAGCGCTGGGCGTCAAAAATTGAAATAACAGAGACAAACCTAACACGGCAGACGCTCTGATTACGTGTATGTGCGTTAGCATCAAAATGATACGGCCGCATTACTTGCTCGGAAGAATGTTTAAACAGACAATTTGTGAGCGGCGTGTTATTAAAGCGAATCTCTTAGGTGCCTATGTTGGAGGACCCCTCGGCGATCCGGTGATCTCGACGCGAAACGTGCCGTGACGAAAAAAGTCCCTCCTCGTTGCGCGCGAAAACATATGTGAGTGAGCGAAAAACAAAAACAAAAAAGCATATGCGCGCACAACCCACGCCTCCTCTCTACTGTACTCTGCAAAGTAAGTGGTGTTGCTGCGCATAAAAGTGAGCGCGCGCACACCAAATATCGTGAAAACAGGCGGAGTCGTACACTCTAAAAAAAATTGTCAAAAGAGGGTCACGGCCGCGTGACTCTCTTCGGGTGTCCATTTGACTCCTTTTGGAAGGGAGACGAAGAGAAAGAGAGTTAGCGTTTGGGCTGGAGTCACGAGATGCTCCTGAAGCGCGTTTCGATTGGCTTCCGTGATAAAGGCGCTGTCGCATGCGCCATACGGATCGCGCGTTTGCCATTCGGTGCCGTTTTGGCGCGGTGGCTCGCCTCCCTCGCCGACGGGGCCAGCCGGGCTGGCGCCGCGCCTCGGCCTCCTCTCTGTCTGCTCGGTCTTTTGGAATGCGTTGCGTCGGTTGCGTGGGTTGCGTCAGTTGCCTGCCGTGCAGTTTTGTGCTCGAACTAAGATGCGCATCTTCGGTGGCGTTGACGTCAGGCTCCGTGCTCGAAGTCACGCTTGGAGGGTGGAATATTCATGGAGCTGCGGTCACGGAAAACGTGCGCCCGTTACCGGTGAGTGTACTTTCGTAGGTACTTATTATACAGATTTAGCTGGGCGTCTGCAGCAGCTCTGAGGAAGTTATCCGCCAGCCATTTCCAACAGAATCCTGCGTCCGCGGGGCTGTTGCGGATGCCCAACTGAAGCTGTCAGTTAACGGGTTGGACACCGGTATGCGCGTTGCTGTACAAGCTCCCATAAAATGAGCGATGCAAACAATCATCAAGGGTCATTTTTTGCGAATCGCGCATTGTGTCTGCACTGCTGAAGGTGCAAGATGTCGTTTTGAGGTGCGCTTTAGTCGACTTCATAACAACGTTTCCATCAACCTTGAGTGTGCGCCGTGCTTCCACGCGTGAGAACGTGAAAAAAAAGCCCTTCTGCAGAACGCTTACACGCACTATATATTATGTTTTTTCTTGACCTGCAGATATAGTAGGATGCTTCCAGCACGTACGCGTTTGTCACTTAAGTTGGACACGCCTCACCGGTAAGGCGAGAAAGCTATGAGACTTTCGACGGCGCGCGTTCTTGCGGTCGTCGTCGTGCACTTTCTTCCTTCGTTTCTGTGTGCTGTTTTATAGCGATAGCAATTATATGGACAGTCGCGGCTGATTTTTGCCGCGGCCGGCCGCGGTCCCGTTCATGAGAACGCCGTTGGTCTTCGCCCTACAAGGCGTGGCCACCCTCGTGCGCTGATCTCGAGGAAAGAAGGGGGCGACCGGGGAGGTGGGGGGGGTTGTATGTCTTGTGCTTTCCCCGCGATGTCTGCGCTGAAGCTTCATAGCGTACGAAGGTCATTTCGCAGCGGCCGCGTTTGCGAAAGGAGCGCGCTGTTCAAACAGAAATAAGTAACAACTGTGAGAGTTCGCGCTCGTCCTGTGTGTACTGGTTCGTTCGTTTCGTGCGTCCTGCTTTATGTTTCAGCAGTGCGCTTCAAGTGTCGAGCTGTGACACATGATAGTTCGCGCTCGTCCTGTGTGCGTTTTTTTCGTCCGTCCCTTGGGCTCGAGCGACGCTCTGGCAATTTCGAGCTGCTTTACGTCCTTCGCGTTACATTCCATTTTATTAACGCGATAGCGTTAAAGAGCTCGTATCGCAGGAATTCCGCAGTAGGAATCGGCGCCGGTACCGTTGGTTGTAAGCGAAAAATCATTATCTTGTCCGTGACCGAAAAATCGAAAAAGCTGCAAATAAAAAAGTCACAGTTTCGCCGCAAGGGCGAAGCAATGAATGCGATAGCAAGAAATTAATGCTATACGAAGTGAGGCTCGCCAATGGATACTCTCAGTTTGAACAGCGTTCCTGTTGCAAAGGCGGCCGAAGCAGCGAAGGAAACTAGCGTGCTTCAACTGTCGATCTGTGACACTTGATAGTTCGCGCTCATCTTCTGTTTGTTCGTTTAGCGGCGTCCCTTCAGCTCGAGTGACTTTCGTACGCTCGGTAACATGAGCGCGGACATCACGGTGAAAACGTGAAACATTCCTCTTCCCCTCACCGCGAGAAAACCGCGCGAGCAGACAACGGAAGGGCAATGTTCTCGCTGCGCAAGTATAAGAAGCGAGCGAGCTCGACGACGACTTTTAAATGCGCCCGTCGCGCTGCTAGCGCCATCTCGCTGATAATGAAGAAACGCTTATTATCGCCTGCCGTCTCTGAGTCCGTCCAGCGGTAAAGGGTATGTATATAACGCTCGCCGTTAGCTACGCGGAGGATCTGCGTTTCGTGGCGTAGTGGATAGCGCCACTCGCTGCGGAGCAAGAAGTCCCTGGTTCGATTCCGCCCTTCGGAAGCATTTTTCTGAATTATTTTTCTTTGGGGCTTTTATATATATATATATACATACTTATACATATACGGTCCATGACGGCGGCGACGGCGACGGCAAAATCCAGCCGAGACTGTCCATATAATTGCTATCGCAATAATAAATAATAAAAATGTTGGGTCCGAGTGAGAATCGAACCCAGACCGTCTGCGTGACAAGCAGGTGTTCTACCACACAGCCACGCCTCTGCTTGGAGCTGCACTGAAAGTAACTTTCATGCTTCCCAAAAATACGCGTCCTGTATACAGGTGTCACAGTACGACATGTAATATCACAGTAATATTGCGTGGTACAAGCGTACATTGCCATGGAACGTCGCACTACGTCCGTATCATAACGACTTGGAGGTTTAAAGACAGCCACCCATTACAAAAGACACACATATTACTGCGAGTATTCCCTTAAGACCACGTAGTGGGTGCATCGCAGCTACGAAAAAGTTTCTCGCGCATAATTGCTCCTGGCTTAAAGCATGCTACCCATTACATAGGTACACACCTTAGTGCGCGCATTCTGTTAAACAGTCGTAGTGTTCGAAGTGCGCACCATGGGCAGGATATCGCTATCGCGTTCAACTCTTAAAGGCGAAGCTTAAGCGTCACCCAATTTTCGCTATCGCATTCATTGGTTCGCCGTTGCGGCGAAACTGTGACTTTTCGTAGTTTGCCAACATCTGCGATGACGCTGTAACAGAATCAAGTGAGCGTACGTGATTGTGGGAGTTATGTACGCTAATTCTAGCATATGACATATCTGATCTCTACGTAGACGGCGTCCGCGCGCGCTGGGTGTCGTTCGGGCGCTCGTACTCGAATGTGTTTGCTCAGTATTTAAGGATGGGTTACGTTTCTAAAACATGCGGTCAATAACCGCTCACGGCGTGCCGCTGACTGCCGGAGGATGTGCTTGGGTGTCGGAATATGCTGGCGCAAAGCCGTGCTTATTCTGAAACCAAATTTTGAAGCTATTTCTCAGAAAATAAGTGCTTTCACTCGTGCATAGCCAGTGCCTATTGCGAAACGATGTTCCCGCTGCCTTTGAAGTGAAATTTTGTTTTCGTTGGGAAATTATTTCAACCGAAACACCCGTGTCAGATGTGTGTACAGTAACGATTTGTTGAAGAAAGGGTGGTTTTAAACACAAATAAGCAGTGTGTATGTTGTGGTTATTCCCAGAACCCCGGATCACTTCTCCCGCCTCTTCACTCCAGTTGACAGCCACACTAGGGCAAACGAAGGTGCCACTTGGTCTGGCGCCTCACCGCTCGTGATGGAAAAATCAACAGCGGCGTTCGCCCTGTCAACCGAGCGAGGCAGTCGGTCCTACGTATCCTTTGGTTGGACAAGACGACGTAGGAAATGAGGTGAATGGCACGCACGCAAAATAGCTTAAACCAATTTCGTTTATTGTTTAATAGAGCCTCACATCATCTTGTGCTGCAAGTTTGTTCGCCAAGTGACGTGTTGCAAAAGCTACTATTTGCAACTTGTGTTTCACACGATAACGGCAAAAAACTTGGTTCCTTATCATGCCTATTTGCATTTGTTGTTTTGTTGTGAGCCTTCATTATGTCTGTGTGAACTACTTATTGTGTAGATTTTGCAAACTTTTACCGCAATGTCATGTTCTCATCATACTATCACCTTCTGCTTTTCAGATACCCTTTTTAAGTTGCTCAGGCTGAACAGGAGCGACAGCCTAGCAAGTCACAAGTCTGATGCCTCCAGCAGTCACCACTTTTTGATTTATTCTTGATCATAACGAATAAAGATTGAAACATGATTCGGATTTCTGCAGATTATTTTGACCATATGACACTATACACATCAGTCACACATTTTAGTTGGCTATACTCATACAAGCATGTAAATGAGGAATACTTAAACTTGTTAAATGGAAATGAAAGACCATGTCTTCGCGCTTTCTATATAACTTTGCTAGAATATATGTGTTGTTTTGAGGAGTTTTATTTAAATCACGCTTAAATTGAACTATTCTTTTTTGCAGTCGCTGGGCAGAACGGAAAGTATAATTGGACTTGCTTAAAATGAATAATTCACTATTTTCAACAGTAGTCGAGCAAAAATAGAGCAAGGGTAAAATTAGTAGCTTAAAATAGCTGTGGAGTCGCTTGACGGTTCGGTGTGGGTCACTTGACCCCGTAGGAGCGTTACCGGCAAGAGTCGTCTGACTCCCGTAAGTGGTAACGTGATCCTTCGGATAAGAGTCCTACCACTCTTCCTTGAGGGTCAGGGAACTGTCCTAGAGCGCGCCGACACTGACCCACCAAGAGAGTTACCGTGACTTTTTAAAGAGAGTCCTATACGTGGCAAGTCAGAACTTTCCGAAAAGAGTCACGTATACGCTTTTTTTTTCTTAGACTGTACATCAAAATAGGCAGAGTTGTTGCGGCGTTGGCTCTTGCCGGCGGCGGGCATAGAGTTTCCTACCTATACATTACAGGGAAATCTGGCGCTTGTGTGTATGGGAGCTGCAACGCATGGCGCTTCAGCCAGCAATGGATTATCGGTAGTACATCGATATGTCTAAGCTTCGTTCTTTCGGCTCCGTTTGACTCCGTGCGCCTGCAGGCGCTTTTTCGCAAGGTGAAGTTAAGCAAATGTTGAGCAGTTCCACATCACCACCTTGAGATTTTAGGCTCACCGGTTCAAACAGGCTAAAGAAGTTCAGAATGATTCCTTCGTTTATCCGAAACGAAAGCGAAAACACCAAAATAAACAGCCACCAGTGTATTCGAAGCCGCAAGCACGAAGATTACGCAAAACCATAGGCGTATCTACCGGAGCGGGGGGGGGGGTGCAAGGGGGCGGAGCTTCATCTCTGTCGACAGTGGTCACTGTCGCCTGCACACTGCGGAATGAACCACTGTGGCGAAGTTTTCCGTCGACACAGTAATCACGTCATTATATAAATAAATTTGTCCTATGCTTGTGTTGTGAAAATTGTCTGCCACGTCTCACGATCCCGCACTGTAGGCTCTCTGCGGCTCTGTTTCGTGCCTTGCGCTCCAGCATTCTAAGCGAGGCTACCGCTGACCAGGTGCTGTATAGCATTAAACGCTCCGTCATGCTTTTATTATGCTTTACCTGGCCTGAAATTTACACAATCGACGACGCAAATACGGACGGGGACCACTAAACACTTTATGGACTGATGAAGTGCTCTTCCTGTTTCAGAATATTCTTCTTTCATCGAAAAGGAATAGCATCACCGTGATCTATATCCAAGTTGCTGTGGGTCAATGAGAGTGCAAAAGTGTTGAGTGTTTTTGCTGGGCCAAACCGGGAGAGCTAAAAAGGTTTTCCGCTTTAGTCTCCGATAAACTTGTTTTGCCTTGCTTGTCATATTCCCACGTGCGCTTCCTTATGTCACTTTTATATAACTAGTCCGTTGCACGCAGGGCTGGGCAAATATACTTTGAAATTGTATCGCGATACGATACAGGATATTCAGGCAAGAAGTATTTTAGATACAGATACAACATACTACAACATTGACTGTATCCGATACGCTACATTGCCATTGTATCTTAAGATACTTCGGTACATTCGAAAATTTCGTATCGGTAAAATGCCGAGCAAGCGCCCCCTTCCCTTTCTCGGGAGATCTGAAATAAGCGCCAACGACCGAGCAAGTACCCCTCCCCCTCCCTGCCCCCTCCTCTCCTGCGGTCACTTTTTTTTTAAGACAATCGTCGCTTGCGTAAAAGGAAACACAAGAATGAATACAATGAATGCGTAACTAATGTTGTTTACGAAATTCTGTTCTCATGTGGCCGGTCGTATACTGGACTATGAGTTGTCGTTTCACGAGTTTGACAGTGACGAGGGGGAATAAAAACAGCAAACAAATAAAACATTTCATTTCAAGCATGGATGGGCATTTTTTTATATTTAGCGGCTCCCCCGCTGCAACCTTGAATTTCGGTCCGGGATCGAGCAAGCGCCCCCGCCCCCCCTCCGCCAGATCTGGTCGGATTATCCTTCACCTTATTGGGGAACGCTTGCTCGGCATTTTGCGGTAAATATATAATGTAGCGCTCGTTTAGTGCTACATTATACATAAGTGTTGGCTTGAAGATTTATTAGCTCCAACCACTTTTGCTTCATTTGAATTAAATGTCTCTTATTATGACAAATGTTCTGTACGTCTTGCTCAAGGTATTTAGTTTCATTCCGAAACAACCTAATGACGTTGCTTTAGCTGCTTAACATGACAGCTCTTAATACACATCGCGGATAGCGGTTCTTGCTTGTCGCTTTTTCAATTGAATAGGTCGCTGCTTTGCTTGCCGACCAGCTAGCGGGTTGCCATCTGATTACAATAAGCTTAATAAGAAGCCTTCGCACGATGGTGAGCATATCACTGCGGAGTTTTAACTTACCCGTAAACGTATTACGATTTTTGCATTAACGGATCACCGGAACCAAGGACATGTCCAGCACAGCAACGCTTCATACGTATTGTACAGTTGCACAAGGCACCTCCGCTATTCACACTATTCCCACTTATAGCTCCGATCAACTGCTGATTAGTAAGAGTAAAAAAAAAAATTAGGGAAGCCTAAACAAGGAAAACGTTATATCTAAGTTACATAGCAAAGCGGTTCCGTATGAAACATTTAGTATAAGAATGTTTCTCGCACACCTTTCCTAGCACATTTAAGATGGGTCCTAATAACTTACGTTAATATAATGAAAACTCAATTTTGTTTTTACTAAGTAGTCAGCAGAATTTTTGTGATTGTATAGTGCAGGCGCACCCGGATTATTATATACTTGTTCTCATCATCACCTTTACATGACAGTATATTCAACTAGAATATAGGTATGTAAGGTACTTATTCTCTCGATGAATTCCATAGTATGCAGCGATGGCGAAGTTTAATAATGTCTTTTCTCCTTTCATTTGTGAGCAATTCCCTATTTTACACGCAGGCTTCAGAGGAGATCGTAGAAGTCGACCTAGAGTCCAACGAAGTGGACAGGTTCTTAAGCGGCCACATGGCAGACGGCCGTCTGCTGTTTCCTGCGAGTGGACACATTCTTCTTGCTTGGAAGGCTATGGCCAAACGCTGCGGCATGCTTCACGACCACATGCCGGTTATCTTGGAAAATATTACGATACATCGAGAAATAGTGCTTCCCTCAAGTGGTAAGTGCTGCGTCACATCGCGGAATACAAGTGTTCTTTTTTTTCGACTTATGTCAACTAGTGAACAAATAGAAATCTCGTGATTCTTCATACCACTCTTGCAAATGAGGGCAAATATCAAGTATATTCGCATTAGAGTAGGGATAAGGTTGTGGAGCAGCGACAGGTAAGCAGTGTTTTTTTTTTTGTTACTGTTTTCTCAGTTCACCATCGTAGGCATCCGTGGGATGGAAATTAATGTTATGACTCCAAAGTCGGCAAACGCACACTATAATGCAAGGAAACGACCATACAAAAAATATACGAAAGAGCAGAATATACAGGCAGATGTTTCTTTTTCGTTTCGAGGTTGTTTCTTGATATGACTTTTAATCCTGATTGCCTGCGAAGCGCCACTCGGTCAATCCAAAAAAGCGAGCGCAGAGCGCATCAACGGGCAGGGCATGACAAACACATTCGAGGAACACGCCGCGTCCACACTCACGGCCCAGCGCCAAGGACTCAACGCCAGAAAACACAGGCGTTCCGTGCTGTCGTTACCCCTTAACGACTCAGTTCTTCGGAGACGACACCCCATCCCATGTAACATGACCCCACACTATCACGCGAAACGGCGACAAGACCCAGCTGCCACCCTTCGCAAAGGGGATATAAACGCGCACTTCACTGACGTAGGTCTCCCGCGCGCAAACCTATTGGGTGCGCACGGGTGTGTGTGTGTGTGGGGGGGGGGGGGCAATTCTCCCTCATACCTTTACTGAGTCGGACATATCAAATTATTTTTTCTTCGCATCGCTGTGGCTACGCAACGTTTTTGACGATAGTGACGACAAAGAAGCCCTGATGTTTCGTCTAAAGAGCTCCTCATTTCCCACCTTTCGCCCGAAAGCCGGAGACCAATGGCAGGCCGTTGTGAAAAGCACGTCTTCGCTTAATTTACATTTTAATACAAAAGTTTTTTAATGCCGGCGTCCAGCACGGCTCTACTGACGTATTTCCGTCACTGATATGAGGTTGTAAAATATAAGGACAGTGCTGGCAAAGAAAGAGTTCCGTCCCCGGGAGTCGAACTTACGACCCCTTGCTCCGCAGCGCCGGGCACGAAACGATTCGGCCACAGACGGCACGTTCTTTTTCATGCTAACGGCGAGCTATCTATATACACCGTTTGGTGGTACACCGGTGGTACATCAGCGTGTTTTCGTTATCACCAGCGAGACGGCGCGAAGGGCTCGAGGAGCGCGGTTTGAAGATCGTGGGCTCACGCGGATGAGTGCGTGCCTCTACAGGGCCTGGTCGCTCGTACGCGGGCTTATCTCGTAATGGCGGTGGTGTGTACGTCTTGTGCTCTCACCGCAAGTTTGCGTTGGAAGCACGAGGGCATTTCGCTCACTGCGGCGGCCGCTTTTGCGAAAGGAGCGCGCCGCAAACACAGAAATAAATTACAACTGTGACAGTTCGCGCTCATCCTGTGTACGTTCGTTCCGTGCGCCCTTTCTGCCTGAGCAGCGCATTGCTACTTTCGAGCTACTTGCGGTTCTTCGCGTTACATTACAATTTGTTGCTGTAGCACTCATTCCTTCGCGCTTAGGGCGAAATAATGCACACTAAACGCTCAACTACGTACGTTTCACATTCGTGTTGTACCGATTCCTATGACAGAGGGATCAACCGTGTTTTTTTTTTTTTTCATCCATTGCGGAGCTCGTTTTCTCTCGTACTTGACCTACATGCGGAGGAGGGGAGGTTCGTTGCGTTGAATCTTGCCCCCCCCCCCCCCCTTCCTAAAGAACACTGCGGTCGCCTATGCTTATGCTTCGGAAAGCCGTCTCCCTCAACAGGCGAGAGGTGATCCCGAATGATCCTAAACTCAACAGGTGACAGGCGATAGGCTAGCGCCAAATGCAAACACCTACCCATACATACATAGACCTCACAAGACATCTCCCGAAAAACACGGTGGCAATTATAAATGTCCGTGATGCGACTCCATCCCGGCACTCGAACACATAATACCAGTGCACGCAGAGACCTGCACACGCCGTCTCACCCCTAATTAAGGATAGAATTATGAAATGGTCGCCGAAGGCCCGGCTCTCCGAACTAAACTCGGAAAGCCAACTGCCGAACCTTCAGCGCTCGGCGAGCCGCGATAGCCAGTGGGGCATTGGAAGAGGAACTACACCTACAGAAATCAAGCAGCCTTATTTTAATAAAGTTGTCTCTCTCTCTCCTTCTTTGTGAGAAGTTTTGTGGGGACCGAAAAAAGCTGCAGCTATCATCTTGACAGAGCTCCGATCCTGTTTGTAAATCCTTTTCTAAAATACGAATATAGTTTATCTAGAAAAAAAATCAGAATTACAATTGTACAGTTGTACTTGCGAGCTTTTGAATAGAGTCGTTAGGTATATGGAATAAAAGCGTAGTGAACAAACTCTGAATGTCCCAGCAAAAGGCTTGCGCATTTGAATGCAATAAGTACATTTTAACAAATGTCTAAGCGCACTGCAAGATGCAATGATTAAAGCAAATAATGGCAGCAGGACGCAACTATCTTCCTGAATTCAAATAAAGAGCACGAATCGTGCACCTTTAACACTTATCGGCAGCGACGAAAGCCAGACGGAACATAGAAATGCAACTAAATGTACTTGAGCAATAGTTCAAGTTAGAAGTTTACAAGTTATCTGCAGCCCGTCGTCCCGATTGCCTGTCAGAACGATTTTACGAATTCTTTTCATGAATGGAAGGAGGTGTAACTATACGACTACAGCAAACGCCTGAAGAAAGATGAGAAAATGGAATGACCAAAACTAAAACCACCAATGACGGATTACTAAATACGCGAGTCGTGAAGCAAGACTCCAGATGACAAGAGACGCAGAAACATGGCGCGCAGTGCACGATCATTCAGCGGTCGGTCTTACTGTATGCATCATACACTTGTGTCGTGTCCTGTTACCTGACCAGCCCATTTATTAATCAGCCGTTAGAATGAGCCAATTATAGCCTCTTACGATAGTAATTCACTGAAGGGCATTTAATGCAGGTGATTACCTTTGCTTGAGATACTGACCTCGCACTGTGTGTGCAGGGCCTGTTCGTCTCTCAGTGAGTGTCTTGCCTCTGTCGGGTGAGTTTGAAGTTGGCCACGATGGGAACGTGGTGGCAACGGGTCGTGTGCGCATGGCCAAGAAAGACGAGAACGTGCTTGACAGAGGCCCACCTGGAAGGCCGGCCGAGATGGTTGATTATGACCTGGATGGTGCAGATGTGTACAAGGAGCTCAGGCTCCGTGGATATGAATACATTGGAGCATTTCGAGGTATTCTCAAAGCTGACGTGCAGAGTAAGTCCTATTCAGTCTCTAACACAATACTTCGTGTAGTCAAAATGTGCACTTTGTTCAGGTGTGCTTTGATTATTTGTACCAATGATTCGATGTCTCGTACTACTGGACCACCAACAGTATTGCTGCTGTAATATCGCGATAACGCCTGCATAAGATGAGCGCATGGTTTGCAAGAGGAAGCGTTTGCTGCGAGTCAACTTTGATTACCCCATTTAGTTGTAATGTATGTGAGTCGCACAAATACCTTCCATGGAGCTGCTGGATCAATTTAAATAAAATGAATGCAGAAAATAAATTATACGTGGTCATGAGACGCCTTTTTGGATTTAGAATCTCGAATTTTTTTTAGAAATTTTCAAAGCTCACGAGTTTGAAGCATAACGTTTGCAAATCTATAAATCTGCACCAAGAATAGTGGTGCCGTAGTGCTGTTAAGAGGAATCCACAAAACTACTTATGCGACCAAATTCATATAGATAGATAGATAGATAGATAGATAGATAGATAGATAGATAGATAGATAGATAGATAGATAGATAGATAGATAGATAGATAGATAGATAGATAGATAGATAGATAGATAGATAGATAGATAGATAGATAGATAGATAGAAAAGGTCAAACTGATTTTCGTTCACCAAGAAATGCTTCGCATTTAGAAGCAAGCGATGCATGAAGAAGATGAAGTAGTAAACCTGATCTACGACGTGAATGTGGCCTGCATCCGAACAAAAGTTTGTGACAATTTTCATCGCCTCTATAAAGTGGTACTTGCGTACCATGAATGGAAGGTGATATTGGATTTATTGTACTTTGTACGAAAGCGCGGTGTCAGCCATGCGTCAGCGTTGCGTGTACTAGTAGGATGATAGTTTGATTGCGAGGATGAATGGCTGTTAAGTAGCCTTTAAAACTAGGCACCGACAAATATAACGAACAAGGAGTACGAAATTGGCGCATAATTTATTATTGATATACGTTGTGTCATTCGAAAGCATGCTTAGTGTAAATAGTGGTCGAGATTACCGATCTGACGTATAGCACGAGCCCTTGCACCAGCCTTACATAACTAAAATAAGAGTTGCTGTCTTGTGTGAGCTAGTGGTACAATACTGCTGTGCCCAAACTACTTTTTTTTGTATTCTCCTCAGAGCCATACGGGAAACTTCAGTGGAGAGACAACTGGCTTTGCTTCATTGACGCAATGATTCAGTTCGCTATCCTGTCTGAACCGCTCCGCAATTTTGTGACACCAGTAAGAATTGAGTCCTGCAGAATAGACCCAAATATTCAGGTCGATGTGTCCAAGACAGTTGGAGATATAGGTGAGTGACCATTTTAAGTGTAAATAGCATTTCATTGGCTACAACACAACGGATTCGATTGGGCTGAGGATCCGAACTTCCAGTGTGACGTCATCCACGCACACACACAAAAACACGCGCGCGCGCGCGCGCACGCTCGAGTGACGTCAGCTAAACGCATACATACAGAGGATAAACGTAAACTGACATAAGCGGAAGCCCTATGATCTTCATCAGTACACCAGACGTGCATGCCTAACCAGACGAAACAGATCGGCGTTAATAATATCTGACGTGCAAGCAAGTTTCCTCGGGCCCTTGGCACACTTCTACCACCCTGTCGGTTTCCTTAAGAACTTTTTTGCAAGCCACAGCGTTGATACTCTTGGTGCGATTTCATAACGCTGAGGAAGCGTCGTCAGGTCACCTATGGCATCGGGGTAGCCATCGCTTCGACAATGAGAATTGACACCAGCCAAATTCTGCCGCAAGTTTCTGTACTGTATGTAAACATGATCCAAACGGATGTCACGCGACTTGAAATATATTCATGGCCGAATCTTTCGGCTGCCTTAATCCGTGTGACGTGTTCCTTGTCCAATAATTCCGTTATATTGCAAGCGCTTGTGATGAGATCAGAGTATATTTAGCTAGCTCATCACGTGGAACGATTGAAAACACGTTCTTCCTGCCATTTCTCTTCACTGTTATTAGCGTGCCTGTGAAATTAGTCTTTTTTTCTAGCACCAAGTGTTGTGGTAGCTTAGCAGGCTCAAGTGTCGCGCTGCTAAGCTTGAGGTCGCGGATTAGATTCCCGGGCATGGCGCGTGCATCTTGATGGGGGCGAAATGCAATAGCATTCATGTATGTAGATTTAGGTGTTTCATGCATTTTTAGTGCCCAAAGAAAGTTGGAAAATAAGAAAATAGGAGTGGTGCAGCACAGTTAGGACATTCAAGCAAGCGTGTTCGTATAGCGTCCTATCTGTCCTCGGCATTTCCACTTCCATTGGTTTTCAGTTTCCTTGAATGGCTGGAAGTGCATGAAAACTGGAAGTTCGAAGAAGCCCAGCTTTATGCTTTTACGTTCAGGTGCACGTTGCGGAACTTCGGGCAGTCCAAACTAATCCGAAGCACCCCGCTACGGCGTGCCTCGCAATATCCCGGAGATTCTTATTACTATTCCAGATGGTTTTTCGTAGGTTCATATGTGTCAATTGTCGTACGAAATAGATTAATGCAAAACTTTTTATAACGCAGCCGAAGAGCTAGCGTGTTAGCGCACTTAAATAATTAATTAATATATTTATTTCAAAGTACCTTAGAGGCCCCATGGGGGGCATTGAGTAAGGGGGGCAATACATATATACACTTCAAACTGGAAAAAAATACAAAAGAAACAGTTGGCTAAGGGGGGCAATAGATATATATACGTCAAACTAGAAAAAAAATACAAAGGAACAATTGACTAAGGGGGTCAATAGATATATACACCTCCAAACTGGAAAAAATACGAAAGAAACAATTCCAAAATAATAAGTCAAACAACAAGCATCAACATGTACAAAAGTTCATGTATAAAAGATTCACGCATGGTAACCGTGAACGAAACTGCATTTCCCGCGCATGCAGCGGACACAAGGCAGAATCCTCGCGCACATTGATGTGGCAATCGCAAAAACGGACCAATACGCACCAATGAATTATGATACGGCATCTACTTGCTGAGGTTTGTGAAGTGGCTTGATAAGATGTGACGGAATGTATCAAAGTTTGTCTGGGATGCAATGTCGTCAGGCAAGCTGTTCCATAGACGGATAGCACGTGGAAGTGCGGAGTGATTGAACGCGTTTGTTGAGCCGTATACACGGGCATAGCTAAGATGATTGTGTAGTCTACGTGAAGTAAGATATGGTTTTTGCAGACCAGTAATGGTGATTCGGGAGGAAAGTGTAATTTTGTGAAAGAATGACAGCAAGGCAAAGTCGCGGCGAGTGTTCAAGAGCGGGAGTGAAAGTTCCTGTTTTATTTGTGACATGCTGGAATGCGGACTGTAGTTATTGGCAATGAAGCGGCTTGCTCTATTCTGGATTCTTTCGAATGAATCAATTAAGTATTTTTGATGGGGATACCAAATCGAACAGGCATATTCTAGTTGAGGGCGAACCAGTGTTAACTAAGATAATTTGCGAATGCTTGGTGGTGCAGCTTTCAAGTTACGTCTCAAGAAACCCAGTGATTTCGACGCGCTGGCAGAGATTGCCCTAATGTGGTCGGACCAGGATAGATTGGTTCAGTTCAGTAGAGGGCCAGTTGGTTCTGCATGTCGACGATGTACTTTGCCATAGGATGTATTGGTTTCCAACCGCAATTACTGAATATCAGAATATCACCTCTTCTTATAAAAAAAACTTGGACAATCTATGAGCAAACTATCGAGCAAGCTTGCAGCAGTACCCCACATCGGCCACGCGGACGATATAACAATAAGGTGTCCAGGGGGTTCAGAGGCTACTGTGGAGCAAGCCCTCCAAGAAGCTCTGGATGCGACTGAGTCTTTCCTGGCTGACACAGGACTTGCACTCTCTCCGGAGAAATCAGAGCTCCTGCTGTATAGACAAGCACGACGGGGAGCTAGGGGTTTAACCCCCCTTAATCAAATACCCATCACTATCCACAACAAAGACAGATACGACATCCCACGAGTTGATTCGATTAAGATCTTGGGTCTCGTTAAGATGCAAAAGGATGTAATGCCAGGGCCATAGCTCATCTAACCACAAGACGGAAAACGTCATTAGGCTAATCATCAGAGTTTCCGGTAGGAAAGGTGGAATAGGGGAGGACATGCTGCTTAGGGTTCATCATGCGTTCCTTATGAGCCACGTCAACTACACAGTATCGGCTCTTAATTGCACAAAATCAGAAAAGAGTAAGAAAGATACACTCATGCGCAAAAGTATCAAGAAAGTGCTCGGTATACCAATTACAACCAATACGGAAGCTGTTAGGGATCCATAAGAAGTTAGGGATCCATAATACCGTGGAGGAGCTAGCAGAAGCACAAAGGATGGCACAAATTATCAGATTATCTGGAACTAAAACAGGAAGGGACCTGCTACTTGCCGCAGGCCTGCAACCCGGCATTAACAAAGGCGAGGCTATTCAACTAGACAGTCAAGTCAGGGAATCCTTCATTGTTGACCCATTCCCAAGAAACGTCCATCCACAATTCAATAAGGGTCGAAGGCTTGCGAGGGCAAAAGCACTCCTGAAGAACCCAGTAGGTACAGAAGCCTTCGTAGACGCGGCCCTTCACGAAAACGCTTGCAGATTTTCCGTCGCTATAGTCGACCACGAAGGAGACCTTCTCTCGTCAGCCTCACTTCGCACATCAATGGCAGAAGCAGCTGAACAAGTAGCTGTGGCTATGGCACTACTGGATCGAAAACGCACCACCGTTTACACTGACTCACGAGCTGCCGTCAGTCGGGTCTAATCTCAAGAGAGGCCGCGAGGGTACTGAACGGCAGGCCCTTGCAGGACGTAATTCACCACATTGTATGGTTTCCGGCTCACCTGGGTCTGGACGTAATACCGGGCCAACCGAACCCCAACGAAATCGCACATAATCGTGCGCGAGGATTCGTATGCCGCGGCGATGTGGGCCCCTCTAATGGTTCGCAACAGCTCGAGTTCAGCTGTTCACTAGTCACCTTTCACGAGATTACCTCGCACTACAGGGGGATTAGACGGGTGTTTTCATCCCCTCACCACAAACTCGGTAGAGCACAATCTATCACGCTGAGAATGCTCCAAACGGACTCGTATCCTTCAAGGAGCTTCATGAGTAGGATACATGCGGAGATAGATTCAACATGCCCAGACTGCGGTGACGTTAGCTCGTTGAAACACATGCTCTGGCGATGCCGTGCGTTGCAGGACTACAGTCAAGAATCCTGGTGGACCGCTGCTATCAACGACCCCAGCTACGACGTCCAGCTCATGGCTGTCCGGAAGGCCCGTGAGATGGCGGAGAGGCTCGGCCTCCCCGGTCCGACATGGGACTAGCCATGAGTTGGATGTGTAAACATCTCATGCTCTTCCCTCCGGACCATATAAATGTTTTTTCTCTCTCTCTCTTGGGCGATCTCCCCGAAGGGAACCCTGATGGGATGCGAAGCAGCAGCGGTGCGCACGGCGTTGACCCGGTTGAAACGGGCGTCGACGCGGGTGCTGGGAAGTTGGGAAGCACGCACTACGCCATTATTCGTCATTCTGCAGAGACGCGTGGTACCAGCTACAGATCTGTAAGGCATTATGTGCACTTTGTTGATGCGACGGCAGATGATGATGAAGGATTATGGCTGAGGCCTTTCTATGGGTTGGAAGCTTCAAACGACCCACTAGTTACGTAATTCGTAATGTGTGACGCCCGATCGTTATTACTCTCTCCCACCACTCTATATAACATACGTTAACGTGAGAGAGAGGAAGGGAAAGGGAATGAACTTTGTAGAGACCCTGGGGAAATGGATTATGGGGGTCTTATGGGCTTGCTTGGCCACCAATGGAAGTGCATGTGCGAGTTACCCACTACGCTATAAATTATAATAATATTTGTGAAGTAGGTAAACAGGCACTATGCCATTTTTCGACATTCTGCAGAGAGCCGTAGTACACACTGAACAATTGTGAGGCATTATGTGCGCTTTGTCGATGCTATGCCCGATGAGGGTGAAGAATTATGGCAGAACCCTTTGTACTGGGTTACAAGCATTCAACAACCCACTTGTTGCACATTTCGCATTGTGGGACACCTAGTTACAAAATTCGCGTTGTGTGACGCCTGGTTGTTATTTCACTCTTCAAACACGCTATATTACATATGGTAATGTGGCTCCTTCTCGACATAAAGCCTCTATTGGGTCTTTTTGCAAGGCAGCTTCAAACACCGGCATGGCTCTGAGGTTGAATACTGGGCTCCCACGCAGAGGGCCCAGGTTATTTTTTCGTATAGCGTTTTTTTTCTATTTCGCGCGATAGCGGTTACGAAGAGCGGCGGCGGCGGCAGCGGCGGGCAACTACGGCTCAAAAAATTGCTGTTTATGTGATCTCATAACAGCTTTCGCGGTCAAAGAACAGGTTATATGCTTCTGCTAAGCGGCTGTCATGTCTATTGTCATGTCTAAATATATAGATTGGATAAACTCTTACTGACTTCCTATAACTGAAGCGAAAAGGAAATATTGTTACGCTGACTTGTGTTCACTTTTACAAATTCGCCCTAAAAAGTTTTGGCGAGCTAATTCTCCTGACCGTGGCAGTAATATTGTTACAATAGGTAACGCTGATAACGTTTCTGTCTCTGAGTCACAGTGTGCTTCAGCTGTCAATTCGTCTTGTTTCACTGTTTTTACTGATGAGGAATATTCTTACGTCCCGTGTGTCTACGACCTTGAGTCATGTCTCCAGTAGATATTAGTGTTGAAGGCGTATCAAAACTTATACGCGATTTAAAGGTGTCTAGGCATTTAACACATTATGTCCAGTAGATTTTTATACACCATTTCTCAGCAGTCCTTACCTACTGGCCTGCTTCACGCTGACTGGAAATAGCTAAGGTAATTTAGGTACATAAAGATGACAACAGACACTCACCAGGTAACTACCACCCCATTTCGCTACTATGCATTCGTTGCAAGCTTCTCGAATACATCATTGCCTCCCATATATACAGCCATCTTGAGTCAAATAATTTCTTCTTTCACAATCAACATGGCTTCCGAAAGTGCTGCTTTGTGATACTGAGCAATTGGAATTTACGTCAGATTTACCTTACGGCATGAATGATAACAATATTATTGACAGCATCTTTATTCATTATGCGAAAAGCCTTTGACCGAGTTGTTCACTGTCGCCTGATAGCTAAACTAACTGCACTTAGGACTGATTCATTAAGATTAGCTTCGCAATTGTCATGTAATCAACAGCAGTTTTGCATTTGTGAACTTAAACTTCACTACGTCATTTGTAACGTCAGATGTGCCCCAGGGCAGTGTACCAATCCCTCTTCTTTTCCTTAGTGATACTATTTATTTGACCACTAAAATTTCTTCTGTACGCAACATTTCTTGAATTATTGCGCAACATATAGAACAATTACTGCGAAAAAGACCACGTGACTTTACAAAAAGGCCTTCACCTAATAAATGAGAGGTGCGACCATCGGCACATGGCACATAACACATCTAAATGCTGCGCACTGTCACTCCTAGGAAATCGGTACATTCTTTAACCAATCTTCTCAGCTAAAATTCGCCGTGCATCTGCTAGGTGTTTATCATTGTACTAATCTTGCCTGGTGTACTCACGCCGAGAAGATATGTGCTAAAACTAAGAGAACATTGGGACTTTTACGTGGGCATCATTCTCCACTTACCATTCGGCAACACGAAACGCTTGTTCGCCCACAACTAAAATATGCTTCATCAATCTGGTCTCCTCATCAAAAATACATAATAGATCAACTGGAATCCATCAAAACTCGTGCTTTATATCTTCTAATTAGAATTGTCATTCCAGCATTACCCAAAATAAACGCAATATTTTCCTTACTAATTTCGATTCCCGTCGCTGTGTTGGCCTGCTGTGCCTTTTTCATATATGCTACTATACCTCGTGGTACAGTCGTCTCTCGCTTGAAATTCCTTCACGCACATCTAGTCGACTTCATAATCATCTCAGTTTCAGGCGAATTTTTGGCCGCACACAGTCACTCAATAATTCTGCATGGCCGCGCGCCATTGCACTATGGAATTCCTTTCATGTGATCCATAATGAAACGGGGACGCGAATAAAACGGCACACAAGAAAAGATTTACACAGGATGATGTTTTCTTGTGTACCGTTTTATTCGCGCCACCGTTTCATTATGAACCAACACCAACTCGCCCAATTTTTTATTATACTTCCAGGTGATATTGTTTCGTTAAAAAATCCTGCCAAACTGCGTGAACGCTTCCAACGTGATATGTTCTCTTCACTTTCTTTAACGATGTTTTTGTTTTGTTTAATACTACAATTGCTTATAGTGTTTCTTCCTTCCTTCTAATATAACAATTTCTCTGTTTCGTCTTCCTTTTATGCCTTATTTTTTGTCATTTTTCTGTGAACCCCCTGCTAACTCGACGCTCCTCTGAGGCCTGTAGAGTAATGCAGCGAAAGCTCGATAATTCGAAGGGGACTATAAGGGTGTTCGAATTAAGCGGAGTTCCATTTAGTGGGTGGGCGCTAAAATGAACGGTCCTTGCGCGAAACTGCGCGGGCAGAACCAAAAGAAGCCATCTCCGGACCCGTTATCGCGAACACGCTACTACACCTTTGTGGCAGGTGATTTCAAAAATCATATTCATGCAGCTTTAACAGCCAATAGAATTAATTGATCAGACCGTGATATGCCAGAAACAAGCACCGACATCGATTCATGGGAGCAGTGAGCCTTAATGTCGAAACCTATGGCGCTATTTATGCTCCAAAACACGTTTATTTACCTGACAGAGTTAACGCAATCAAAATAAAAAATAAAAAGTAATCAGTAATTTGAATTGGCTTGCGTTTCTTCAGTCGCAAATCCATGAGCATCGTTTGTAGCTTGCCGAGGAGCTCCAGAGCAGCGTCCGAAATCTCGTCTGCTAAATATTCTGTAGCTTCGTTGTTGTGCATCATATAGGAAACTTACCTTAGTTTGGTTTTACAACATATTGTGATCACTCTGCGCCGACTTCTGCGAGGAGCGACGAAAAGCAGGTGCTCCCAGTTTCAGTTAACCGTTGTAGATACAGACGCGTTCGAATTATCAGGAGCGTTCCCCCATAGACATACACAGGGCTATGCCGGGTCCAGGGCGTCAGTTCGAATTAACTGTAAGTTCTAATTAACCGAGTCCGACTTAACGAGCTTTTACTGTGTATAACTGAATACTAAGGGAAGGTGAGACTAGGTACGTCTGTGTGTTTTGTGCCTGGTGCATAAGAAAATGTCACGCATATGTCTGTATGTTCATATTTCTAGCTCATCTGGTTTGGTAAGGGGGGGGGGCTGCGATAAAACTTTGCCCGCCTTATGTGGAGCCCTGCGCACGCCTATGCTTATCTTTGCAGGTGTGGACGTTGTCTACAACCACGACCAGAACACGTGCCGTGCCGGGGGTGCCGTGATTCGAGGTCTCCATGTAAGCGTCGCCCAGAGGCCCGCCTTGCAACAGACTCCCCTGATTGAAGCGTACCGTTTCATTCCCTACGAAGACAATGAGCAAGCGATGCGCGACCGGGAAGCGTCCTTGAAGGATTATGTTGAGTTCTGCGAGGCCATCACCTCGCGCATCGTGAACTGTCGTAGTTACGAGACGCAGCAACATTTTCCCAACAAAGGCGACGCGTGGGAGCTGAATGAGCGGGCTCAAAAACCGCGCTTTCCCACTTTTCTGGAAAACAGTGGTCTTCTCATTGTTTTGGCTGCCATTGAGGAATCTGCCAAGTTTTCTTCATTTGCCGCCAGCGTGCGTGCCGCATTGGAAGATCACAAGAGTTTCCTAAACAATGACTGTCTCAGCACAGCTCTATTCCAAGAGAATCCATTAAGACACCTTCTTGACATAGTACTAGAGAACACAAGCTATTCAAAAGTCCGAATTTTAGAGGTGGCGTCCAGTGAAAATTGTTTGCTTCTGGCACCATGGGTAATTTCCTTGCTTTCCCTGTACAGTACACACTTGGAGACCGAATACACCGTGGCACATCCTTTTCCAACATGTCTTTCGGGACACAAGATTCCCACGGGTGTCACAGTAATGACGGGCGACCTGTGTACTGTATCTAAGAGCGGATTTCTAGATTATGGCTTAGTTATCATAGTCAGTGGAATGACTGGTGCATCGAAGAACCCAGCTCTTTTGGCTGAAGAACTGTATTCACATTGCCGAGAACGATGCTTCGTGCTCCTGTCGCATCGAACGGCACTTACTGCAGCAGAGGAGTTCTTGTCGTCAGCCGGGAATGCGAACTTCCAAGTATTTTCCGACAGGGAGGTTGTATCCGCTTTCAAAGCCCATGGCTTCGTGACCGTAAGTCTCAAGTCTAATTTCTTGTCGAGCTTAATGCTTTTGCGAAAGAGATCGGCGAACTTCGATGCTACAAAACACAAGTTGCACAAAGTGGAGAGCCCCGGATTTGAGTGGGTGCCGCCCCTCAAGGATAAAGTGCTGGACGCTAAGCGTGCCGAAGAAAACATCTGGCTACTCTCTGCCGACACTGGGCCCAGTGGCGTAATTGGCCTTGCAAACTGCCTCCGACAGGAGAGTTGTGGACACCGTATACGGTATGCAATTGTCCTCGCTCACAATATTATTTTGTTCCGTTTCAGTTGCACTTTTGTTCGCTAACAGCCATTTCTCATTGACTGAAAACAAAGTAGGCACCAAAGTTTATACTGGCTTGCAAATATTGTAGCGACGAATAATGCTAAAAAATCAATCAATCAACGAATCATTTTATTTACCACGTCAGAGAGCGCAGGGCAGGGGAAGAAAAAGTTATTGTGCGCTTGAATAAGCTTCCCAGCCGATTACAGTTGAGCAGCATGCAGTGAATGGCGCACATGAGTGTGGGATGCCGTGTCAATGGAAGGACGCATCCCAACATAAAACATAACGACTGTTTATTAGCGTAGTAGCAGCAGCGGTGCGAGCATAGCGACGCTGCGCTCAGTCGGGTAGCGAAGAAATGATGACTTCCGAGCTTGGAAGCTTGGTTTTAAAGCCAACGTCGATGACATAAGCCTCCGGTAACGCTGCGGTGCCGCTGTCCCTTATCGGAGACGTGGTGTAGCATGCAGCCGTGTCACGCGGGGCTAGCGAGTGAAGAGGCGGAGACTGCGCCGGTTTGTGCGCAGTGTGTCGCCACATCATCCCCCCCCCCCCCCGCGGAGTGCAGAGCCCTCAGGAGCTGTAGAAATCTGGGAGGCGTACCAGACGTCCAGAGCGTGTCGTGACCGGAGCGGGCTGCGGCGTCGGCGGCGGCTGTGGATAGATGCCTGTTGGAAGGAGTGGTACTGCCCGGTTCGTGCGAGGCGATGTATGCGGGCTTGAGCCGGTCAATCGAGACGCGGACATCGTTCCCGTTCAGGCGCAGAGTGAAGTTTTTGTTGTCGCGATGGACGACCAGGTAGGGTCCGCTGTAAGGTGGTTGGAAAGGCCTGCGGATGGTGTCATCGCGGAGGAAAGCGTGCGTACACGATGCTAGCTCCTTGAACACGAAATGTGTAGGCTTGCAATGGTGGGCTGCAGGTGACGGGCGTAAGGCAGCTATGGTGCGTCAGAGTCGGGCGACGAAGTCGGTGGGATATGACGTCGTAGCGCTGGATGGCAGTGCAGCGAGGAATTCACCTGGGAGACGGAGTGGTTCCCCGTAGACGAGCTCTGCTGGTGTAGCATGGATGTCGGGCTTGAAGGTGGCGCGAAGACCGAGGATGACGGCTGGGATGTCCTCGAGCCAGGTTGAGTCCGCGTGGCACATAATGGCTGCTTTGGACTGTCGGTGGAAACGCTAGATCATTCCGTTGGCGCAGGGGTGGTAACTGGTGGTCCTGAAGCGTTCGAAACCTATGGTCAGCCCGAGCAGCCTGAAAACGTGCGACTCGAACTGTCGTCCTTGGTCGGTGGTTACGCGGCGGGGGGCGCGGAAACGAGCGATCCAGCCGGTGAAGAAGGCCGAGGCGACGTCTTCTGCGGTGATTCCCTCGAGGGGCCATGCCTCGGGCCATCGAGTGTACCGATCGATGGCGGTGAGGCAGT
Source organism: Rhipicephalus sanguineus (assembly GCF_013339695.2). Classification (NCBI taxonomy): domain Eukaryota; kingdom Metazoa; phylum Arthropoda; class Arachnida; order Ixodida; family Ixodidae; genus Rhipicephalus; species Rhipicephalus sanguineus. Next base: position 166,386,266 of record NC_051179.1, read on the forward strand.
AGCGATAGGGTTCAGTCGGGGGAAAGGCTCCTATGATGTCGAGGTGGACGTGCTCGAACCGACCGGAGGGCTGAGGGAATGTTCCGAGGGGTGACGTGACGTGCCTGGTGATTTTAGCGCGTTGGCATTGAATGCACGAGCGCGCCCAGGTGCGACAATCCCGCTGCATGGAGGGCCAGACATAACGGTCAGCCACGAGGCGTGTAGAGGCGCGTGTACCGGGATGGCTGAGGTTATGGAGCTGGTTGAAAAGACCACGGTGATGGCGCAGGGGTACATAGGGCCTGCTTCGTCCTGTCCACATGTCGCAACAGATTGGGGTTGTGGACCCTGAAACGGGGACTTGTTGCAGCAGTAGTGAGGACCTGCCCTTGAGAACTTCCTGCAGTTCGACGTCCATAGTCTGAGCCTCGGCGAGGACGTCCGCTGTTATCTGCACAGAGCTGATGGCTGCTACACGTGAAAGCGCATCGGCGACCACGTCGTCTTTCCCGCTGACATGTTGGATGCTGGGTGGTGAACTGCGCAATGAACGAGAGTTGGTTCTGCTGTACAGGTGGGAGCTTGTCGCGATGTTGAGAGAAGGCGTAGGTAAGAGGCTTGTGGTCGGTATAGATGGTGCAGTTCTGTGCTTCGAGAACATGGCGAAAGTGTTGTACCGCTTCGTATATCGCCAGAAGTTCTCTGTAGTAGGCTGGCAAAGTTGACGGGGCGGTGGTCGTGGTTTCGTCGGCGGAACTGGTGGTTGACGGGGTCGTTTTCCGAGCTGCGAGTTTCTTGGAGAAGAACGCCAAGGGATGCCAGGTGTTGTCCACGCGTTGCATGAGTGCGGCGCCGATGGCGAAACCAGATGCGTCCGTGAAGAGTCACAAGGGAGCGTCTGGCACGGGATGGTTGAGAAGCGTGGTGGTGCAGAGGGCGGCTTTGCATTCTTCGAACGTTTTCGCTAACGTCGGTGTCCACGCGACGGGTTGGTTTCCTCGTAGGCCAGCCAAAGCATCATGGAGGGGAGCCTGGTAGTCGGATGCGTGTGGCAAGAAACGCCGGTAGAAGTTCAGCATGCCAAGGAAACGGCGAATGTCTTTAGCGGTGGTGGGTTGAGGGTAACGTTGCAGGTCCGAGATGCGGTCGGGCAAGGGCCGAGTTCCCTTAGATGAAACTTCGTCATCGAGGAAGCGGACGACGGAAGCGCCTAGCGTACTTTCTTGGGTATTGACAAGTAGACCGTGGTCGTCGAGGCGTTGAAACAGCAGACGAAGGTGCCTGTGGTGCTCTTCGGCGTCGCGGAAAAATACCAGTATGTCGTCAAGGTAAACGAAGCAGAAGTCGAGGCCGCGGACGACTTCGTATATGTAACGCTGAAAGGTTTGTCCAGCGTTCCTCAGGCCGAAGCTCATGAAGGGAAACTCGAACAAGCCAAAGGTAGTGATGATTGCCGTTTTCGGGACCTCATCCGGATGGACGGGTATCTGTGTGTAGGCCTTCATGAAGTCAAGCACGGAGAAGACGTGGCAGCCATGAATGCGATGGGCGAAGTCCTGTATGTGGTGGACGGGGTACCTGTCCGGGATGGTGCGTGCGTTGAGGGCACGGTAGTGTCCACAAGGCCGCCAGCCTTCGGTCTTCTTCGGAACGAGGTGAAGTGGCGAGGCCCATGGACTGTCAGAGCGGCGGGCGATTCCTTCGCGGAGCATGGCCTCGCCACTTCACCTCGTTCCGAAGAAGACCGAGGGCTGGCGGCCCTGTGGGGACTACCGTGCCCTCAACGCACGCACCATCCCGGACATGTACCCCGTCCACCACACACAGGACTTCGCCCATCGCATTCATGGCTGCCACGTCTTCTCCGTGCTTGACTTGGTGAAGGCCTACACACAGATACCCGTCCATCCGGATGACGTCCCGAAAACGGCAATCATCACTCCCTTTGGCTTGTTCGAGTTTCCCTTCATGAGCTTGGGCCTGAGGAACGCTTGACAAACCTTTCAGCGCTTCATCGACGAAGTCGTCCGCGGCCTCGACTTCTGCTTCGTTTACCTTGACGACATACTGGTATTTTCCCGTGACGCCGAAGAGCACCACAGGCACCGTCGTCTGCTTTGGCTATGCGCATGCGGTCCGGGTCACCAGATGTGGGATGCCGTGTCAGTGGAAGGACGCATCCCAACATAAAACATATCGACTGTTTATTAGCGTAGTAGCAGCAGGGCGAGCCTAGCGACGCTGCGCTCAGTCGGGTAGCGAAGGAATGATGACTTCCCAGCTTGGCAGCTTGGTTTTAAAGCCACCGTCGATGACGTAAGCCTCCGGTAACGCTGCGGTGGCGCTGTCCCTTATCGGAGACGTGGTGTAGCATGCAGCCGTGTCACGTGGGGTTAGCGAGTGACGAGGCGGAGGCTGCTCCGGTTTGTGCGCAGTGTGTCGCCACATGAGCATAAGCAGAAAGAGGGCATACATTATCCTAGCAGATGATCACCAAAAGGACGCGACAAGTACGCACAATTAAGAGAAGAAAAAAACGAGTAAAAAGCACTACATCAATAACAAAGTTCTTATCCGACATTCTAGATATCAGCTCACGAAGAAAGCATGAAGCGCAGACTTGCAACTCGAAATATCAAATCCATTTTGCGGTAAAATAATTAATACTGGGAGTAAAGTTATTCTCAACATCTCGGCGTGCAATTTGTGCGTGGTGTTCTTGTTTCGAATATTTTCCTGGGTCAAAAGGGATGCACAGAAGAGTATTCGGCTAACTATGCTATATCTGTAAGCTAGCATTGGTAAATTCTTTCATATTATTTCACATATCTTTTATTTCATATATCTAAGAACTCGGCCTAAGTTATAAGTATTAAAACCTTTGGAATACCGGCAGTTTGGAAGAGCTGTGCAGAAGGATGATCTCTGGCTAACTTGTGAAATATGCTTAAAGCTTTCTTTTGAACGACGTAGAGCTCTTGTAAGGCTTTGTGCGTGCCAGTGCCCCACATCAGTTGGCAGTAATTCACTTTTGACGTAAACAAAAATTTGAAAAGCAGCAATTTTAACGCGATAACGTAAAGAGCTCGTTTCGCCGAAATTCCGGCGTCGGCGTCGTTGGTTGTGCGCAAAAAATCAGCGTTGTTCATGACAGAAAAATCGAGAAAGATGCAAATGAAATAAATAATCAAAATCTTTGGTTCAACTAAGAATCGAACCCTGGCATTCTGCGTGGCAAGCAGGTGTTCGACCACAGAACCACGCCATTGCTTGAAAGAGCTTAAAAAAAACACTATATGCTTGTCTCGCAGTGGGAGGAGCGTCTTTAACTAATGTAATATTGCATGGCAGAAGCGTACAATCCCGCCAGGCGTCAAAACATGTGAATTGCTGAACGAGTGGGTGTTTTAATAATATCTGGGATTTAACGTCCCAAAACCACGATATGATTATGAGAGACACCGTAGTGGAGGGCTCCGGAAATTTCGACCACCTGAGGTTCTTTAACGTGCACATAAATCTAAGTACACGGGCCTCAGACATTTTCGCCTCCATCGAAAATGCAGCCACTGCGACCGGGATTCGATCCCGCGACCTTCGGGTCAGCAGTCGACCGCCATTAACCACTAGACCACCGTGGCGGGGCCAGTGGGTGTTTTAAAGGCCCACCCATTACAAAGCGATCAGACATATTTAACCGTCATCAGCAGCGAAAGCGTCATGAAAGTGAGCATCAAAGCTGCGTAGCTTCGCGTGTTGCCTTACGGACGCGTATTGGGCCCTTCGCTGATTTCGAAAAGGAAGAATTGTGGCGAAGAGGGCACTGCGCAACTCTACTTGCAGGTATTCTTGGATAGTTTAAAACAGCCTATGTTACGCGCACAAACGTTCATTTTCTTCTGCACGGTTGAGACATGCACCGAGAGCCGAAGCTAAGCTAGCAGTTGACAAGGCGCTGCGCAGGGGGCCCGATTCCGCTATCGCGTTCTACTTTGAAGGCGAAGCTCAAGCGTCCTCCAAAGTTTCACCCTAGTTTGAAGAACTTAATTGTTGCGGTATAAGAGACCAATAAAACGCGAGACCAATAAACATTCGTAATTGACATGCACACTCCACAGCAACTTTTCTGTAAGCCATACACCAGGAGCTTTAAATGCTAGCACAATTTATATGTTTTTGCAGCTATAAGTGAAGTATTCACAGCGTAATGCAGTCTTACCCTTTGGGCGAGAAATGATCGCTTTCGTTCTCGCCGCAATAATTTCTGGTGCATTTAGTTTCAACCAACGCTGTAATGTGGCAAGCATTATGCTAGGTTTTCTTTTAAATTCGTCAGGACCTATGCGGTCGGCCGCACGCCGACCGCATAGGCAAACACAAAGCGACGATTTACGATGCCTCAATTCAGCCGTAATAACTGCCTTTCTGTCTGGAAGAAGCTGATGAAGCCACGCGTTTTACATCCTGCGTAACAATAATTTTTCTGCTGCACATTGGACCACGTTGCTGGCCCGGACTGCCTGACTGGCAAGTCCGCGGCCTCCTCCTCCTCTTTGTCGCGTGGCACAGGAGGCTCGTAAACGTAATCAGTTATATTTCTTGGCAAGTTGAAATGTTCTACATCATCAGAGGCGAAGTCATCGCTGGTATAGGGAGTACAACATAGTTTCATACTGCGAAGCTATGTGACGACGTGCGCGCTTCGAGAGACGGCGGCCGGCCACCTGTCGAATGAGGGTGTCAAAACGTCACGGCTTCCTACTCACATTGGCCAAGTGGCTTGGCACACGCTCAAAAAAAACGCAGAAAATAATACCGCCCACCGATATGTTCTATAAGTGACGACCTCTTTTCGATGTAATCGCCCACTGGGCATTCATTTTCAGCATTTCCGCAAAATTTTTCAATTTTGCTTCAGTATCTCTTTAAAGAGGCCATGCGACGCTTTTGCGACTGTCTTATTCAGCGCAGCAATGCTCGTACCAACGAAAATGAGACGAACGCAAAAAGAATTACCAAAATTGGGGCAAGAAAACTGGTGTTAGTCTTCAAAGTTCAAAACTCGGCAGACGACGACTCTAATGTTCGCGTTAAGCAAAATCTTTTTCGCTGACCCTCTTGCCATCATTTTTTCTGTGTTTTTTTCTTTTTTTCCTTCCTTGTTACATTTCTGTCTCCCTTCATTTCCGTCCTTTTCCCTCTACTCTTAACGTGGTATAATAGGACACATATGCTGTAAATTTTGCTATGTTACAGTATTCATTCGCATCTAAGCCGGTGTTTTTTTCGGAAAAAAGATGTGCGAAAATGGGAGGGTCGGCTTAGATTCGAGTACAATGATTAAGGTTTTTTTTTCTGGCCTTGAGAATTTCAGGGGTCGGCTTAGAATCGAGGCCGGCCTAGATTCGAATAAATACGGTATGTCGTGAAGAAGACTGGCTCCAGTCGAAACGTCGACAAAATAAACTTGTAAGGCGCATCTACATTTATACTTATAACCTGGCGACATCCAATGTTACTCATCCGCATTTAAGCCATATATATATATATATATATATATATATATATATATATATATATATATATATATATATATATATATATTGTGAAAGAATCGTGATGCCGCAGATGAAACTTTATTTGGCCGAACGTGTGGCCGGGAAACGGAAAGTCGGACTACAGCGATACACACTGTACACTGATAGCGGCTAACAGAGCGGCGGCCGTCGAGAAACTGAGCCGCGGCAAGGCGCGCCGGCATTTTATACATGCGGCATCGAACATTCGAGCCTTATCGCTGGTGGCCGCGTTAGTTCCAGAATAATCTTGACTATTCGCGTGATGTGCGCAAACTTGAAAAGTGATCTACTACAATCTGGAAGGTTCCCAGATATTCTGGGGCGGCCCGTGCAAGACAGCGATCACACGTGCAACGGACCAGTTGCACAAACATAGCAAGGAAGCGCGCGTGACAAGATATATATATATATATATATATATATATATATATATATATATATATATATATATATATATATATATATAGTTGAAGGAGTGGTTGCCTTTGGTTGCCGTATAAGTATGAGAGGTGGCACTTCAAGAAAATTTCATTTATTACGTCGACGTTTTGGTCAGAGCCTGACCTTTCTCAAGACAAAATGTTCGTGCATATTTCCGTGTTTATATGGACATCAAATGAGAGGGGAAGGAGATGACAGAGAGAGAGAGAAGGAGCGGGAGGGTGAAAAGTTTGCTTAGTGCCCATCAGGAGCGAGGAGTAGCACGCCACCGCCGACAGCGGAGTGCTTCGCGACAGGGCTTATACTTATGCGTCGGCTAGTAATCATTGTTAAAAGTCGTCGCTCTATTCTGTCCCGGATGGCTGGACGCAGAGCCGGCTAAAGTTAAAAACAGCCGGTGTGCGATTCAAACCGGCTGATTGGTTATCAAAAAAGGGGGGGGGGTTAAGTGGGTGTCGGTGAGCACTGTTGACGCGGCGTATTGTACTTTTGGGCCATGCCGCTCTAAAACAAAAAGAACAGGACAAGTTGGCTGTTATCCCTGCGGGAAAAGTAGGTGTCAGGTGTGCAAGCACATGCAAACAACCGCGATAGCTGAAAGTACGCATGGTAATCTTACACACGCCATACATGGTGACCTTAACTGCGACTCCCCAAACGTTGTCTACCTGTTGGAGTGTGGAATCTGCGCTAAACAATACGTTGGACAAGCTGATACACCTTTTCGAATCAGATTCAACAACCACCGCTCGCATGTGAACACACTACCGAACCTTCCCCTTTCCAAACACATTAAGTCAGAAGGTCACAGTTTCGATTCCATTAAAGTAACACTACTCCAAGGAACTTTCCGCTCTCAGAGAGAACGTGAACAGCGTGAAGCATACTTAATACACAAATTCAACACCGTTGAACATGGAATAAATGAACATCCGGGTCCTCTTCCTGTCTTACGTGCCTTAAAGCGCAAATAGTACTGTAAATGAAACTAATATCAACCCAACAAAATACGCAGCAAAGATGCATGTGTAAGCCAATGCCTTCGGTGATCGTATCTGCAGTGTTTTTCACCCTTTCATGTGTGCCGTCTTTTACCTTCCCCTGCTTTGTATTGTGCAGCTCTTGGAGAAAGCAGCAATCGATCAATCTAAGCGGAAGCCCCGCCCTCCCTCTTCCTTCCTTCTTGCCCTTACCTCTTTCTTTTTCCTTTAGTGCGTCCTTGACCGGAAGTCGCTAATGTCACTCACGTGTTCGTTCTCGCTTTGGAAGCGGGCGTCGTTTATCAGACAAACGAGCAGGCTCGGCAAGTTAGACGACAGCCAAGACACTTTCGGCATGGCACAAAAATACAATACGCCGCGCCAACAGTGCTCACCGACACCCACTTACCCCCCCCCCCCCCCCCCTTTAACCCCCCCCTTTTTTTTTTTCTTTTTTTTTTACCAGTCAGCCAGTTTGAATCGCACACCGGCTGTTTTTAACTTTAGCCGGCTCTGCGTCCAGCCCTCCGGGACAGAATATAGCGACGACTTTTAACAATGAGTAATAGCCGACGCATAAGTATAAGCCCTGTCGCGAAGCACTCCGCTGTCGGCGGCGGCGTGTTACTCCTCATTCCTGATGGCCCTAAGCAAACTTTTCACCCTCCCGCTCCTTCTCTCTCTCTGTCACCTCCTTCCCCTCTCATTTGATGTCCATATAAACACGGAAATATGCACGAACATTTCGTCTTGAGAAAGGTCAGGCTCTGACCGAAACGTCGACGTAATAAATGAAGTTTTCTTGAAGTGCCACCTCTCATACTCATATATTTGATTTGATTGGATTTGATTTTATTGATATATATATATATATATATATATATATATATATATATATATATATATATATATATATATATATATATATATATGCGCGTTCTTGATACGCTAATTACTAAGTAATATGAATTCGATAAGTGCGGCCATACATCAGTAAATGGAAATAACAGCGCGAAAAGAGACGTAGCACAACCGAAGGAAGCACTCGTTCTGTGTGTTTCCTCGCTTCTGCCATGCCTTTTTTCACGCTGTTTTTTACATTTACTATTGATTTGAAGCGCACGTGCATTTTATTAGACGTTTCGGCCAGGGACCGGTCTTTTTCAAGAGTGGAGTTGAAAGGTACGGTCATTGAATTCATACACTTTCGCACTGAGGGAGGTGCCAGGAATGAGTTATGTTACAATAGCAAGTATATTGCAAAAAAGCAAGCGGGAGGTGGGTGCTCGTACATAATCTACAGAATTGAGAAACAGCAGCGAAAAAATAAAAACACAGAGAGCTGCGGGCGTTTGAATACCAACATTCACCAGCACTGAATCTGTGCAACACAAAGCATATCTTAATCTACAAAAAAAGGCGCGGAATTCGACAGATTCTAAAGGGCGCGGCAGCATCTGTTTGTTGTGTACGAGGATACAGCAGATGAGCGCGTGTGTCCTACAAAAAGGCCTTCACTTTTAAATGCGAAGCATTTCTTTGCGTACTTCTGCGACTTTGAGCGTATCTATCTATCTATCTATCTATCTATCTATCTATCTATCTATCTATCTATCTATCTATCTATCCGCGTACGACTTTTTGCTCTCCTGGCCGTTTCGTTAATCGGATGTATACCACAATTGGTGTGTCATAACATGGCCTTATTACGAACATAAATGACAGGTCATATCATGAAAATCATGACACGCATGTCATGAACAGCATGATTTACATTCCACGGCCTTTGGGCTCTTGCGGCCGTTCCGTTAATTTCATATACACCAAAATTGGTACGGCGTGACAAGAGTTCATGACAAACATAATGACAGGTCCTAACTTGCAAATCATGACGCGCATGTCATGTGCAGCATGATTTACATGACGTGGTCTCGGGGCGCTCGCGGCCGTTTAAATGAAGGAATACATACGAAAACTGGTATGACGAGACATTTCTGTAAGACGAACATAACTGACACGTGGTAACATGAAAATCACGATATGTATGTCATGTATGACATGATTTACATTCCACGCTCATGGCGCACTCGCGGCTGTTTCGCTAGATTGATATACACCAAAATTGGTATTGTGCGATGTGACTTTATGAAGAACATCAATAACAGGTGGTAGCACGAAAACCATGACATCCATGACATGTATGTCATGATTTACATGGCACGCTCATGGTGCATTCGCGTCCGTTTCGCTTGCGTGATATACACAAAAATTGGTGTTACGCGACACGACTGTATGACAAACGAAAGTTAGACGTGGTAACATGAAAATCATGACATCCAAGTCATGTACGACGTGATTTAAATGCCACTCTCATGATGCGCTAGCGGCAGTTTCAGTAGATTGATATACACCAAAATTGGTATTGCGCGATGTGACTATACGAAGAGTATGAATGACAGTTGGTAAGATGAAAACCATGATATGCATGTCATGTATGTCATGATTTACATGCCACGCTCATGGTGCATTCGCGTCCGTTTCGCTTGCGTGATATACACCAAAATTGGTGTTACGCGACACGACTGTATGCCGAACGTAAGTGAGACGTGGTAACATGAAAGTCATAACATGCAAGTCATGTACGACCTGATTTGCATGCCACGCTCATGATGCGCTAGCGGCAGTTTCAGTAGATTGATATACAGCAAAATTGGTATTGCGCGATGTGACTGTATGAAGAACATGAATGACAGCAGGTAAGATGAAAACCATGACATGCAAGTCATGTATGTCATGATTTATTTGCCACGCTCATGATGCATTCGCGGCCGCTTCGCTAGCTCGATGTACACAAAAATTGCTATTGCGCGAAGCGACTGTACGACGACGGTAAATGAGACGTGGTAACATGAAAATCATGACATGCATGACAAGCACGACATGATTTACATGTCATGCTCATGACGCACTCGTGCCGTTTCTCTTGCTTGATACGCCAAAATTGGTATTGCGCGACGCGACTGCATGACGAACGTAAATGAGAGGTGGTAACATGGAAATCATGAGATGCAGGTTATGTATGTCATGATTTACATGCCGCGCTCAAGTTGCATTCCCGGCCGTTTCGCTAGCTTGGTGTACACCAAAATTGGTATTGCGCGACGCCAGTGTATGACGAACGTAAATGAAAGGTGGTAACATGATAATCATGACATGCATGAAATGTACGACATGATTTACATGCCATGCTCATGGCGCACTCGTGGCCGTTTCGCTAGATTGATATGCACCAAAATTGGTATTGTGCGATGTGACTGTAGGAAGAACATGAATAACAGGTGGTCACATGAAAACTATGACATGCATGCCATGTATGTCATGACTTACATGCCACGCTCATGGTGCATTCGCGGCCGTTTCGATAGCTTGATATACACAAAAACTGGTATTGCGCGATGAGACTGTATGATGAACATTAGTGACAGGTGGCAACATGAAAAACCATAATATTCATATCATGTATGGCATGATTTACATGCTCTACTCATGGTGCATTCGCGGCCATTTCGCTCCTTTTTTGTTCTTTTATTTTCAACACTCTTGTCGATCGAACAGGCCTCCTTTCGGAATTGACCGAGGAACATTCCGTGAAAAGCTTGGGTGGGGTCGGATTTATGCGAGGTCGGATTTCGAAGTGTCAGCATCAGAATGGTTAGTTATTAGTCTGTAAATTACGCGTGTAGAAGTTTCGTGCTGTGTGATGAAGTACACCAGCGTGCGAACACAACAAAACGTCAACTAACCTTGTGTTCTTCATTTTTAGGTGTATTTATGATGCAAGTCTGAAAGAGACGAACGGCGGAACCACGTTTGCCCCAAGTGACGCACTGTGTGCTGATATCTTGAAAAAAGACTTGGTCATGAACGTCTACCGCGACGGTCAGTGGGGCTCCTTCAGGCATGAAACACTGTCCTCTGGTGGGTTCCTGTTTCCCTGCGTTAAATGAGGTCACACAAAGTAAAAATCAACCAATTAGAGCAGCTTTACAGCGATATCGTTATGAAAGCTTAGTTTGCTTTCAGTAACGACGGCTATGTGTGACATCTGAATTGCAAAAACGTATTCATTTTTCATTGTTGTGCAAAAATGTTTCATCAGCCACAGAATAATTTCACCCATTCGTCAGAACAAACAGTTACCGATATCTGTGTTCTGTAATGTAAACACCAGTGGAGCGTCGGCAGATGGAACTGGGCGTTTCTTACAGCGTTTCTAGAGTTCCTTAAAATTGAGGATGAGAAGATCATTAAGACAAATGAAGCTTATGAGAACTGTTCTTTTGTTCGATATTTTCTTATGCCCCTAGGCACGACCCCATTCATGGGCATCCAAATAGAGGAGGCGTTTCGGTTCTTGGTTAGTCGGAAGCAGACAGAAAAAGCCGTCATTCAGGTATGTCTACCTTGAAAGCTTCGTTCTTGAAACATCCGCTTTTTATTTTTTGCTAGTCGAACGCGTTACGCCTCGCGCGTGCGCCTCACGCGGCTTTTCTTGGCATCATGTTTGAGCCAAATGTACCCTGATTGTGCGCGAAGGCTTGTGGGACGTTTTGGAATACGTATCTGTGCCTATACCATTGGGAATTGGGTTACCCTTTCCTGCAGTTCTCATTATAGTCTGATAGTTTTCTGTCAAACATATGTGCACGAAAGCGAATCCGCATGCAGTGAAACGCGTCACATCGGTACCCTCATCGCTGAAATACAGTCAGTCAATTTAGGCATTTGTCATTTTATTTGCCGAATTGAAAGATCACGATGTCCGTTTTAAATTTTGTGGACATCACTAACAACATGCAAATTTGCTTGTCTTTATATTCTTAAACATTGTCTGCGGAGCTGCACGCCATAAGGAGCGCAACCTATCCACTAAGGGGTGAACATTTGTTTAAAATCAAGATGTGCAGATAAAGTTCCCACCTGCGCAGCCCTGAAAGTAAAATGCCTTAAACGAACCATCGATATTACTGGTAACTTGGGAAGCATTTCTTTGCATGCGTTTCTTGAAACGACAATTCGAACTATGGGTTTTCATAAGCGTTCAATTTTTCATTCGCGCAATCGCATTACTGCTTGCTATTCAAACCACCGTCCAGATACTGCCAGAGGAAACTTTCCAGAACATCTCTCCGGCGTCACCAACAATAGCGGAGGCCCGAAGACGCTGCTACTTCTACGAGCACAAATCGTACGTCATCGTCGGAGGACTCGGAGGATTCGGTCTCGAGCTTGCCGATTGGATGGTGTCACGTGGCTGCCGGAAGCTGCTGCTTGCGTCGCGCTCCGGAATTCGCTCCGGTTACCCGAGGCTTTGCCTGAACCGGTGGCACCGCCTCGGTGCTGAGGTCCGAGTCGGCAAAACAGACGTGTCTTCAGAGAACGGGGCTCACGAGATTATCGAGGAAGCCGCCGCCATGGGTCCAGTGGGTGGTATCTTCAACCTTGCTATGGTAGGTATGCAAACTGTAAATAACAAAAACTCAAGGTGCTGATATTATGTGCGCTTAGGGAATATGTGAGCCTCATGAAAGTTTTGCAATCCAAATACCATATACATCTGATATATTTAAAACGTAATAAAACGTTAGCGAAGAGGAGTAATGTAGGAACTGAGATAGTAGGAAGTACGAAAGCCCCTCTACTTTCGACCGCGGTCACTGTCGGCTAGACGTCGGGAAACCAATAACCGAGGCGAAGTTTTTTTTCAACACAGCAATCACGTAATTACATTACGAAATTTCTCCTACGCTTGTGTTGTGGACACATTGTCATCCGTGTGTCACGACCACGCACTGTAGGCTATCTGCGGTGCAGTCCGCTTATGCGGCGCATTCGCGCATTGCGCTCCAGAACTGCAGAGCAAGCTACCGTTCAGCAGCGGATCTGTAACGGTAGTTCACTCTGTCTGAGTCATTCATGCTTTTATCTCGCTCTACCTGGCCTGGAATTCAAATCATAGACGACGCAAATACGGGAGGAACGAGTAAACGCTCTATGGACCAAACCTCTTCCTGTTTAAGGAAATTCATTTCCTTTCATTGAAAACGGATAGCGTGACCGCTGCTCTATATCCGAGCTTCTGTGAGGCAATGCATATGCAGAAGTTTTGAGTGTTTTAGTTTTGCTGAACTGGAAGCGATAAAAAAGGCTTCCGATTTTGTCGCCGACCAACCTGCTTAGCCTTCTCTATCATATGGCAGTTTGCAGTGCTTGCGGCGGCTTGCAAAAATGCGACGAATGAGGCAGTGGACTCAATCACATTGGGAATCCCAGCTGTCCTGCTTGCCCCGCAACTTTGTCTAGTACACTAGTGAGATAGACAAGGTCCAAGGCTTTCTAGTCTAAGTAGGCTGAATCAACAGCTGGCTTAGTTTGTCTTGCTTAGCCTTGAACTGACTTTTACAGCGCAAAATATAGCTCGGACTGCAAAGCCCACACGCGTAGTGCTGCTTATTTCTCTCTCTCAGCAAGGATGAGTTCGCAGAGTTGTATAAGCGGAAAAAGAGTTCAACATCGTTATACTAAAATTGAAAGTATTTGTTATACTCATATGAATCCATCTCGCCGGCTGCTCTAAGTAGCCGCTGCTGATGTGATCGGCGGCCAGCCTTCTTGAATTACGTTCACAATAAAATGTACACTGTACGGCTATTTGAAAAAAAGTTTAGGTATTCTTCAGCATACGAATGGGCTGTTTAGTGCGCACTCTTCATTTTAACGCCACGAGGATGCAGATTTCTGATGTCGCGTAACAAGCAAGCTATTTTATGGTACACCGAAATTTTTTGGCGAATGCCGACGAACCCATGGTCAACAATATGCCGTATTGAAAATAGCTTATTCTCTTATTTTTTATGTAGTCGTGCATAAGCAGCCACTAAGTATACGCGATGAATCATTTTCGTGTCATTTGTTGCATCGCGTTACAAGCAATTGCTGTGTGTATGACCCAGAAAATCACGACCACTCACAAACACTTAATGACCAATACGAAAGAAAACAGTGCGGGGTAGTTTAACGTTATAATCGCCCACATTTTTTTTTTCAAAGAAAATTTGCGTTTACTCAGTTTGCATTGAAGGAGCAGGAAATGAAAAAAAGGTAGGACAGGGAGGTTAGGCAGTTCTGAGACAGGCTGGCTACCCTGTGCTGGGGAAAGGGGAAGAGGAAGTGAAAGATGATAGAAAAGAGATGTTACAAAAAAGGAAGAGAAACAAAAGAACAATAATACGATAAACGACATTGCTTAAAGTGTCTCTGGGACTAGTTGTGCGTAAAAAGCGCTACTACACTCTCACAGCTTTCCGTGCCGAGGAAGGTTTCGACCATTGTCCTAACAACTTTTCCTCCGACAATGGGCGATTGTCAAGTCTATCCAACACTTTGGACAGTTATTATTTTCTTGGTGCACTGAAGCGAGGACACTCAGAGAGAAGATTGTCGATTGTCTCCTCGCATTGGCGTATTGGCTTGGATGTGCAGGACTCTCCAAGCAATGTTTCAAATGCAATGAAGATGATTGTAAAGAACGTACTACGCCTCTAATACCAACAATTTCAAATTTTTAAAGAAAACGTGTGGCACGCAAAGATAACATTATTAGTAATATATGAGTAGTAGTAATATTAATAAAGACGCACAGGAAACACTATTTCAACTAGGAGCAATCACGAATAAAATGTCACGATTTCGCCGCAAGGCCGAAGAAATAGATGCGATGGCAGCAAATTGGAATGTCACGTGAAGAACGGCAAGCAGCTAGTGATGCAGAACTATCGGTAAATTGACTATCGATAATATCGATAGTTTTTTTGAAACTATCGATAGTGTAAACAAACTATCGATAGTGCTACTATCGACTAACTATCGATAGTGCAATCGGTAGTACCATTGTTAATATTACTATATTACTGCCACGCGTGTTTATTGCTTTGTTTTGTCCTATTCGGGTTTCACCCTTAAAGACTGTTAGCAACGTTTGTCACAGACCGTGCCGTAATGTGTGAGAAGCTTCACAGTTGTTTGAGATCATTCTGTTAAGATCACGCGCCGGACGCGAATTATCAAGCTTATTCGAGAGCTTATGCGAGCACCAGCGATAACGCTGGAAGGTTTGATGACTGATGTATAAAGGACGACGCGTTCCACCGATGATCAGATTACTCAACGGCTGACGACTGCTCCCGCCGCTATCAGTGCGCATCATGTATCGCTTGTATTTTGAGTTTTGATGTTCTGGACACAAGTTCGCCCAAATAAAGAGCTCCGTATTTTTCAGCCTTGCTGCACCATTCTTCACCGACACAACCACGTGACAATACTATCGATAGTGGTGTGAATAATGATGCGGTTACTGGCCGGCCATATTACCAAAATATTTGCGATAGCCTACTACCAGCTTCGCTTGACTTATGAGCAATATTCGGCAAAGAAATTAATTATTTCAGCAGTCAAAATGGCGGAATATGTCCATCAATAAAATCGTATCCAAAATCAACCAGTTACACCTTACAATTGACTTCTTGGTATTTTTTTATTTTGAAATCATAAAATGAAATATCAATTTGATGCCGCGCATTCCTACCACATGTAAAGGCTTCCTTTCCGCTACAGCTGAACAGTTTGACTTTATGATCATGTGTCAGCAAAGCACTCTGGTGAAGAACGCAATGATGTCAACTTTCTTGCCCTTCAGCCTGCTCCTCCGGCTCCACTATGTACCACGCGCGCGGAAAACCAAGTTTGTTCTGCAGTGAGTCCGCGCTTTTGATTTTATACGATCGATAGTACCATCGAATTTTTTACTATCGATAGCGCTATCGATAGTATCTTTCACCATCGATAGTTCGATAGTGACTCAGCTATCGATAGTATCGATAGTACCATCGATAGTTCTGCATCACTACAAGCAGCTCGAAACTTTCAGCGTGCTGCACAAGCACAAAAGACGAACGAAAAGAACACACACAGGACGAGCGCGAACTAATGACTGTCACAGCTCGACAATAAAGTGCGCTGCTCAAACACAAAGAAGGACGCACGAAACGAACGCACAGGTGTACACAGGACGAGCGCGAACTAACAACTGTCCCAGGTATTACTTTGTGTTTGAGCAGTGCACTCCTTTCTGAAACGCGGCCGCTACAGCGAGCGAAGTGACGTTGGTGCATTGAGTAACTTTAACGCACGCTTTCTTGGGCAAGCACAAGAACAAACCGCACCATCACGAGATAAGCGAGTGGTGCGGGCGACTATGCCCTGTATAGGGCAAAGTGCAGCGGAGCGCGCGCATCGCAGCGAACGGGGCGCCGACCATTAAAGCGCGCGCACCCTTTGCGCCATCTCGTTGGTAATGCAGATTACACGCTGAAACGCGCCCTAGATGTGGGTTTCGCCAGCAGTAAGTGGTGTATATAAATAGCTCACTGTCAGTATGCTGAGGAACGAACGTTCCTTGGCGTAGCCATCTAACGCCGCGCGCTGCGGAGCTAGGGGTCGCCCGTTCGAAATAAACTCCTTTAATGAATCCATTCGATTAGTACTTGGAAACGTGTTGCACGGTCTCTTAAAAAAAGGTTAGTCAGTAGTTTTTTTATAAAATAACGAAATTTCATTGAACGATACACATGTATACTACTGGAAAGGTTACCATCGACGGAACTTTACTCACGTACAAAGGTCAATGTATGAAAAGTATTGCTTGGAATACCACTACACGCAAAACACGTCTCTCTCACTGTATATCAAAAGCACATCAAAATGAGTGCGAATGAAGTTCTGTCTCTCTCTACACGCACACACACACACACACACACATATATATATATATATATATATATATATATATATATATATATATATATATATATATATATATATATATAGGAAAAGATTTTTTAAGGGCTGGTTTTCTTTATTAGACACAATATTAATGAGAACTAACAGACAGCAATGCCAAGGAATATATAAGGGGTGTTAAGTAATTAGAATATAAATGTGAAGAAAGTGACGAAGACATAACTTGCCGCCGGCAGGGACTGAACCTGCGACCTTCTAATAACGCGTCCGATGCTCTACCACTGAGCTACGGCGGCGGTCATCTCCCCATCCACTTTATAGGATATATATGGGGACTGAAACTTAGGGGTGTCAGTCAGCGCCAGTCGCAGCCATGGCGGCGAGTGTGGAACACTCTTTGTTCTGCCTTTCTGGCGTCAAGTAGCACGTGATCTATAAACGAGCAGGCAGCTGACCAATAATCCCTCGCATACTACCTGAAGGCATCATGTCTGCCAGAACGAGACCCTCGCTATGGATGAAGGAAAGAAGATTACTTTTAAAGGCTCGTTTTCTACATTAGACACAATATTAATGACAACTAATAGACAGCAATGCCAAGGAAAGTATAGGGGGTGTTATTTGTAGTAATTAGAATATAAATGTGAAGAAAATAAAGTGGACGAAAAGATAACTTGCCGCCGGTCCCTGCCAGAGGAAGAGCAGAGGAAGGCAGGGAGCCTTTCTCTGCTCTTCCTCTGTTGTTGATGCTGTCGCTGATGATGATGAAGAATTAATGGCAGATCTCTTTGTAATGTGTTGGAAGCATTCAACAACGCTCTCATTGTGAAATTCGCGTTGTGTGACTCCTGGTTGTTATTTTACTCTTCTACCACACTACATTACATATGTTAATGTGGTTCCTTCCCAACATCAAGCCTGCGAAGGGTCATTTTGCAAAGCATTTTCAAGCATCGGTATGCCTCTGAGGTAGAACACTGGGCCCCCACGCAGAGGGCCCAGGTACGAACCTCGTTCTATCCCGAATATTTTTTCTTATTTAGTATTTTTTCTTATTTCAAGCGATAGTGGTTACGGACACCGGCGGCGGCGGCGGAGAAATACTGCGCCAAAACGGCCCTTGTTTGTGATCTCATAACAGCTTTCACTGTAAAATGTCCCATAGTGTAAACACTGTCGGGGGACCTTATTATAATGGTAGAAAAAAATAACACTATTTAACAGGAGAAATGAAAACAGTAGAATATTCGTAGTACGAAGTATTCATAGTACAAAACGGCGATGCGAATAGGAATATAATGTAAAACATAAAAGGATAGTAGTAGGGATCTCTAACATAATAAAAAGCAAATACAATCACAACTACCGAATTGAAGTTGTGTTTGAAGGACATTCAATAAATGGTGCTATTGATTAAATATGAATTTGCGAAGCTCATGTTTGAATGACGAAACGGGAAAAAGCACGCTCAATAATATACGGCTAAAAAATTCCAAAGCTTGGTTAGAACAAAAGATAGACTTTGAGAACCATAGTTAGTTCGTAGCTGAGGAAGTAAAATGTTGTTATTTGAGGAAAAACGGGTAATGTTCGAATTAGAAATGTTTTGCATGAGAACAAATTTTAGAAGGCTGTGGTCGTGAACTATTCGATAAGAAAACATGTATACATTTATTTTTTGTGGAGGTTGTCAATATTAAGTAGGTTTAGTTCGTGGTAGAAATTAGTAACATTGCAGCGTCGGCCGCTCCAGGTGAGAATTCGAATTGCTTGATTTTGTACATGTTGGGGGGAAGAGAGATGACAGTTATATGTTTGACCCCATGAAGCAATGCAGTAGTTAAGATGACTGTGAATGAATGCATAATATAAAGTTATCAAAGTAGTCAAATGAAAAACCATCTAGCATTTAGTAATACCTTAATACCAGAAGATGTTTTCCGCTGCAGTTCTTGAATATGTAAGTTGAGTTTTAACCGGGAATCTAGTTTATTTCCAAGGAAAGCACAATGATCTGATAGGTAAATAGAATACGAGTCGATAAAAAGCGGTGGAACTTGGGCGTTATTTGTTGAACTGGAATTAAATATTAAGAACTTAATTTTGGAAGGATTTATCAAAAGCTCATTTTTAGTACACCATGCACTAACCTTAAGAGGCTCAACATTAAAGGTTGTATTAGGTTGCTTATTGAATTATTTGGAAATAGGGGGGTCGTATCGTCAGCATATCAAATGCATTCAGTTGACGAGGTTAGACATTGCCGGAGATCCTTAATGTAGAGGAGAAATAATAGTGGGCCCAGAATTGAGTGTTGTGGAACACAAACGTTAACTATCTTTTTAGTAGAATGGATGCCAGAGACGGATATTAACTGCTCTCTATCAGATAAGTAACTGCGAAAAAGATGGAGAGAGTAGCCAGCAATGCCATAAGATGAAAGTTTGGAGAACAGATGTCATGACTTAGTGTATCAAACGCTTTAGTAAAACCTAACAAAACAGAACCAATGAAGTTACCCCTGTCAATTTCTAGTTTGCATTTTTCTGTAAAGTAAATGAGGGCTAAATCAGTCGAATATCCTTGTCTAAAGCCAAACTGATTCGGACGAAATAGCTGAAATTTATTGAGGTAGCTGGACAGTCGAACATGTATTAGCTTTTGAATTACCTTGCTAAAAAAAGGAAGAATGGATCTAGGTATGTAGTTGGATAGTAATCATCTGTCACATTTTTTTAAATACTGGAATTACCTTACTCATTTTCAACTCACGGGGAAATGTACTAGAGTCGAAAATTAGATTAGTCATGTAGGTCAGCACATCTGCAATGCAATCAGCAACCATTTTCGCATGTTAAGCAGCAGGGGCGTAGCCAGGGGGGGGGGGATTTTTTGCGTCACCCCCCCCTCCAGCCACTTTTTTGTGTCCCACTTTTTTTTCTTTGCTTCGCGCTGACATGATTCAAGGGTGGTGGCATCACAATTTCATTCCCAGGTGCTTTCGTTTGCTTTGGTAACTTAGAGCGTATGATGTCTGCATATGAAAGAACGTGTCGTGGTTATTTTCACGGCTTTGGAACACTGTGAGGCTTTGGGCGAGAGTCTCGGCCCCGAGCGTTTTAAGTTGGCTCTGCGACTAGAATAACGCTGGAGTGGAGGTCATATTTGTGCCCGCCGGTACAAATATCGACGTAGTCGTTCATTAGGGTATTTTTCACTAGTCAGAGGTTCGTGTTAATTGTAAAAACGAGACAGAGTTCCAAGGTCCGATAGCATATTACAGTGTGGCTCTTTGTACGCGTAGCTATCTACACTCGAGCCACACCTTTCTATTGAACCTTCGCACGTTCTACTAGCAGCCACACACACACACACACACACACACACACACACACACACACACACACACACACACACACACACACACACACACACACACACATTTTTTGTTTCAGTAAGCGTGAATGGTATTGCGCGCATTTGACATTTCCACAATAAACTGCTGTAGGACCGGGTGTACACTACGATGAAGGAAAATACCAGACAACAGAAAATTCGGATCTTCCACCGAACTTCGCTTTTGTGAGAGAGTACAATATATTGATACAAATGTTTATTATGTCCTCATGGCTAAATGCACTCCGAAGTGTAATAGTAGTGAAGAAGGTACAACACAGGCGAACGTGCAGCACAATAAATGAGGTACTTAGAAAGGCCTACTAAAATACTGATAATGGTACTTTAGCTGATAAATAAAAAGATGATGGTTATAAACCTAAAGTAGCATAACAAGGAATGCAGTGTCGCAAGCCGTAGTGAGCACAAGTAGGTGTTGATTATTCAGCAGTGTGGCGAACAACGCAAGAATAAGGAATATAAATCTGATCAAGTAAATGACAAATTAAAAAAAATGTATGCATTCGTTGCAGCTGTTCCTCCTTTTGTGTGACTTATTAGCGTCCTCCCCATTACATTGGTATGACCAGAAGGGCAGACAGAGCGATTTCCGCAACTAGTAACATAACGCACATCAAATGCGCAGAATAAACAAACATGAGTGGATATGTTAGCATGGGAAATGGAGAGCAATATACATAGTAAACATCATTTTTACAAGAAATGAAATACACTGTGTGTAAGCAATGTCTCACGCAGCCATGCAGAAAGATGACGTAGCGGAATACTGTTAATGCACATGAAGATTATCCTACCCCCCCCATTCCATGTCACATTCTCTGCCATATATATTACTCAGAACTGGCGAGAAATTGTTACATGCAATCTTGGGTGTATTGTATTTCCCTTCACACCTTTCGTATCCGCGAACCACGTCTGCAAGCGAAAGCTGCCACCGAAAAGCAAGTACAGTTTTGGCAATGAGAGAGAACGAAATCCCTTTGGCGTCTAAAAGCGATTTTCAGTAATTCACTTCTAGCGGTTGAACTTACGCTTTTAATAGCTGGACAAAATGTAGCGCATAGTGATTTTGCCAGAATTTTGTTTTTGCGACTGTTCTGTCCCGGAATAATTTCACTTAACTTTCTTGCTGCCCCGCCACGGTGGTCTAGTGGTTATGGCGCTCGACTGCTGACCCGAAGGTCGCGGGATCAAATCCCGGCCGCGGCGGCTGCATTTTCGATAGAGGCGAAAAGTTTGATGCCCGTGTACTTAGATTTAGGTGCACGTTAAAGAACACTAGGTGGTCGAAATTTCCGGAGCCCTCCACTACGGCGTCCCTCATGATAATATTTGTGGTTTAACGTCCCAATATGATTATTAACTTTCTTGCTTGATTCTCAGCAGGCGCCTGTGATTCATGCTACACATTTAGCTGAAGCCGTCTACGTTCCCGTGAAAGAATAGAGAGAACGTCCTCCGGGCGAACTTGAATTTGACGGTGGACGTTTAGAAGAGCGATGCCAACCAATCTTTCGTTAGTTGTGGAAGCTCTCAGGTACATCTTTAGGCGTCTTAGCGATGAAAAAGAGCGCTCCGCTTCAGCTGTGCTCACAGGCAGAGTTGCCAGAATCTTTAAAAGACGGTGCACGTTCGGAAAGAATACCTCCGGGCAATCGGCAACCGCTTGCATTGCCGACATGTTGCGCGTTTCTCCCTTCTCGCTCTTCCATTTCGCAGCCCATACTGCCAACTCCCCTTGCAGTTCCGAAGCTGAGATTATGTTTGAGTATAAGGCTGCAAACTCCTCGGCCATGGGAAGAGTGGCAGCTTCAGATATACTCTGCGGCAAAAGGGAAGAAAGCATCTTCAAGGTATGCCGATGCTTTTTAAAACGCTCACTCAACTGGCTTGTCAAGTAGTCCAGAAAAGGCAGGAATACTGAGAGCCTAAAGTACTCTTCAACACTAGCCACTGGCACGTTGTGGCGATGAAGCTGTCTACCAGTAAGCCGCGGCATTCTCATTTCGGTATGTGCGGCCTCGGCAGCCTTTGTAGAGGCGTTGAATATATCGTTAAAGCCGGACTCCCGCATCTGGAGCACTGCAGCCTCAACGTCATCGACGTACATCAAGGCGGCGGCCAGGTCCAGTGAGCTCGACTGGAGCAATTTGGAAAGTGGAAGCGTTAACGAGAGTACTCTGGCGGCAATGTGCACACTGACAATGAAAGTGGAACTCAAAACACAGGTGAGCAATTGGTGTGCTCTTGCGGATGCATCGCCGGGAGCTCCATCCTGAAGAGTTTCAAGGGCTGAAACAATCGGATTGAAAAGCTCCACGAACGTTTGCACAGCCTCGTGGCGTTCTACCCAACGTGTCTCGCACAATGACTGAAGACGTTGCTTATGTGATCCTGAGCATAGCTCACTGATCTTTTCCTTTAGCAGAGCTGACTTCGGGGCAGATTTCCTAAAAATTGTGCACACCTCCTGCAATACACCAAATGTGTTACGGATTTCAGGGACACTACAGGAATGATATATCGCGAGGTTCAACGAGTGGCTGGCACAGTTGAACGTATAATGCCATAGGATGCTCCCTCTGAATTACAGCTTGGACGCCATTGAAGCGGCCCGACATATTTGCTGCTCCATCGTAGCCTTGTCCACACATATATGACACGTCAACGCCTTTGCTTGCGAGGGCTGTCAGGATTGTTGATGCGAGGCTTTGGCCAGATAGGTTGGTGACTTGGATGAAGGAGAAAAATTCCTCTCGCAGTTGGCCGTCCAGTATGTATCGGAGGCAAATTGACATCTGCTCGGCACCTGCAAGGAAAGTAGTTGTGGAGTTGTAGAATCCTATACATTCACCCACGCTCTCTTGCTATATGATGTTGTCGGTTCTATACGAATTGGCTCTTTTCGGGCGGTGCGTTGAACGCAAGAACACCTGTGTAGTTTAATGGCAACATTAAATTATTGCCAAATGATCAGCGTAATTTACTCAGGCACTGCCTCTTATTCTAAATGCGAAGCATTTCTTGGAAAGCCAAAGGTACAGTCCCGACAGAAAATGATTAGCACAAGTGGCTAACACCGCAGTTGGAAAATCGCGACGCTGCGATT
The DNA here is from genome assembly GCF_013339695.2 of Rhipicephalus sanguineus. Classification (NCBI taxonomy): domain Eukaryota; kingdom Metazoa; phylum Arthropoda; class Arachnida; order Ixodida; family Ixodidae; genus Rhipicephalus; species Rhipicephalus sanguineus. The sequence continues at coordinate 166,409,632 of NC_051179.1, forward strand.
ATGACAAGAAGAGAGCAGCAGGTACGATATACCTGTTAACGGCGGAGTGGCCGTCAAAAAGTAGCCTATTCTAGTGCCCCAATTACTAACAATTATCGCGATTTTGTTGCTATGGTCATCGGTCACTTGTGCCGATCTTCTGCTGCGACTGCAAATTGAGCGTACCTGTCTGTCTAGCTATCTAGCCCGCCTACGTCTTCGTGCTCGCCCGCGCAAACCACAACTACTCCACTACACAGAGGTGTTCAGCGTAGCGAGTGCGTGGCCACTCGATCCACTATTTCAATGCGATGCGCATCCGAAGAGCGGGTGGGAGAGCGACGAGCGAGAAATGTATCATTAACCAACGCGATAGACGTCGTAGAATTCTCTGCTGGAGAACGGCAAAGCATGCGTGGCGGTGGTCCGTAGCACCGTGCTCCACAGCACAGAGTTCGCCTTTTGTGATATTGAGGCGAAAGCCTTAGATGCCTATTCAAACACGAAATTTGACCATCGGCGTCGGCGTCCCGCTGCGTCGGGGAGGACTGATGCAAAAAATCATCGCGTGGTGACATCACCATATGACGTCACAGATCGCCAAATCTTGTGACGTCACCATGGCGTCACTGACGTAACGTCACTTGATGAATGACGTCATCTCATGACATCGTAGCTTTACACTGCCTCCGTGATGGTGACCCAATCACGGAGGCAATGTAAAATCAAAGCAAGTGCCTCCGATCTTGGAGGGAGTACAAAACCACGTTAGGTGCAGAAAGCTTTCGAAGGATGGCGGGGCAGGATCAGTACATCGACTGAGAGGGAAAAGAACAAGGCGTTCGCCTTCGAGTCGTCTTACGTGAATGCATAAGGGAACCTGTGAGTCTTTTTTTTTTGCATTTTAGGTTGCTTTTTTTAAGATACACTGAATTAATCCGCGAAAACAATAATTTATCCTCTGTTACATGCAGTCGCGCGATACAGGTTTTATGTAGCGGTATATCAGGAATGTAGTTGTGACTTGTATGAGCTTTTCTTTGTTCAATCAACGTCAATCATTCAGTATGTCGGTTTGTGCGACACACCATCCTCAATCGCAATTATAACCCGCGTGATGGTGCACAAACCACGGTTGCGTCGGCTCACTTATCGGTGTTGAAAACTCTAAACAAAATTTAATGATTAAACGTGCTTCAAATGCAAGTTTTGTCTATCCAGAAGTTTTAGGAGCAATGTGTTCGTTCAATATGGTGGCACTCCAAATAATGGCGGAAATGTAAACCATAATATAAGCCTTAAGTAAGTCAAAAAATATATATACAACGCATTACCCAGTGCAACAATTTTTAGCTACATCGTGAGAGCAATCATCACCTGAAATATCCGTGGTTTCGTCCGCAAGCAGTGCAAAGCACTTTGCAGAGTTGACCTTCCTCACGATTTCGTCCTGCACCAGATTTCCTGCAGCTGCCAATATTTCATTCTGAATCTGTGGACTCAGATAGGTGGCGTTGCTAGCAGCTGATTCCAAGTGCTCTCTTAGCGCGGTGTCGCCACTGCGGATCTTGAACCGTAACAGAGCACGGAAATTGCCATCATTTTCAGTGGGCTCCTCAAGGGAAAGAGGCCCGGCGTCACGATGTCCCCTCAAAGGTATACCTTGTCGCCCACAGAAGATAACAGTGTCTATGATGGAGATCAGCCTCTTCCTATTTGATTCCCTTTGTGCTTGGGCTGACGACTCCATCTTTTCGGCGACTGACTCGCCTTTGAGTGCTTCTAGAAAATTTGTAGCATATAGAGTGGCCGCCTTGTGGTAGTCACACTCGTTGTGGTTTCTGAAAGATTCGAGCTGCATTTTTCCAACGTGTGAACGCAGAGAGGACCAACGCACCAAGAATTTGGTGAGTGCCCTTGCCTGAACTTTCTTTTCCAAAGAGCACACATGTCTTGCAGAGGGCTCCCTCCTGATATTTGGAATACACCAGCCAGGAAAACATTTCTTGCCAGCGTGTTTGGAACTTCAGTTTGCGCTTACTAACTGAGGGAAAGCTGTAGTTAGCACCTGGTTTCCATGGCGTCATTAGCAAACGTCCTCTAGTCTCGTCGTCCTGCAACTCCTGGCGTCTTGGCCCGTTAACGACGTAAAGACCGATGTCGTTGTCAGGAATCGTGGTTTCTTCGCACGCATCATGCTGCGATCGGTTCTCAGGGGTTTTTCTTTCGGCACACAAGTCGTATTTAGGCTGTGCAGAACTACAGCTGGAAACTGTTTCTTCGGCAGCTGTAGCTTTTTCGCCGGTTGTCGAGCCTGCACTGGGAAGAGCGTCGCCTTTCGTGAAATAATCATCAAGCGTTACCTTACGGCGTTTCGGCGCAGCCATCGAGTCATACAGAAGTGGGCTGACGAAGACGGAACGCGAACTACCGAACAGTACGTGTAGGCAGCGTATTCCAGAGGGCCGGCTTCGCAATGCGATGAAGCGACGCACTTAGCAGAGTTCGGGCGGTGATACTGGAGCCGAGAAAAGAGAACTATGCCGAGTATACACGTCGGCTGGTAGAGCATGGGTCAAGTTTCCCCCTAGAGTTACTGTATATGCTACCTTTAAGTAGCAGAGTTGCGCATCCGTCTTCCAATGCCGCTAGCAACCATGCATTGCGGAGAAGCTGCCGCTTGGGCCAATTTTTTTATTTCTCGACGCCGCCGCTGCAGCGAACTGAATTAACACTAGCCATCGACAGCCAATGTTTATCGCCGGTCATCGACACGCCAGACAGGTTAATCGGCGACACAGTAGGCATGTCGCCTGCAAAAACGAAGTGCGACTTCACCGCATAGCTGTGGTTGCTAGCCGGACCTATGCGCTACTCTGCTACCTAAAGGTAGCATATACAGTGACTCTATTTCCCCTTAAACTCTAGCGCTCGCTTCTCCCCTGGCGGAAAGATTCGCGGGTATACATTTCTGCCGCTTCCCTTCAGATGCCGGTAATGTCGCGCTCGCGCAGTATCATGCTCTGCGCGCGAAACATCTTTTGTTTACGATTGGGCCTCTACGGAAGGCTCGTAGTTGCTATTGTGTTGTTAAATCCTATACCGGCAACGTAAACACGAAGGGGTTGATGTCATCAGTGAAATTCCACCGACTCGCAACAAAATGTACGAAGCAGATAGACGACAGGCATGGATTACTGCTGTGCGCCGTACAGTGTGAGTAAACAACTCTTGTTGTATGCGCTAGCTGTGCTCGTCGGCGTCCTGAGGACTTTATTATGTGCACTACACACTGAACAAGATAGCAGCACGACAAAAGCTTCGAGAAAAAAAAAGCATTACACGTTCTTGCACGTGTATAAATTTTCAAGCACAAAGACGCAGCGAACAAGCTGGTATATGAGTAGTGAGTAGGTACTATGTGAGTAGGTATAGCCCGGTCACACGGTGCATTTTCGATTGCGGCCAAGTGAACATTTCTCAACAACGATTAGCTCGCCCTCGCAGATTGCACGATTGAACCATCCCGATTGAAGGACTGGATCGTTATCAAAAGTCACCGTGTGACTGTAATGTCAACCAAACTTGCGAGAAAGTGTGCCCGAAAAATTACACTTGCGAAATTATGATGCCAACGTCGGCATAAGCTACAAAAAAAAAAGACTAACTTATAGCGTATCGCACGCTTGCTTGGGCGAGCGCAGTAAAGTAAAACATCTTCACTGAAAGCTATCGCTGCGTCAGGGCCGCTTGACTATAACGCTTACCATAAAAAGCATTCTTATGCGCATGCAGCCACAAAAATGTACAGTGCAAAATTGACACAAAAACAAAACAGGAATTCCATTATGAATGTAAAAAACAATGTGTGCATACCTCTCACTCCACGTAGTAAACAGCGCCGTCTTTGACTTGTGAAACGCACTTTGCCCTGACGCGGACGATGTCTTCTCCCATTAACTGCTCGGCGGATAATGTGGAGGTATCGGACCTGAAACAGTCTTCCTGCATGCAAAAATTGTTATTGAGGACTTTTGGTTCTCGTTTCGCGGACCTTGGATAGTTTCCCAACTGCGAAAGATGATAAGGTTGCAGCCTTCTGGAGATAACCGAGGTGATGTAGTCGAGTAGCGGTGAGAGGAGCGTGATGACTCGCGTGAGCCCCTGGATGAGCCAGAGTTGGCGTCCGCGGACAGTAGGGCGGCTCTGGTCTTCAAGGTAGTGAGATTCATGACGAAAGGAGCGTGGATGGTGCCTTGGGCGCCTCACAAGTCGATTAAGCCCTTGACAAAGCATTCATGAATACAACAGAGCATGAACGCGGGTCTCTCTCGCAGTAAGAGGGGCCAAGGAGGGCGAGATCGCACGAGTACTGTGCGTGAAGCTTGGGCGTCTCAGTGATGCGTCTTCGAAAACTGGTCCATTCAGTGGCGCGACGAGAGGGCGTTCCTCTAAACGCCCACTGTACTGTCGTACTTTATTTTTGAGTTACTGCCTTCATTAACACATGCAGTGGGGGGGGGGGATGGGCTAACGATATTTATTGTCGATCCCATCACGTAGAGGAAAGTTAACGCCCCCCCCCCCCCGGTTGGGTCGATGAACCCCCCCCCCCCGAAAAAAAATTCTGGCTACGCCCCTGTTAAGCAGATATGTTGTCAAAACCTGCGCTAGATGACTTTATGCTAATTATGGTACTTACCTCTCATGGGGTGGTAGGAAAAAGAAAAAAAATGGGTGGCCACAATGACCAAGATTGATCATTGTGACAATATGTACGAAACGTGACAATATGTAAAGGATGTTCTTTTTTAGATAATACAGATTTTAATTAAAAATGCAGCGATAGTGAGGCCCCTGTCGTCTTCGGAAACGAACCCTACGCCGGGGCGTAAAACATGGCTGAATCCAAAGTTGCATAGAAATGAGTAAATAGCAAGAATTCGTTAATTAACTCTTTCGTTATTAACTTTAGGGCGGTTGATTATATGGACGAGTTGTAGGGCGTTACTATTTATGACACGCCTTAAAACCGGACACTGTCTGGTTAACCTCCCTGTCTTTTTCCTTTTGTATTCCTTCTTTTCTTCCCATTTTCTAAAAATTGCAAAAAAGCACGTAATCTGAGACAATAATCACCAAAATTCAAAACCCGGATGGAGGTGTAGGGAAACTGAGCGCACCGGGTGCGCAAAAAATCTGTCAGCTCTCGCTGCCACCGACGCACCGCCATTTACACAGATTCGCGCGTAGCCGCACGGGCCTTCATGACGGGCTCGGTTTGTCAGGAAGCAGCGCGCGTTCTCTCTGCTGCCAATTGGTCAGACAAAAAGCACATCGTCGGGTTCCCGGCACACGTTGGCCGACACGTACACGAAACCATCCTCAATGCCAACGAATTTGCTCAATCCGGGGCGCGAGGTCTCACATTCCACGTCGGGGAGAACCAATAAGAGGCTGAGGACGTTACTTGGTACTTCAGAAATCCGTTGTTAACATTTAAAGACATCTGCAAACATTACAAGTTGGAGCGGCGGAGGTACCCACTCCCGCACCCACACTTAAACAGGTCTCAATCTATCACTCTACGTCTGTTACAGATGTGGGCATTTGCATCGCCTTTAAAATGTTCTAAATACATGGATGGCATAGAGCGGGGGTGCCCGCGCTGTGGCCACCCCAAACGCACCTTACAACACATGCTGTGGCAATGTCCTGCGTTCCGCGAGAGCAGTGAGTCTCCCTCGACGGAGGTGGACTGGAACTATCTGCTCACAAGCCAACACAAAGGAGACCAGCTTAAGGCCATCCAGAGGGCCCGCGACATGGCTGTGGAGTTAAACCTCCCCGTCCCGTCGGGGGAGTGGCCCACCGGTGTGACCCCCTAAAGGGAGTCGAGCGCCGCCTCCGGATAATAATAAAGTTCTTTGCCTGCCTGTCTGCCTGCTTCATCGCTTTTCTCTTTTGTACTGCAATAGAAAGCGATACAAAAGAGAAAGTGTCCAACCTTGCAGCGGTTTCTCTGGAAAGGGAGTAGAAATTTTTAAAACAGAATTTTTCGATCTGCGTTCGGTCTTCTTCCATTGGCGTGAAACATGCCAGCAACACTGGTTGGTGGACACGATGACGGTTGCACTGCCGGTAAAAATTGAACCGAAAGCACATGTGATTTCTGTAGGATTACTTTATTTTCGCTGAACACAAATGTAATGAATGTAACGGTCTTTTTCAGCGCAGCAGTGGTTAAATGAAGCCTTAATATACGATTACAGAACACTTGTCTTGCTGTAATCGCAGTCTATGCGTTTATTTTAGCACTACTGCCGCTATCCAAGCCAAATGGAGTCATCAAAAAGATACGATAGGGGAACGCCTGCACAGCGCAACACATGTGAGACATCCTAACAACAACACAGTGGCACAGTATGACCAGCGTGGAGGGCCGCATACCATAACGCATGAGATGAAGCAGACAAAATCGAAAACGGCGCCGCAAGCAGCGCCACCGGGCGTCTTTTTGGATGCCTGTAAAAAAAAAGCAAAAATTACTCTCTGACGCAACCGAAAGCTGCCTCAAGTGCGTAAAATACAATTTCAAGTTATACATGTTTGTTTTTAACCAAAATTAGTATACCTGCGAGGATTTTTCGTCCTACCAGTAGATTGAACCACATCGCCGTTGGGTCGCGCTAGCGGTCATTCTTTCACGATTTTCAACATCAAAGTAAAAATCTACTGCCTTTTCTATGGGCCAAAAGCATGCTCGTTGCCGCCGATGTGACGAACGATCTTCTCATTTTCATCACAATGAGAAAATGTTTTTGCGAGCGGTGGACAGTCCCTTTAAACTCGAAAGAAGTTAAACTGGTGCGCTTGTGTGTGAGAAGTAGCGCCGCAGCGGCTGCCGGCTAGTTTTAAACTCTACAATGAAAGTAAAAGTGGAAATTGCGGTTTTCTTGGGCAAAGCGCACAAGAAACGGATAAGCACTACACACCAAATGCAACGAATTAATTTGGGTATATCTGGGACGAATTGCCGTTTTTGCAGACCATATTCCGCTGCGACACGGCTATTCTTTTTTTTTAGGCGCGAAGCTCCTCTTAGTCTAACCTTGTCACGTCTCCGCTGTCCGGCGTAACCACCTTTGCAAACTGCCCACTACTTCATGTTTGCAAACATCCCACTACGATCCATGACCGATCCATTACTTGACCGACCATAAAGCCGTTATAAAGAAGGGGGAACGGAAGTTACCACTTACGATTATAAAATTTCTTGCATAAATATATACAGTGTTTGTCACGTCTTTGGTGATGTACTGGGCTATCGCTTTGATTACTGCTGGGCGAAACCACTGAAGATTTCACGGTGTAACCATGATTGCTTCAGGAGCTTCGCCCAAGCTCTTCAACATTCACCCGTGGATATGCTGCCAATATTTTTCAAAAATTGTCATGTGAGCTTCCGGTCTGACGTGACCAGGCTGACAAATTTCCTGCGCGCCCGGTGCGCTCTGTTTCGGTGTCGCCTCGATCGGGGTCTTGAATTTCGGTGATTAATATATCAAATTACGTACGTTTTCTGGCGATTTTTATAAAACGGGTGCACCATAAATTATCACGCCCTATAACTCTTCCATATGAACAACGGCCCTGAAATTGATACTGAAAAAATTAAGTAATTTTGATTACCACACTTAAATGCAACTTCAAGTGCGGCATAGTTTTCGAATGCGGCGTACAGTTCGTTGGCGAAGACGACAGGGGTCTCATTATCATAGCATGTTTATGTGTTTATTTGACTGTACTCGGCGACAATGCGCAATGCCGGCATTAAAGGCATAGCACGGACTTCCAGTACGAGCGGTGTTCTTTCAGAAATGAGCAGAACAGAACGACCTAGTAGAAGACGCTGGAGAGGGCGACCCATTACACATTTGCAAAGCTTCGCTACAATTACCCCGGGTACGAAAAGGGAACCGCCGGGCGACCTAACAGCTTGTCACATTGAGCGGGTAATGGCAGGCGTTGAGGCGCTCCACGTTGACGATGTCGCGCCCTCGACGGCGCATGTCCGAAGATGGTTCAATGGGTTCAATGTGTTCAATGGGTGGGGACCGAGAGCCATACTAGCGCTCTAGGGATGAACCAGAAGTGGCGTTGTCACCGCGAATGCTGTTTCTGCTGCTCTTGTTCATGCGCTGTAAATGTCTTGGTGAGCTCGCGACACTCTTCAGACAGCCTCGCTGTGGCAGAGATAAACACACACTCAGATGGATCCGGCTTGTATGGAAGGATCGTGTCGAATGTGTGCGACGGGTGCCGTCCGTGTAATAAGACGAACGGTGCAAAACCAGTAACGCTCTGAGGGGCGGTGTTGTTGGCGTAGGTGGCGAAGGGCAGAATGGCATCCTAATTTGTGTGATCGGGGGCGACGTAGATTGAGAGCATGTCGTCGGGCGTACGGGTAAAGCGTTCACTGAGGCCATCCGTCTGCGGGTGGTAAGCAGTAGTTTTCGGTGAACATCATGGCACTCTTCGAGAATGGCTTCGACAACTTCCGACAAAAAGACACGGCCTAGATCGCTGAGCAGCTCTTGGTGTTGACCTTGACGCAACATGAATCGGTGAAGCAGGAAAGCGGCAAAATCGCGCGCTGTAGCGGCTGGGAGGACGGCGGTTTCGGCATATCACGAGAGATGGTCAACAGTGACGATGACCCAGCGGTTACCAGTCTACATTAGAGGAAGTGGTATATACAACTCGATGCCTACTCGCCAAAATGGGCCGTGAAGGCAAGTAATTGAGACCTGCTGGCGACGGGTGCGATAAGGATTTCGGCGTTGACGATGGAGGGAGGAGCGAACGAACATCTGCACGTAGCGGTACACCCCTCGCCAGATATCGTTGTCGAAGGCAGTGGTAAACTTTAGATACCCGGGAGTGCGCACCGTGCGTATAAGAGTGGAACGACTGCCGTATTTCAGCACGTAGACAGTGGCGCATTACTAGTAGCCACTGGCGGCCGTCGGCGTTGTAATCGCGTCGGTGCAATAGGTCGTCGCGAATCGCAAAATAGTGGGCTTGACGACGCAACTCGCGAGTGGATGGTGTTGCCTACGGATCAATGAGCAAGTCTATCAGCGAGGTCATCCATTTATCCTTGCCCTGTTCGGTAGCGATGGTCTGAACGTCTATGGAAGAACGGCAATGGGAAATACTGAACAGTGGACATTGTCGTCAGGGAAGGGGAAGTGCGAGAGGTCGTCGCCGCCAGCATGCCGGCGTCCGTTACAGAACAGCAAGCGGATGTCGTAGTCTTGCAGGCGAAGTGCCCAGCGGGCGATACGGCCCGAGGGATCCTTCAATGACGAGAGCCAGCATAGTGCATGATGATCGGTGATGACATCAAATGGGCGGTTATACAAATAAGGTCGGAAATTTGTAAGGGCCCAGATGATCCCCAGGCACTCTTTTTCCGCGACGGTGTAATTGGTTGTGGCTCTAGTAAGCGTACGACTTGCGTACGCTACGACATATTCGGGGAATATACATTTGTATATATATATATATATATATATATATATATATATATATATATATATATATTCTTTTTGACTCCATAGCATGTGATCATGTGATTCTATACATGCAGGTGCTTCGCGACGCCCTAATTCAGAACCAGACGGTTGAGATGTACGAAGTGGTATGGAAGCCCAAAGCCTACGGAACCCAGCGTCTCGATGAAGTGTCGAGAAAGCTGTGCCCCGACCTCGACCACTTCGTATTCTTCTCCTCTTTTTCTTGCGGTCGTGGCAACGCCGGACAGACCAACTACGGCTACGCCAACTCTGTGGCAGAGCGCGTCTGCGAGCGTCGCTTTGCGGACGGATTCCCTGGTGAGTGTTAAAAGATAGCGCACTTGGCGTTCAGTCTCGTAGCCAAGGGAAACAGGTAATGTTATTGCACAGGCAGGGCCGGCCTTGCGCCATGAAGCGCCTTGAGAGATCCTCGGTCGTGGTTCTTGTGCTTCCCTACTTTTTACGCGTCCAAGTATAACTTACAGGTAAGACTTTAGGCTGTTGTTAATCGTGTCAGTCGCGGTCTGGAACAATCAGTAGCCTTGAGATGAGGTCTTCAGATCACATTAAGAAGCCGAGAGCTTGCTTAGAGTTATGTGTGGTGGCCAGCGATCAATGCTCACCTCGAAAAGCACGTCAAAAGCTGTCAGGAGCAACGTTCCGCACCTGCGCAGCAGCGCTGTTTGTATGGTCATCACCGACACCACCCTAGCAAAGTGTTCACTTCGATTTTGCGGGTCGCATATGCTACAAGCTGTTTCTGGTCGCAGTTGGCGCCTATTCAATATGACCTGAGGTCTTTGCTATGAATGAAACCTCGGCACAGAAAACAATTAAGTGCTAAGAGAATGTTTCGGTAGCTTGCGTGTACTTGACGCGTTCGTAACGGACAACGGCCTGCAAGTGGTTAGCGCCTAATTACAAGTTTTCCTAAAGTGTCGCCAAGTGGTTTATTGGCAGAGAATGCGACAGAACGGGCAGCGGTCAGCAGCTTTCGGCCAAGCGCAGCAACCACGAGCTCATGCCGATGGCGATGCCGCGGAAGCGCAGAGCAATGCCGCCGAGGCCACTCTTCTTCAATGCAATCGCCTTCCAGAGAAAAAGGCGCCATCCTGGCGGCTTAGGGTGGGGACACGACTATTGGGTCGTAGCAGTACGGCTTGAGGCGAGAGACGTTGACAAGTTTGCGGTTTCTGTAGTGTAAATCTGTCGATGGTATAACGGGCTGTACGAGGTAATCGACGGAGGACGTTTGCTGTACAACACGGTATGGTCCGAGGTATTTGGCAACGAGTTTTGCGGAGCAGCCGGGTGCGGCAGCGGGTACCCGAAGCCATATCAAAGAATCCGGAGGAAAAGTTTGTGCCGAATGGTCGCCAGGTTGACGGAACTGCTGCTGTCACTGGCCCTCGGTAGAAGAGGAGCGGGCAAGCTGGCAGCATTCTTCAGCATGTCGGGTAGCTACGGATATGGGAGTACTTTCGGACACATCAGCTTTATATGGCAGAATGGTGTCAACTTTATTGAAGGTTCTCGTCCGTAAGAATGTACCGTGTCTTGGAAAAACGTCACAGTTTCGCTGCAAGGGCGAAACAATGAATGCGATAGCAAGAAACTGAAATATCACACGAAGACTCAGAAGCAGCTCGATGATTCCGGCGCCCCTGAAGCACGAACAAGGAGGCCCCAAAAGAACGCACAGGCATGCACAGGGCAAGCGTGAACAAATAGCTGTCACAGTGGTTACGTCTATGTGCTTGCGCAACGCGCTGCAAGTGTCGACAATGGAGAACTAGACGCTCCTAGATATTTCATCGTCCTTTAAACTGCGGCGCGTGCAGTGACCCCCTGCGTCTTCAGCCACACGGGGGTGTCTGATAGAAGGTGTGCCTGGTTTTCTTTGCTTTTTTTTAGATGCGACGCAGCTTTTGCGCTGGGCTGTGTCCGTAGTTCCATTGGCGACCGTCCGCTTTCTACCACCTGAGCCATCTGAGCTCGAGCTCGCGCCAAGGAGAAGTCTTCTCCCTCTTGTTCTTCGACCGCCTTGATGATGATACGTGCAGATTACTTTAGGGGTCCGGGCTGCCGTATGATATCATAGCTTGGCGTAACGCTGACAAAACAATGTGTGCTGGCACGCGCTGGCAGTTCGGGCCTGTGTAAGGGGCTGGGTAAGACGCTGTGGCCTCCAACCCTTACACTCTCTCAGCAATCATGTGATGGCGTCAGAGAACGAGATTGTGCAGACGCGCGATGAACCTTCGCGTTGTATCCTAGTCAGAATGCGCTGGCACGCGCTAGAGCGTTCGGGCCTGTGCAAGGGGCTGGGTAAGACGCTGTGGCCTCTCCCTTACACTCTCTGAGCAATCACGTGGTGGCTTCGGGGAACGAGATTCTGCAGACGCGCGATAAACCCGCGTGGCGTGCTCCAAGAGTTCGGAATGAGCAACAGCAACTACAGTGAATTCATGGTGCGCTTCACTTCCAAGGATGCGTTAACATCGGGCAAGGTGGCCGTGATGAACGGAACTTTAAGTCAACCCATACACCGCTTCGCATCCCCACATGGTTCCCTTTAGTGGGAGGTGGTGTAATCTTTTTTTTCTCCCACGTCACGAGTGGGTACAGAAAATGGCCACTTTGTTGTGCGCGTATCAAGGGCAGTTTTAGAATTGAAAGAAAATTAGGAGTTCTGCGTCTGCAAGTGTCGACAATGGAGAATGAGACGCTCTTAGACATTTCTTTTCTTTTAAACTGTGGCACTTGGAGAACCCCCTGCGTCTCCAGCTACACGGGGGCGTCAGATGCAAGGTGTGCTCGGTGTTGTTTGTTTTTTTCCACATCATGAGTGGGTACAGAAAAGCGCCATATTGTCGTGCGCGTCTCAAGGGCACTTTTCAAAGTGAAAGAAAATTAGGAGCGTTGCTTACCACCAGCGACACGTGGTGTATGTAAATAGCTCGCCGTTGTTTCGCCGGCGCATGCATGGCGTGTGGTTGAGTTGTCTAAAGCAGCACCGTCACGCGTGGCAAGTAGCTGACTCGGGCCAAGAAATCACCGCCAACTTATCGGCCTACCGCTGCAAGGGAACCGGCGAGTCGCGGCCGCTGCTAGTTTCGTTCCCTCAAAACACGCCTGAGAGCAGCACCGTCGCTGCGCACGAATTCGCTAGTCATGTGTTTTTTTTTGTATTTCGCGGGCTTTCTTGCAGCTTGTAAAAAATGCGATACGTGAGACTTTCTTTATAGCAAATAATGCAATGGGGGATTCTGAAGACGCTCTAGAAGTTTGCAAGTAGCATTTGTTGCCTAAGGTCCATATTTTGCAATTTAGTTGGATAATCCTAATTGAAGAAATAATTAATTACAAGACAAGAAATCGCCTGTAGTGCGCAAGGTGGTTGTAAGCAATGTGCAACTGATTTGACTCGCCTGCCTCTAATATTGTTCTTTAACCCTTGGCTATATTTAGCTGGGACACCCAGCATGCATATATATATATATATATATATATATATATATATATATATATATATATATACATATATCTGTGGTATATTTAGCGTCCGAAAACCACGAAATGATTAAGCTCCGGAAATTTCGACTACCTGGCGTTTTTTAACGTGCACATAAATCTAACCATACGGATACGGGCCTCAACATTTTCGCCTCCGTCGAAAATGCAGCCGCCGCGGCCGGGATTCGATCCCGCGACCTTCCGGCCAGAAATCGTGCCCCATAACCACTAGACCGTGGCGGGGTGTATATAAGCGCAATGGGTCTCCACTTGTGAGCAACTCGGAAAAATAAAAGGCATGAAGCAGCTTTTGGGGATTCTTCGTAAAATGCTTGGTAAAAGCAAAGCACCCTGTCCACTCGAGGTACTTGCACTCTGACATGGCAACGCCGAGCAAGAAGAGAAAATTATAAAAAAAAAATTTTTCCTCATGCCAGCATTAGGGCGCCCTCTCCAATCGAAACGCCGAAGATTGAATTCACAAACCCACACCTGGGCGCTCCTTTCACGTTGGGGGAGCTTCATGCAGCCGTAAAACAGGCAGATGTGATTCTGCACCATGTTCACTGTAGCCCAAGAACTGGAATCGAACGCTGGTGCCCGCTATACCATTTATGCGGATGATATAACCATTTGGACCGAAGCACATGTCTATGGCGGCAACATTCGGGATATGACAAATGAACTTCAAGCTGCTGTGTTTGCACTCGAAGATACCCTTCCAAAATTAGGACTGCCTTTAGCGCCAGAGAAAACTCAACTTGTTTGCGTCAATGGCAGACGTAGTGCTCTTCCAACAGAGCAGACAATAACATTAACTCTAGGACCACATCAAGTAACAGCAACACACGGGCACATTAAAATTTCCGGTATTCCCATCCACATCTGTAATGCGGGACATCTTTGGACCACCGAGCTCAAAAAACAATGGCCAAAGCTACTGAACACAATAAAGCGCATCTCCAATAAATTTGACGGAGCACGCTAATCAGCCTGCGCTAGCATAGTCAGATCAATCGCTATTGGTAAAATCACTTACGGAGGCACTGTCAGATCACTGTAAAAAAAACGACAAAACTGTGCAAGTTCTCCATTGACACATCCTTCGGACTATCGCGGGTCCCCCTAAGTTTACCAATATTCAAAAACTGCAGAACCTAACGCCCATGCCACCCGTCGATGATATTCTCAGAAATGCGCAGACATCTCTATACAACCGTTAACATCTCACCATACAGGGGCAAGAAACCCTGCTTTGGGACACCCGACGTGTCCGTATAGAACCCCGGGACATGGCTTGTGACGATAACACCCTTAACTTTCTCTCCCCTGCCACCCGAAGACATCCACACAACTCCCAATGGGAGCCACTGCGGCTAGAGAGCGGCTTTCTCAGCGACACAATCTGCACGCCACGAATGCCGTATTTACCGACGCCGCTCCCGATGGACAAAGCCTGGCCTTTGCATGGTACAAACCCTCGACCGGTAAGGCCAAGCGCTACATATGTAGAATGGACTACGCGACACGTACACAAGCAGAACTTTTGGCCATTTGGACCGCCCTACAGGATAACATAGCGCCATCAACTATATGCACGCACTCATAGGAAACATTAAAGCATATCGAGAATCCCAGTACAGAAGATGTTGCAGCTTTACGCATCCGCGAAATTCTCCTGCATAAAGAGAAGAATGGCATTGACACAAGATTCGCCTGGACGCCAGGTCACGTGGGGTTCAAGGAGGAGGTAACGAGGTGGCACACAGTCTCGCCACCTCGACTGCTGGAGTTCTACCATATCATCTCCAACTTCTCCTACAAGGATCTCCTGTTCTTGGTTGCCACACCTACACGAATTTGCCACCGAGCTCTAATTCCGAAATGGCACGACTGCGATGCTTCCTCAAGTATATTAAACGAGACTGAAAGATGTCACCCCTCCTGGTATCTTTAAGAACCTCGCCCTCAGCCAATCCCAGGAAATATTTATTAATAAAGTGTTAGCAAACGCAACCACTACCCCTCGTATAATTCATCAATGGCAGACTCTTGCTGACCGGTAGAGGGCCATAGACACCTCCGCCCCCTGCATATGTACATTTGGCACTCTCCATGCATAGCCAACATGGAGCATCTCATTTTACGTTGTCCTGCTCTACATCCTCATCGAAAGAACAACGCCATTTTTATGCATCCCTATTTGGAAGGAGTACAAAAGGACATACTCGAAAACCCTCACCAGAATATCACATTAGCCCACTTCGGAGTTAGTAGCGGCTTGGCGCGCGTGAATTAGTGTGTGCCTAGCAACCCTCCCCCACCCCCAACCTCCTCAGCCTTATAAAAGAATCTATTATCATATATATATATATATATATATATATATATATATATATATATATATATATATATATATATATATATATCAGAAGCCGAGGATGAAGAAGTGGCGCGTGAATGGAATAAAAGTATGGCGTCTGTGCCGCTGGACGTCTCTCATTCATAGCGTCACACAAGTCGACAGGATGAAGACCTGGCAGCCACTTCATCAGCCGCACGTCATCACCGAAGTACTCAACGAGACGCCCTGACCATACACGGACCATGGAAGCACATCCTAGCTGAACACAACGACCAGCATCAAGACGGCATCAACAGACTTTTACATCCCACAGTACGCCGGATCAGCGGAAGATGGGCCCGTAGAGGACTGGTTCGACCTCTTCGAACGCCACGCTACCGCTGCATCATGGTCAGAACGGAACATGGTCGCCAGTTTTAACGACTACGTCACAGGTGAGGCTTTCACATTTTACCTCACACACATCTTTCAAAACAACGAATCTTAGTAAAAAATCAAAGAAGAACTGACCATTCGTTTTAAAGAATACTATGATGACTCGTCAACAGTGCCCTATCAGGAGAAATTTCAACTTGGTCATCACGGTATCCTGCAGTCTTCGCGTCGCAGGTATCTTTGCCAAATGTGGCCTCATATTGCAAAGCCATCGATGATTGCCCCGTCTCATGAACCTTCCGAATATACGGGGCGCATTCAAACGACGAGCATGAATGCAGTTTCCAAGAGACAACGCAAAGTCACACATCAGGGAGAGACATCACGGCCGTTTTCCTACGAGACCGGACCTTCCACCAGCCGTTTCATGTGCGCAAAGATCGCCAACGCCTACCTATTCAATGTACTACAAAAATAACATCAATAGTTAACCACCCAGATTGCTTGATTGCTCGTCTTTCATTCGTGGTCCACCACCTGGTTTTGCGTCCAGGAGATCTACTGCTGCTCCTAACTCTCATCGCACGCTTCATGAGATCGCTACGTACGCTACAGACCAGGTGGAATATCAGGAAAATACCCTGCCGAGCCACTGCCATTCCGTAAGAGGCGAAAATTCAGGAGGATTTAACTCAGCGGTTTCGCAAAGCGACACAAATCCGCAATTGGCCAAGCAAGCCAACACCACAACACCACAACACCACAAGCAAGCCAACACCACATCATGCACCAGCTACCTACTGGACACATCAAATTGCAAAGAAACTCAGACTCAAGTTGCCAAGAGAAGCACACCTCATCAACTCCCGCAGCAACGTCTGCCACAAGCGTCTGTAATTAACGGCGTTGCAGGAGTCCCAGAGCTCACACCAACTTAGACGGAAAAGCATTGCAGCAGCTACCAAGTGCACACTACATGAAGTTGCCAAGAAAATCAGCGTCATGCTCCAAAAGGGATGCCGCCTCAGGAATTACTGCAGCATTATCAGCAAGGCCTACCCAAGCAAATCGACCAAATTAAGCAACAGGCACTCCGGCAAGGACAACTACAAATATCAGAGGTACAATCGGAAAGACGTTTGAAAGCGAGCCAACTGAAGTGAAGACAAACTGGAGATGCCTCGCCCAAGACAAAGAAGCCATCAAATTCAAGACAACTTCGTCGAAAGGAACGTCGTCAGAGACGACTTCAATGTCAGGTATCAAGACTGTGCCTACTAATCCACCATCTGAGGCAACATTGCAGCAAACGACAAAACCGGCACAAAAACAAACGCTTTTCTTCTGAAAGAACACAGTCATCGACCCATCAGCCTCATTCAACGGATAGAATAAGTAGAAGCACCGCATGTGTAACGGTCACGACAAGCCGACGCCCACGACATCCGAGCCGCCGGTGCTCTAAAGTGTTCCAATACGATTCATCCGGGACGTGTCTAACAACTGTGTTGTCATCAGTGTCCATGTGCAAGGCATGCTTGTGTCCTCCAGAACGCAATAGCCAGCCTCGCCCATCAGAGCTCTTCTCGACATCAGCGGACTGCTGCGCTCTCCCCTGAAGTTTTTTGCAAGTTTACAGAACTCCATTGGGACATGGAACGATTTGTCTATTTTAACACACACACACACACACACACATATATATATATATATATATATATATATAAATATATATATATATATATATATATATATATATATATATATATATATATATATATATATATATATATATAGTATGAGAGGTGGCACTTCAACAAATCATTGATTACGTCGTCGTTTCGGTCAAAGGCTGTCCGTCTTGCCAAAGGTCAAGCTCTGACGGAAACGTCGACGTCATAAATGACGTTCTCTTTAAGTGCCACCTTTCATATTTGTACTTATACGGCAACCAAAGGCAACCACTCACTCAACTATATATGTATCACAGCACAATCAATACGTCCTGAGAACATATTTTCAAACCTTTTCGAATTGAAACATTTAAAAGTTAGTGGCTGAACTTGCCAGAGGGTTGTCCTGCTCAGTTTACAAGGCTTGTGACGCGCGTCGCAATTACGTTGTGCGTACGCACTGTTCACTGAAACGGCTCGGCTGTCTCTAGAAATATACTGTAACAGCTTTCTAACTTTAAGGTTTGGATTGCGCCAAATGAAATATCATCGCACGAACTGTAGCGTATAATTCTTTTTTGCCAATCTCTTAGGTCTTGCCATTCAATGGGGCCCCATTGGTGATGTTGGGGCAATGAGCGAGAGTGATGTTCGAACGCCCTGTGGAACCGTGCCACAAAGGATCAGATGCTGCCTCGAGGTGCTGGATGTTCTACTCTGTCAGAGCTGCCCTGTTGTCTCGAGCTTCGTAAAGGGTGATCCGAGCAGAGAACACGAGGACAAGAACAAGCGCACCCTC
This sequence comes from Rhipicephalus sanguineus, assembly GCF_013339695.2. Classification (NCBI taxonomy): domain Eukaryota; kingdom Metazoa; phylum Arthropoda; class Arachnida; order Ixodida; family Ixodidae; genus Rhipicephalus; species Rhipicephalus sanguineus. The sequence continues at coordinate 166,427,920 of NC_051179.1, forward strand.
TTGCAATCAGTTACAAACATCCTCGGTAAGTGCAGTCTAAACTTACGTCTAGTTTATAGGGTTGCTTTTATTGAAATATGGCTGGTACTCGTTCTAAACAGACGGTAACGCTCTCTGCGGGTAATTCACTCGCCGCGACTCCACAGCGCACTGTGTGTATACGTTGGCAATCTGCTCTACGCCCTCCGGCGCACACTAGCGCCCGTTGTCTTTCAAATGCGTTGTTCTCCACAGCAAATGGACATGACCGAAGACCCTGTGTCACTGTCCAGTGTCCACTGTTCTGGTCTTTAAAAAGAAGTGAAAGACAACTTTCATTGTCGTTGTTCCTGTATACGGCAACCATGCAAACTGCATGGCTGCCGTATACAGCATGGCTGTTGGTTTGTGCATTTTAACGTGCCAAAGCGACTCAGGCTATGAGAGACGTCGTAGTGGAGAGGTCCAGATAATTTCGACCACCTGTGGTTCTTCAACGAGCACTGAAGTCGCACAGCACACGGGCCTCTAGGGTTTCGCATTCCCCGAAATGCGATCGGGTAGGCGAAATCGAGCCCGGGATTGAGGCAGGGACATTCGCGTCAGCGGCCGAGCGCCGTAACCATTCTACCACCGCGGTGGCGAGTGTGGTCTTAATTTAATGCCGCCAAAAAAGACCAAGCAGCAGCATGCATTTTGCCTCAGAAAAAAAAAACGAAAAAGGATCGGTTGTTTAGGAAGGAATTAGCCTTACAAACTAACGAAACGCACTTCGCCCTAAAGTAAATATTCATTATTTCGCGTAATTTTTATAAGTAAATAACTAATTTAGCGCAGAATAAAAAGTACCCTAATGAGCGGCACATGTTTGTCATTCAGTTGCGGTTCGAGCAACTGAATCCAGGATTAAGCGTAATTCGAACGCAGGCCCTCTCCGTGGCAGTCGAGCATTAGACCTGCGCTGGTCCTTCGAATTCCGTCGTAAAAAGACCCTATACGGGCTTCATGTCGGGCAAGGAATAGCGCAAGGCCCATAGCCAGAGGGGGGGCGAGGGGCCCGGGCTTCTCCCTCGCCCGAAAGTTTGGTGAAGTAGGTGTTTTAACCAAAAATAAAGAATAAAATAAGTGTTTTTTTTTCAAATAGTCAAGGTTTTCAGCAAGTGCCCCCCCTCCCCCCGAAAAAAATGCTACGGGCCTGAACAGCGTTAAGACTGTAACATAGCGTGGTAGATGGATTCCCACCCATTACAGCGGCTCAGCCATAATTCTTCGTCTTCGGCCACAGCATCATCAAAGTGCACATAACGCCTTACAGATGTATAGCGGATACTTCGCTTCTCTATCAGAATGATGAATACTCGCATAGTAGGTATTTGCCTACTTCCCCAATTATAGCTGTTTATGACGTAGTGGGTACCTTGCCACTGTAGTCGTAGTCATCCCAGGAGAATATACAACATGCTCTGGATAGGCCACTCCTCCAGCTTTCGCTGTGACTGTATGGCGTATGGACCCCTTTTCTTTTTTATTCCTTGGTTCTAGTTACGTGAAACACCCTGCATATAATACAGGGTGTTTCATGAAATGTGTCCGAAAATCATCAAAAATAGGGGAAATGGAATATTTGCTCGCTGTCTTCCTAATAGCTTTTTCTGTGGTGGGACACACATGAGGATGACTAGACAGCAATTACGGCAGTAATTAAAACCAGAGCATGGCTGATACCCCTTTCATAGGAATCGGTACAACACGAAAGTGAAACGTGTCTTCACAGGGGTAGTTGAGCGTTTGCTGTGCATTGTTTCGTCAAAAGGGCGAAAGAATGAATGCTATAGCAAAAAATTGTAATGTCACGCGAAGAACGGCTAGCAGCTCGAAACTTACAGCGCGCTCTCAAGCAGAAAGGACGCACGAAAAGGACATGCATAGGACGAGCGCGAACTAGCAACTGTCGCAATTGTTACTTCTTTGTGTGTGAGCAGCGCGCTCCTTTCAGGAACGCTGCCGCTGCAGCGAGCGAAGTGACCTTCGCGCTCTGTGTAATGTCAAAGGAAACTTGCGGTGAAAGCACAAGACGTACAACCCGTCCCCATCAGGAGATAGGCCCGCACGCACGAGAGACACTCTCTTTATAGACGCGCTCGCATCGCAACCCGCGGGGCGATCGCCTTTAAAGCGCACCCTCCGTCCCCGTCGCGCCGTCTCGCTAGTGATAACAAGAACACGCAGAAGGCACCGAGCTCTGAGTACAGCCAACGGTAAATAGTGTATGTTAATAGATCGCCGTTAATAAGCTGAAGAACGTACGCTGTGTGGCCGAGTGGTTTCGCGCCTTGTGCTGCGGAGTCTAGGGTCGTAGGTTGGACTCCCCGCAACGGATTTTTTTCTTCTAGTTTCTTTCTGTGCCATCTCTGAGTGTATATCTTACAACACGATATCCGTGACCGATATACGTCAGTGGAGCCGTGGCGGACCCCGGCATAAAACACTTTCGTATTAGAAACATGCCTCATCCCTCTGTTATAGGAATAGCACGAAAATGAAAAGTGTCTTCACAGACGTAGTTGAGCGTTTGTTGTGCATTGTTTCGAAGCAAGGGCGAAGGCGTGAATGCTAGAACAACAAATTCTAATGCCACATGAAGAAAGGCAAGCAGCTCGAAACTCGCAACGCACTGCTCAAGCAGAAATGAGGGACGGAAAGAACTACACAGGATGATGGCGAATTAACAACTCTCACACCTCGACAGTTAAGGCGCGCTGCTCAAACAGAAAGGACGACGCGCGAAACGAACGCCCAAGTGTACACAGGATGAGCGGGAACTGTCACAGGTGTACCTTATTTGCGTGTGAGCAGCGCACTCCTTTAGCAAAAGCGGCCGCTGCAGTGAGCGAAGTGACATTCGTGATCTCTGTAACTTAGCGCAAGCTTGCGGTGAGAGCAGAAGACGTAAAAGCCACCCCCCCCCCCCCCCATCACGATATAGACGCGCGCGCACGAGCGCCCACGCCCTGTGGAGGCGCGCGCGCTTCGCAACGCGCGGAGGGACGACCTTGAAACCCTTTTGCGCCATCTCGGAACGCGCGGGGCGCGCCATTCAAGCCCTTCGCGCCATCTCGCTAGTGATAACGAAAACACGCTGCTGTGCCACCGACATCTGAGTACAGGCAACGACAAATGGTTTATATAAATAGCTCGCCGTTAGTACGCTGGGAAGGTGCCGTCTGCGGCCGAGTCGGCTTGCGCCGCGCGCTGCGGGGCGAGGGGTCGTAGGTTCGACTCCCAGCGACGAAACTCATTCTTGTTTTTTCTTTGCCATTCTGTTAGTGTATGTTTTACAACGTCATATCCGTGACGGAAACACGTCAGTGGAGCAGTGGTGGACCCCGGCATAAAACACTTTCGTGTGAAAATACGTTAGCTTTTTTATTGGTCGAGAAAGGAGGTCGGGTCAAAAGGGAAAATTGCTGTCCTTCCTGCGAAGAGGTCATTGTCGCTTCGAGATTTTGAAAAATCGGCGTCTGGTAATTATTGCGGAGCCATGAAATTCAACCAAATTCACCGAAACCGAAGCTCCGATGAGCGCAACTAGAAGGTGACTAGAGTGACGGCACTGTTCACGACTGCGGTTGCAGTGGTGTTCGTTGTGCATTTGTTAACGTATACTTGTGTTGCACACATGTGTTATGGGTACGCATGTGTTAACGTATATTTGTATACGTGCGCTATACGGGCTCTGATTGTAAACGAAACCCGTACAACACGAAGCGAAGTCAATTGATGATCGGTGCAACGACGCTCGCTCATTCTGTACGTCTCAGAAGAGTTAGATAGTCGCGGTCTTCCATGTTTCTGTTTTCGTTTCGCCGGCTAATCCATCAGACTTTATTATTGGCTAATAATTGCCTTCGGCTGATTTTGCGAAATCTGAAAGTGGCAACAGGCTCTTCCCAGGAAGGGCTGCAATTTTTCCTCTTGACCCGATCAATTGTCTCCATAAATTAAAACGTAGACAACGTAATTACTTTATGCACCAGCATCTTTCATTCCTCTACTCATCTTAAGATCCCCGCCGCCACAGAAAAGTAATTATGGAGGCACCGTGAAAATATCATTTTCCTCAATTTTTGAGAATTTTCGGACACATTTCTTGAAACACGCTTTATATAGAGCGTCTTTTTTTGGAAAATACAGATATTTCTTCATAAATGCTACCGCACTTCTCGTCTACGCACATGAACTTTACTTCGATGGGGAAAGATATTGCCACTGCATCAGCTGCATTGAAAATACTAATTATTATAAACTTCCTAATTAACTATCATTATCAACTTGAGGTCGGTTGTCTTTATAGAAAAGAGGTAGGCCGTCATAACGTATTTTTAGCCCAATTTTTATGAACAACAAAACGCTCGTAATTTTCACTTTTCCTCATCGAATTAAAAAGTCCCTATCTAAGCAATATCGAAACCAAAAGTGCCCGGGAGCTCATATAAGGCGACCGCTCTGTTGCGTCAGATTGAAACGACTGCGGACAAAGAAGTTACGAAATTTCATTTGGGTCGCATTGCATTGCAAACTGGTCAATGACAAGTTGGTAAATGGCAAGATCGTATGACATGCACAATTGCACTGCTTATTTTTCGCGCGTGATGCGCATTGCTTTGTCCCTTTATCGTGGGGTAGGCAATGGATCACTGTGAGAATTCGTAATATTAGCGAAGGAACCATTGTAGAAATCGGCAACATTTTTCCCTAAAGAGCATGAGTGTGACGATGTGCTGAGAAAAGCCTTGCTTTGGCATTGACGCGATTAACGTGCTCTCAGAAACTACGATTCCGTCGACAAGAACGTCGCAGTGAATCAGAACGTATACCAGCATGCCAGTGAACTCACACATGCTTGGAAAAGACCGCATTATTTGTCTAATATTCGGAGGGGACAGGTGTCGTCCTCGGGACCCAAAATATATAGTCTGATACAACTGGGGAAGTCAGGAAAGGCCCGTCCAGAAGGCCCCAGCGCGGCAGCCAATCGCCTCCGCTACTAAAGAAATAGTTCCGCTCATGCACTAGGCAATGTACTCCGAAGGGGGGATCAGCTGCAATCCGTGTCATGGCGTCAGTCTAGAGTGCGCGCCCACTTGTGCAGGCTCGTGTGCATCCGCCTTTGAGGAGGAAATGCCGCAGACTTGTAAAACTGTTTCCGACTGTTGATGTGCAAGGCCAACTCCTTTACTGTGGTTCCAAAAAATCTAATGTTAGATAACACTGTGTGTCGCGTGTAGTTGCTGGCGCAGACGCCAACAATATCCTCTATTCTTATGCGGGTCTCTGTTATTCTTGTTCTATTTTAATTTCTCATGTGCAGTGAGCCAACTTGACTAACTAGACGTTTTCAGCCTCCTTCGTCCGAGTTGTTGAGCACGCACTGTGTTCGGTGATTAGCAGATGCACACTGCGCCTCTCCTTCACTGCTTACTTCAGTGTGATGTGAATAACAGCCGAGTGCAGCAACCTTCGACATTCTCCACTATAGAGTAGATGCCAGTGCTTAAAACTGCTCATTTTAGAGGCTGACGTAAACTAGGATGTGAACCCGTAGCTTCTGCTGCACATGCGTCACCCCGCAACACACCCTGTTCAGACAACAGGCGTAATCCTATAGAATGTATGAAAAACTTTATTGGTGCAAAGAAATTCTCCCGGCGAAGGTGGAGCCCTCAGTCCAGGGCCCCTGTGGCCTTTGCTATCTTGCCAGCTCTGTCGAGCAGCTTGAGCTCCTATAGAATAATGCCTGGCCAAACACATAACAGAATTGTACCAACTGTGATGAAGAAGAAGTGCACCCTGAAGAGCTAGACAGTCGGATCGTCAGCGCTAAGCAGAAAGTGCTCGTGCTGAACGTTGTTACTCTTCGCGCTGGCTAGACCTACTGTCTGATATTAAAGTTTCTCTTGCCGAGGCCGTGTCTCACCTCTTTATTATAATTGGTGGAGGTTGCTAGCTCTCCTAGACATCCTGGAGTTGCGCAGCCGGACTCTACCTGCCGCCATGACCACCGAATCCAACACAAGCCCGCCGCTTCCTGCCCCCGAGGCCACCGCATGCTCCGGCGCGGTCCGTCAGCGGGACCCTCCAATATTCAGCGGCACTGATGACCACGACGTCGACGACTGGCTATCTACCTATGAACTCGTGAGTGTCCTTAACAAATGGGACGACACCATGAAACTGGCCACCGTCAGCATTTACCTAACCGGCATTGCTCACTTGTGGCTTCGGAACCACCAAACCGACGTTCCGACCTGGGCAGCGTTCAAGACTAAGTTCAGCGAAGTCTTCGGCCGTCCTGTTGTTCGAAAACTTCGCGCGGAACAGCGCCTACAGTCGCGATCTCAACAACCTGGCGAGAACTTCACCAGTTATATTCAGGATGTAATCGACCTATGCAAACGCGTCGATAACACCATGGCCGAGGCGGACAGAATCAAGCATATCTTGAAGGGAATCGACGAGGACGCATTCCAGATGCTGATTTCTAAAAGCCCGGGTACTGTCGCCCAAGTTACTGAGCTGTGCCAAAGCTAGGACGAGCTCCGACGTCAACGCCTCGTCACCCGCCGCCCTGTCCCGCACCAAGAATCGTTGTCCGGCTTAACTCCCTCGCCAGATCCCGTCCTTCTCTCGCAGATCGAAGCTTTTGTGCGCGAAGAAGTTGCTCGCCAGCTCTCGCTCATCCCCAGCCTGCCAGAACGAAGTACGTCGCTCAGTCCCTCTCTACAGCACATCATACAAGATCAAGTGTCTGAGGTCCTTCCACCAGAGCTGGCACCACCAGTCACCGCTCCATTGACGTACGCCGAAGCAGCAGCACGACCACGACCACCGACGTTGCGCGCGCCGCCTCCGTTGTCTACTCCTCCTTACGTCACTACGCCGCCCCGACCTCCAGTTCATCGAGTGGCCAATCCCTGGCGCACAGCTGACAACCGGCCAATCTGCTTTTAGTGCGGCCTACCCGGACACGTCGCACGCCTGTGCCGCCGCCGACCACCACATTTACGTGACGACCTAAGCGCATCTGAGTACGGCCACACGTTCCCCTACGCTTCAGACCGCGAGTTGCAACTTCCGCGACCAAGCCTTCGACCAGCTCCTGACCACCGTTCTCCTTCTCCCCGTCGTCGCTCGCTCTCTCCGATGCGTCGACGTCCATCTGCACCCGACACGGAAAACTAAATGGCGCAGTTCCCGGGGCAAGAACTGCGTTATCGTCGCAAAGTACAAGCCCTCTTCTTTCGCCGCCAAATGTTATTAATGCCGTTCTTGAGGGTGTATCTGTTCTTGCTCTCATCGATACGGGTGCCGCAGTCTCTGTCATTACCGAAAAACTGTGCCGCTCAATCCGAAAAGTGACGACCCCCTTCTTTGGTCCGTTTCTTCACACTGCCACAGCGCAGCCCGTCCAGCCTGTGGCGGCGTGCACTGCCAGACTCCTCATTCAAGGAGTGCCCTACACAGTCGAGTTCGTCGTACTTCCGCACTGCTCTCACGAGATTACTTTAGGTTGGGATTTTCTGTCTCGTCACCAAGCCGTCATTGATTGCGCCCGTGCAGAAGTCGCCTTCTCATCACTTGACGATGCTCTACCTGCCGACGGTCCTCTTTCCTGCAGGAAGGTGATTATCACTAGCGACACCGAGATCCCTCCGCACAATACTGTCTTGTCCCCTGTATCATGTTCTGCTGCCTCCGACGCTACCGCCCTCTTCACGCCTTCCGCTACATTTGTTCATCGCCACCTCTCAGCACTCCCAACCGCTCTTCTTACCCTTCAAGGTGGTGCGACCGACGTACCTCTGGGCAATCCATTCCCATTCCCGATTACCTTGCTTCGCGGTGAATGTATCGGCACAATGGAACCTTGCGAAACCATCACTCCGTTGGCCGTTCCTGATGGTTCTTCAGAGGTCAACGCCCTCTTCTGTAGTCCCCTGAATGGCACATCCGCTGGCGACATTTTCAACCATGTAATCGACGACGGTCTCAACTCGCAGCAACGCCGTGACCTTGTAAGCCTCCTTGACGAATTTCGCCCAGCTTTCGACAACCAGAGCACTTGTCTAGGCCGAACATCGACTGTATGCCACCAGATCGACACAGGTAGTCACCCACCACTACGGCAGCGACCATACCGTGTATCGTCGACTGAACGCCGCGTCATTGATGAACAAGTAGGTGACATGCTCAAGCGCGGCGTCGTTCAACGCTCTAATAGCCCGTGGGCATCACCAGTTGTTTTAGTTAAAAAGAAGGATGGCACGATACGCTTTTGCGTAGATTATCGTCTTCTCAATAAGATAACGCGAAAGGATGTTTATCCCTTGCCCCGGATCGACGACGCTCTAGACAGCTTACAAGGTGCAGAGTTCTTTTCCTCCCTCGATTTACGCTCTGGCTATTGGCAAGTGCCTATGGATACCGATGATAGACCAAAAACTGCATTTATCACATTGGATGGCTTATACGAATTTAATGTGATGTCAATCGGCCTTTGTAATGCGCCCGCGACATTTGAGCGCATGATGGACACTATTCTACGAGGTCTCAAATGGAACACATGCTTGTGCTACTTGGATGATGTAGTGGTATTTGCGCCAGACTTCCCCACGCACCTTCGTCGCTTGGAGCAGGTTTTACGATGCGTCGCTGAAGCTGGCTGTGGCAGGGCGCCTCGCCTACTGTAACACGCACGCGCCGCGTAGTGTAAACGACGGACAGCCCAGCGCGCCCTCCCGGTGCGCGGATCGGTTTACACCTCGAGAGCAGGCGCGTCCGGGCGCCTCTGAAATAAACGCTTTTTTACCAGCAAGCCCTGTGGAGAGTCGCTTTCTTTCGTGCTCCTCGAGCACACGACATGGTGTCAGAAGTGGGATCCTACTGCCGTCTCTTCTAGCCTCTGCTCTCGTCGTCCTCAACGGTCTCCAACGACCACGATGACGGACTCGGCTACGGCGGCTACGAACGCCGCGACAGGCTTCTCTTTAAAGCCTCCTCAGCCATTTACGTTTGATCAAGCCTCCGAGTGGCCTGCATGGATCCTCGAGTTCGACGACTGCCGCTTTGCATCGGGTCTCGTCCATCAAGAGCGTGAAATGCAGGTGTGAACTCTGCTCTACGTAATGGGTCGCCAAGCGAGACAGATTTTCAACACGTTCTCGCTCTCCACGGAAGACAGCAAAAACTTTGACCTTGTCAAGGCGAAGTTTGACTCGCACTTCGTCCAAGCGAGAAACGTCGTGTACGAGTCAGCGTGCTTCAGTCGGCGGAAACAAGAGCCCTCCGAGACCGTCGACCAATACGTCACCGCCCTATACAACATGGCAGGCATCTGCGACTACGGTGACTTGCGGGATCGCCTCATCCGCGACCGCTTCGTACTGGGACTGCGCGACAAGAAGCTCTGCGAAGCCCTACAGATGGACGCTAAGCTCACACTCGCCATGGCGCTCGCTAAGGCACGCCAAAAAGAGTCCGTGCACAAGAAGCAGCAGCAGCTCCTTCAGGCCTCCGGGGAACCGTCCTCTTTCAAGTCAGAATACACCGGTCTCGACGCCGTCTCCCACAATCATCGCAGCAAAGGCAAGAACCTGCCGCGACCGCATAACGACGCCATGAAATCAAATAGTCATTCGTGCGGCTACTGCGGTGGAGCGCCTCTTTCTCGTTTTCTGTGCCCAGCAAAGACTGAGAAGTGCTCAAAGTGCAACACAAGGGGACATTTCGCTCGTGTTTGTAGAAAAGTTCCGTCAAGAGACATCTCAACGCTCGAGCAAGGAACCTCAGCGATGTTTCTTGGGGCGGTAAACCAACCAGCCGACGCTCAGCACGACTCAAGGCTTGTCGAAGTCGACCTGAACGGCTATTCACTGATCGCAAAGATCGACACCAGTGCCCAAGTTTCTGTTGTCCCGGCTACGTTTACTGGAATTCCTGAACATCTCCAGCCAGCAAGCGAAACCCTCTCAGGACCGAGCGGCAGGGCACTTCAGGTCGTCGGCAAATTTCACGCAACGATCACGTGGAGGTCGCGAAGGTCGAACCAAGTCGTCTACGTTGTGCAGCAGCTGAAACGTCTACTCCTTGGTTTACCTGCCATCGAAAGCTTGGGACTCGTCAAGTTTCTGTGTGCCACGGAACGCGTTGAGGAACGATATCCCGAACTTTTCAACGGTCTGGGTCTGCTGCCGGGTGCTTACACAATTCGCCTCCATCCCGCGGCTGTGCCGTATTCCGTTACCGTGGCAAGGCGCATTCCTGTGCCCCTACGGAAAGCAGTCGAGCAGGAGATTATCAGCATGCAACAACAAGGAGTGATCCGCCCTGTAGAAGGCCCTACGGACTGGTGCGCCGGAATTGTTCCGGTAGTGAAACCCTCAGGAGGCGTCCGAATATGCGTGGACTTCACCCGCCTCAACTCTTCAGTCCTCAGGGAAAGATTTCCCCTCCCGTCAGTGGAACAGACGCTCGCTTTGTTAGGTGAGGCGACCGTTTTCTCAAGACTAGATGCAAATTCGGGCTTTCACCAAATCCCTCTTTCTCCGGCATGCCAAGATCTGACAACATTCATTACGCCAGTTGGATGCTTTTGTTTCACGAGACTTCCATTCGGCATAACGTCAGCACCGGAGTATTTCCAAAAACGCATGTCCGAAATCCTGAGTGGACTAACAGGAGTCGTCAATCTCATGGACGACATTCTCGTCTTTGGCCGCGATGAAGCCGAGCACGACGGAAACCTTGACACGACTCTCAAGAAGCTTGCTTCGTCTGGAATCACCCTTAACCGCTCTAAATGCGCTTTCAGCGTGAAGGAGGTGACCTTCCTAGGCTGTGTCATCAGTAGTCAAGGCATACGTCCCGACCCTAAAAAAGTCGAGGCTATCAAGTGTCTCCCGCCGCCTACAGACGTCGCCGGAGTCCGCCGGATCTTAGGGATGGTGAACCATCTGGCAAGGTTCCTGCCAAATTTGGCCGAAAGGACAGCCGCTCTCCGCGTTCTCCTCAAGAAAACGTCGGAGTGGACATGGGGCCCCGCTCAGGAAAAAGACTTCCAAAACATCAAGGACCTCATCTGTTCGGACCAGTGCTTGGCAAAGTACCATCCGGAGTATCCTACTACACTCTCCGCAGACGCATCAGCCTACGGATTGGGCGCAGTACTGCTACAAGTGCAATTGAATGGGAAAAGCCGCCCAGTCGCATTCGCCTCAAGATCTCTAACGCCCGCCAAAACGCGGTATGCTCAGATAGAAAAGGAAGCATTGGCTCTAACCTGGGGAGCCGAACGGTTCGAAAAATACCTGCGTGGTCTCACGGCAACCTTTCAAACAGATCATCAACCTTTGATCACCCTCCTGGGAAAAGAGTCTCTCGATCTGCTGCCACCACGAATTCAACGCTTCCACATGCGCCTCATGCGCTTCAGTTACGTCATGCAGTACGTCCCAGGAAAACGTATTGCTACTGCTGACACTCTCTCGAGAGCACCAACTGCAAGCAGTTCGACAGCGGGAACTCTCACTTGTGATGAAGTGAGCGCCTACGTAGAGGGTGCACTCATGGGTCTGCAAACTTCCGCCTTCGATCCAGTGAAGAAAGCTCAAAAGGAAGACGAGGTCTGCCAGCGTCTTCTTTGCTTTTGCCTCAACGGATGGCCGGAAAAACGCAGCGTCCCAGCCCCCCTCCCTCCATTTTGGCAGTACCGAACAAGTCTGTCTGAAAACAATGGCTACGTGCTGTACGGAACGCGCCTAGTGATTCCTCATTCTCTGAGAAGCGAAATTCTCACTCGCCTACATGAGGGGCACCAAGGCATCGGACGCTGCAGAGAAAGGGCAAAGCAGTCTGTGTGGTGGCCAGGAATCTCATCGGAACTCCAGCGAATGGTTTCTAACTGTGAAACTTGTGCTATAAACCGACCGCAAAGAGCCGAGCCGCTTCTGCCGACAGTTACACCAGAGCTTCCGTGGCAGATGGTGGGGATCGACTTATTCCATCTTCGGGGACAGAACTACCTGATATGTGTGGACTATCGCTCACGGTACCCCGAGATTGCACTCCTTGCTTCCACCTCCGCAGACGCCGTCATTAACCACCTCAAAAGCATTTTTGCTCGTCATGGCATCCCTGTGACAGTGGTATCCGACAACGGCCCGCAGTTCTCGAGCTCGGCATTCACAGAATTCGCTAAAGCATACGGCTTCAACCACAGCGCGAGCAGCCTTGTTCATCCGCAGGCCAACGGGGAAGCGGAACGCGCCGTTCAAACAGTGAAACATCTGCTCGAGAAAGCAGACGATCTGTACCTCGCCCTACTGGCCTACAGAGACACGCCGGGGCCGACAGGCTTCAGCCCGGCTAAATTGCTCATGGGACACCAGCTACACTCTCGAGTTCCTGTATTTCCTGCCCTCCTCGTTCCCGGAAACGTCGACAACAAACAAGTGACGAAAAGGGACCTAGAAACAAAACAACGCCGGAGGCGAAACTTCAACCGTCGTCATGCGGCTAAGGACCTACCAGCTCTCTCTCCAAACACCCGTGTCTGGGTGCGAGACCTCAAATGCGAGGGGGAGATAACTCAACAAGCGGACACTCCCCGCTCTTACTGGGTCCAAACAGAGCGCGGACACATGCGTCGCAACAGAAAGATGCTCGTCCCATTGCCGGCCTCACAGAAGAAAGCGCTACCGCTTCCCTCCTCATTATTCTCCGACACTGACGACGAAGATTTCGAACCGTCGACAGTCGCGGGACCGCTAGCTGCCCTCTACAATGGAGCTTCGTCCCAGCGAGGTGACCCGCTGCGAACCGACAGCAATAATTCACTGCCCAAGCCAGTCAACGATGCTGCAGCAGAGACATCGAGGGTTCCAGCAACAACCAGCCGTTCCGGCCGCAGAGTGTTTGTGCCTGAACGTTACGGTGTAGTCACTTAAGAGAGGGAGATCTGGCATGGCGCCTCGCCTACTGTAACACGCACGCGCCGCGTAGTGTAAACGACGGACAGCCCAGCGCGCCCTCCCGGTGCGCGGATCGGTTTACACCCCGAGAGCAGGCGCGTCCGGGCGCCTCTGAAATAAACGCTTTTTGTTACCAGCAAGCCGTGTAGAGAGTCGCTTTCTTTCGTGCTCCTCGAGCACACGACACTGGCCTCCAACTTAACCTAAAGAAATGTCACTTTGGGGCACGCAAGCTGACCATTCTCGGACATGTCGTGTCGAAAGATAGCGTGCTCCCTGATCCCGCTAAGCTACGTGCTGTTAAAGAGTTCCCGAGGCCCACGTGTTTGAAAGAGTTGCGTAGTTTCATTGGGCTTTGCTCATACTTCCGCCGCTTCATTCGCAATTTCGCCTCGATCATGGCACCTGTGACAGACCTGCTTCGGGGAGACTCCAATCTATCTGCGTGGTCCCTGGCTTGCGATCATGCGTTTGCGACGCTGCGTCAGCTACTCACAACACCACCCATACTGCGCCATTTCGATCCAAGTGCTCCTACAGGAATCCACACGAATGCTAGCGGTGTCGGTCTTGGAGCAGTCCTCGCCCAACGAAAGCCCGGCTACCAAGACTATGTTGTTGCGTACGCGAGTCGCACACTCACAAGAGCGGAAGCAAACTATTCCGTAACTGAGAAAGAATGCCTAGCGATCACCTGGGCCATTACAAAATTTCGGCCTTACCTCTACGGTCGACCCTTCGATGTCGTTACCGATCATCACGCACTTTGCTGGTTGTCTTCCCTCAAAGATCCCTCCGGCCGCTTGGCACGATGGGCTGAAGAACAAGATACAACTGAAGAACAAGGGCTACAGGAATCTCGACATGACGACGAACGGCCCCCCAACCAGTTTTCGCCCAACTCTCTTGTTTGGCTGTGGGTGCCTCCCACCTCTGCGCCAGGTATCTCCTCGAAGTTTGTCAGCAGGTACCATGGACCCTACCGCGTCTTACAGCAAACTTCTCCCGTCAACTACCTCATCAAACCCCTCACGCCCACTGCGGACCTGCGTCGCCGAGGCCGCGAAACTGTTCACGTGGATCGCCTCAAACCATACCACGAACCCCTTCTTCTTACGACACCTTAGTACGCCCAACTGGCTCCGTCTTCAGCGAGGGCGAAAGATGTGATGAAGAAGAAGTGCACCCTGAAGAGCTAGACAGTCGGATCGTCAGCGCTAAGCAGAAAGTGCTCGTGCTGAACGTTGTTACTGTTCGCGCTGGCTAGGCCTACTGTCTGATATTACAGTTTCTCTTGTCGAGGCCGTGTCTCACCTCTTTATTATACAACTAAAATGGTATGCCTCCTAGTGGCAGCGGTGTTATATCGAAGAGACGGGCTCCCGTAGATCGACTGGTGTAAGGAACGGAATGCAGTCTCGTTTACCGTTCCTGTCTAGTCTCAGCAATATTACTTCGACGCAACATGTGCATTCGAACTTGTCAGAATTTTGTATAGCGTCCAGTGCGCTGTCATTGAGCATCTTATTCACGGTGTCACGCATGCATTTTTTTTTCCTTTCAGGAATCAAAGATCTATCGCACGTCAATGAGAGCGTCACCCTGGGGGAACTGGGAATCGACTCTCTCATGAGCGGCGATGTGCGCCACTTGCTGGAACGAGAATGCGAGCTGATGTTTTCAGAGCGAGACATTTACCAGCTGACGATTACACGACTTCGCGAGATTGACAAAGATGGCTGTAGTACAACGGCGTCCTAAACGCTCGCATCGCATGGTTGACTGATTGCTGAGTGGAACGTCCGCGGTGTCATACGTGCACATATTGTAACGACCCATAATAGACAGATTTAGTTGGGCGTCCGCAAAAACGTACGGACGCAGCCTGCCAGCCATTTTCTATGGCAGGCTGCGTCCGTACGTTGTTGCGGACGCCCAACTAAATCTGTCTATTGTCTCAGATTATGCGTAAGTGCAAGCGATGCTAACAGACCTCACGTGTACGTTGGAAAGCTCATCAAGGGGATGTCTGTTAGGGTGCGCAATGTTGCAGTCCTGCGTTGGTAAGTGCTTCTCTAAGGGCAACACAGCGGGAACTTGACGACCTTAAAGCGCTCAATGTGTGGTGCACAGTGGCTGAAGAAGAGCAATGTCTGGGGAAAAAAACGATTTGGACAGTAGACTTCCCTCCCCGTCCGCATTTCGATGGAGGTGATAAGCTATAGGCCCGTGTACTGTGCGGTGTCAGTGCACGTTAAAGGACACCGGGTGGTCGACATTTCCGGAGCCCTCCACTACGACGTGCCTCATAACGATATCGCAGTTTTGGCACGTAAAACCTCAGATATGATTCTTCTTATTATTAATATCACTTCTCTTCAGCATCGTAACATTCTCCTCTCTGCTGTCTTTGTACTTGCCTTGTGTGCGCGTGTGTGCGTGCGTGTGTGTGCACGGCATGGCGAAAAAACAACTTATCGATTGATTCGTTCAACAGCCATCGTGATATAGCCATGTTATCATTGTTTCATCAGTACTACGTACACGGACCAAGGACATTACCGATAACTTTGCAAGCCTCTTCATTCACGTCACGAAGTTTACCTAATCATATTTCCACCCAGCGCATCTACGCTAAAACAGACACCTTTGATGCATCTGCCCTTCCACGTGTCACCCTCTTGTAGAACGACACTCCTGATCCCACGGTAGCTGAACGTAACGGTGAAAACTTGACATGTCCCTTGAAATACAACCTTCGACAGCCACAGATTCTCAGTATTTCGGCGAATGAAAGCACGCGTCGTGCGGCACTCAGATTTCGTTATTCGTCGGTAATTTTTTTATATCGCATAACCTTTAACAATGCTTTCGACGTTCATTTTTTTTGTAATTTGCATGACTGCATGCTGTCTCAGAATTGAGACTTACTTTGTTGTCCCCTTTTTGTAATGTGGTGATTACCTTGCATGTTTGAATTTCTGTACACTTGTTTCTTTATTGCATACTTATCATTTCAGTAAGCTTATAATTTTTGTGCAAGTTGATTAAACAGTGTAACTCTTCCTGAAGTCGCCTTACCCACTGCCCTCTTTGGTCTAATAAAGATATTTTGAATAAATAAATGAATGAACTAGCAGTGCTAATTCATTATCCTTATTTCTCAGTCTACACGCAAGGTCATCTATTGGGCGACTTTCTTGGTAAGTGTGGCAATGCTTACAAAGCCATGCTGTAGTTCTCCGCTATACAGGTGCAATATCTAAGTTCTATGCTAGCGCCGTACGCTACACATACTTCCAACGGCATAATAGGGTGCTGCTATATCGTGACTACATGAAACTGCCATTGCAGTCTTAACACGTGGTACGCAAACGTAGAGTTATTAATTAAAGGAGGATATGGGCCCAAAAAATACCGACGCATTGCGCATGCCATCTGCAGGATTACTCTTGCTGTTAAAGCGCGCTTTTATAATTGTCGTCTCAAAGTGCAGCATAGAAGGAGTTATGAGGTGACCAGGGAAAATGATGGGGGGGGGGGTGCACAGATTGAAACCTCAGTCGAAGAACATATTATAAAGATTCGCTCATGTTCATCTTTACCTACAAGGAACACAAAAATAAGTGTCAATGAGGGCTTTCAATTGATGGTACCGTGCCTATATTTACTCAACTTTCGAGTGCCTGAACCCAAGAGCTAAGGGCACGTTCACACAGAGTGTGGATCCGGAAAGCGGACGCGGATTATCCGCAAAAGCGGAAAATCCGCGGCCGCTTCTCGGGATCGCGCCCGGACCGATTTTATCCGCGCGGAAAAGTTGGCCGCATTGGCCGCAGCCAATCAGGGCCCGAGAGAACGGAGAAGAGTCCGTGCAAATGACTACCATCATGAGCGAACCGGCTGTGGTGTTCACCGTCGAGCTACTCCTTGATACAATCAAGCAGCACCCGGTGCTGTACGACAAACAGAACGGAGACTCACGCTCTGCAGTACTCCAAATCGCGCTAACGAAGGTGAGACAACAAATCATTTTCATGACCCATTTTATCGCGCTCTTGTAAAACCGGCCGAACTCACCACCGTAGTTGGCGGGATGCCTTCCTCTGCGCCTTCTGCTTCTCTTGAATAGCAGCTAGAGAAGTGGCAAGTACAATGGCAACCAACTCGTCTACTTCATCTGACCTCTTCATTTTCCTCCAGCGGGTAGTGGACGGCAGCGCCACAATGTTGACAATGTACAACAACAGAAATGCGCGCGCGCGTAGTATCGGCAGTATCGCATAGTGCCGCAAGGTGACGGAGCGGGCAAAAAGCAACCGGTCGGTGTGAACAGCCACGCGCGCTTGCTGCCTATCCGCTTCGAAAATCCGCTTGCCCGCTTGCGTGCTCCGCGTTCGGTGTGAACGCGCCTTAATTGTCGTTGTTTTAGAGCGCAGATCTTAGGCACCCGTTCCTGCGTTGAGCGGCGTCGCCATCGCCGTTGCCATCGGTGGCGTAAGCGATAGACATGAAAAAATTCGGCAGATCCCACGTACTGTGGGAGTCGATGTTATGCGAAGCATGCGGCGGGAAGGTTACTGTGGCGTAATTTTCTTACTGAGCGAAACGTTACAAAATGACGCGAAAGATTTGTATACATTTGCTACGCACACATATTGTTGAAGAGTCGCATATGTGTTATATAACCAGTTGTTTACAATTGGGTAACGCTGCCAATGGCAATGTGGGTATTACCAACACCAGAAGCGGTAAGGTGATATTTAGTCCTTATATTTGTCCGTCGTGATGGAAAACGCACGCACGTTTCACGAACCCGTGTGCATATGTGAATGGGGTTCTTGACAGTTTTTGAACAAGGTCATCACCGCCGTGGTCAGTGAGCACCAGCAGCTGGTCATGACTTGTTGTCGGATGCCGTCGTGATCGCAGTGACATTGGATCCATTTGTAGTGAAGTATTAGATATAGTACTGCTGTTGAAAATCGTGGATGCCTCGGTCATTTCGTCGACAAATTGTCAGCCGATAGAGCCGACGACATGTCGGAGCCTGAAGCCATCCTTCGCGTTGTTGAGTTATAGGCCGTCGAGGCTTGTAAGCCTGGATAGTGCTACATAGACCAACATGAGTGGCTGGCGCTTGTGGTATTCGTAGACTGCCTGGGCGTATGCGGCCTACGTAGCCTAGTCTACAAAACGGCTGTCAATCAATCTGGCATCGTCATCGCTCAGCATTAGGCCATCGCCCAGCCTTGTAAGAAATGAAGAAGACACTGCGTCGTTCTGGCGGACGAAGTGTACTCTACGGTGCGATGATGGGAATATCATACGTAACTTCCGTAATTTTATTCCTCTGGGGTCGAGCAATGCTTCAATATAGCTTGCTGAATCATAGGAATACAAATGCAATGGTTGTTATGCTGCTATAAAAGCGGAGCCAACGCTGGAACAACAGACGTTAATCTGATATGACGCCTGTCTCGTAGGAGTACGTATGCAGTGTTAATTGCTTTCTTGCAAAATTAGACAGCCACCACCACAACCACAATTGACGTTGCACCACCATTACGCCTGCATAGGCTGTTTTTCCAAAACGGTTTAGAAACCTGGCGTGGTTCTCTGGTAGAATACCTGATTGCCACGCAGAATGCTTAGGTTCGGTTCCTGCTGTGATCCCAATTTTCATTATTTCCGATCGTCGGGTCAACGCTGCCGATATCGCTCTTTCTTAAGGCCTTCGCATTCAAGTTACTAATGTCTGTTCTCGCCGTTCCTGGGTATATATAAACAGTCACTCACCTGTGGCGCACACCCGAACACCGCGGCCCGTGGTAAACGGGTATGTGCCACTTGTGCCTGGAAGAAAGGGTTCGACGACGTACGAGACAGGATTTTCACGTTATTCATGTCATGACGCGACAGACATATTCGTCAAATACTGATACCATCCCGTGTAAATTTTGCTCTACACCAAGGTAAGGAGGCGATCATGAGAGCACCCAGACGCAGGTGGCTAGATAGATAGATAGATAGATAGATAGATAGATAGATAGATAGATAGATAGATAGATAGATAGATAGATAGATAGATAGATAGATAGATAGATAGATAGATAGATAGATAGAAACGCTCAAAGTGCCAAAGGTTTGCTAAGAAATGCTTCACATTTAAAATAAAATCATAAAAAGAATACGGAAGATCCCACGCACTGTGGGAATCGATGTAATGCGAAGCAGCCTGCAAAGAGCTGCTACATCGTCTTGTTTGATTTGAGGCAAGTTGTCATACATGTCATGGCATCTAGTTCACTATTCGTCGCATGTTTGCCATGCAAGCATATATGTTCAATCCGGTATATACCATGCTAATGAAACGTATATTCTGGAATATGCAATGTATGACCTGTCATTTATATTCATTGCGCACTCGTGTGATGCCATACCAATCTGGAATATATCCAGTTAATAAAACGGCCGAAAGCGCAACATGGGCATGGCATGTAAACCATGTCGTAAATGACATGCGTGCCATGGTTTTCAAGTGACCACCTGTCATTTAAGTTAAGCAATACCAAATTTGGGGTATATCAAGCGAGCTAAACAGCCGCGAGTGCGCCATGAGTGTAGCATGTAAATCATGTCGTACATGACTTGTACGTCATTATTTTCAAATTTCCACCTCCTATTTACGTCCATCGTACAGTCGCATACCCAGGAATTCGGGACATCGCTTCTAGTTCACCGTTTTTCACACCACGTGGCGTACGGACCTTCCACGTTGAAAATTCGCGCGATGACGCTTGCCGTAATCGCGCGGATTGAGAAAACCACAATACATAAAAAAAGCAGGACGACGATGTACAACCAGCGAGCGCGAACCTCAGTCGCCGACAGATAACTGCAACGCATGCGACGAGCGGCCGGTTGGGCTGCCCGACTGTGAGTCAGCAGTTCTGTTGCACTGAAAGGGTGCACACATACAAGTCGCTTGGCTGTGCTTGATAGCTACGAACTCTCGAAAGAGCGTGCTGCCCTTCTTCTCATCCCCTGCCTCTTCAATATATTTCGTCCGATGATATTGTAGTTGGCTCCGACGGGTTTCTAAAAGAAAGCAAGAACGCGTCCTTTAGCGCTGCTGTTTTTGTAATGTGAAAAAACTAACTTCCAGAAAATAATGCAAGTATGGGAGGGGGTGATGACGATTGCGGGTTTCCGAATGTGCAGTGTCTTGACGTCCCTAATTTTTGTTGGCCTCAATTTATAAAACCAATATTTTGCGCTATTATGTGAAGACGCCTGGCCGTGTTCGCTACCACAGACATTTTTCTTGAAATCTCCATAAGCAGCAGAAGTAAAGGAAGAATGAATACCTTTGCATGCAGAATATTCTTCGATGATCTTAAAAATAATGGTTTTAACAAAGTCGCTTTAGTTTTAACTGCGCGTTTTTTGTTTCTAAATAACATACCTATACGTCGGAAAGTGCACTGACTTACGCATGACATGCTACACAGGCCACGTTTCCCCCTCTGCTAAGTGTTGGTGAAAGAGTAATGAAACAGGTTAGATTCATATAAAGTATCGAGAAACCCGCCTTCTTGTTTGACTGCCTATGCTAGTCTGCAGAAATGTAGGAGGTCGCGGCTTGAAACCCGGCTATTGCGGCCAGCTTTATTCGGGACGGAAAAGCGCGTTTCTATTTTTACATGGTAAAGTTCGCTAAAATGCACCTCGTCAGGACCCGTTTAATATATTGATTACGAGCTGAACTATTTCATTTATTTGAGCAAGGGACGTAGAAAGGTCTCGAAAAGCCGTTTTATTTTTATTCTTTGTGTCGTGTGTTTGTTTACCGTAAGACAACGTAGCACCTCACCAGGCGATGTTTGGAGCAAAGTGAGCAAACTCTCAGGAATGTCTTTTTTTGTCAATAGGTTTGCTGTTCACTATTGCAAGAATAGGAAGGCATTGAACTGCCCTGTTACCGTGCCGCCAGAAGGTAAACATTGTTGTCAACGCAGGCCTTGTCCGCCGCGGTGGAGCAGTGATTATGGTGCTCGGCCGCTGTCCCGAAGGTCGCGGGTTCGATCCCTGCCGCGGCCGTCGCATTTCGATGGAGGCGAAATGCTAGAGGCCCGTGTATTGTGCGATGTCAGTGCACGTTAAAGAACACCAGATGGTCGAAATTTCCGGAGCCCTTCACTACGGCGGCTCTCACAATCATATCGGGGTTTTGGGACGTTAAACCCCAGATGTTATTATTAACGCTGGCCTTATACCTTCGCCAAGGCGATGCAGGGAAAGAACTGTACAAGCGGAGTTCTTTCCCTGGCTCCCTTACGTATCGTACGCGATGTGCCCTGTTTTGATTACATGGCGAGCCCCACCTTCGTTCTGTTTTTCTTCGCAGCGCCTTTAGAGTGACCGCATTGAGCGTCTCGCATTGGGAGGTTAACTGAAGTCACGTGCTGTAATCAATGACGCTAAAAGCAGTGTGCTGTTGTGCGCGACTCATATTTCGCAGGAAGTGTGGCCCCCTCTGAGATGCACGGAATACCTTTATTATTTTTATACTCTGTAGACACGATGTTCACCTGCTAATCTACTGACCGCGAATTGGTCAGAAATCTTAGATGATGAAATTCTTCGGTTTCCTCGCATTCCTCATTATCATCGTCTCAATCATACAATAATGTCAATAAACACGTCGCACAGTCAGATGGTGCTAAGTACCTATCATTCATTAAGGCGAGTGCGTTGTATGGCTCGTGATTTTAAAAATCCGCGTTGCGGCGCGAACACACCATTGGTACCAAAACTCGAGTGGGCGGATACTCGGGGGCTGTGCAACAACGGGCGCGGTTGAAAATGCTTCAGGGTGAGGGTAGGACGACCAGTGCAATTGACTAAGGACGTTAAAGTACTTTAATTAATTAATGTCCCTTCGGAGCATAGGCTACTGTGGTCTCCTTAGCGTCAGCTAAATAAATTTTATTACAGCGCCACCGACATAATGTGTATCCGCCGTGGGAGCGATTGGCAGATAAAGTGTGGCGCTGTTAAGCGCGAGGTAGGCGGGTTCGATTGGCTGCCATGGCGGCCGTATTGCTTTGATGTAGGACACCCACTTACTTTGATGGAGGTGCACGTTCAAGAACCCCAGGTGTTTAAACCTATTACAGAATTCCCCACTGCGGCTTGCCTCATAATGACAATGTGGATATGGAACGTAAAATCCCGTAAATTATTAATATTTACATCGGCCGCTTGGCGACAATAGAAATAATACGTGAAAAACAACCCCGTACACACGCTTCATCATTAACGTGATAGTGTCACATACCGAGTTTTGCCTAAATTAACGTTGTGCATGTTCTGTCATCTGCTTATTGATAATTCGCAAGTATCCACGTGAATGCGCACGTGGACACTTCGGAATTACAGATGCTCTTCTCGCAGGATAAAAAAACTATATATAAAGGGAGAAGGTTATGATATTCCTCTAGTGTTGCTTGCTTTGCTCGCTAGGCCGTCTTCTGGCGCTGTTGTCGCATGCTAAAAGCTACACCGCAGTGCGTATTTTCGCGGGGTACAAGTCAAGAAATGGCTTCTCCTGGTCTTTGTATTTTTTTCGGTCATATTGCAAGATGAGAAATCCAAAACACGACTTGACGCCTAAGACGAGTGCGGTTTAAACGAATGCACCACGGAGAGAACATGCAACCAGGTTAAATATAAAGGCTTCGAGCTTTCGGTTTTGGTAATTCAGTTTACATAAACCAACACTCTGCCAGTACCATGTGTTAATAATAATAATAATAATAATAATAATAATAATAATAATAATAATAATAATAATAATAATAATAATAATAATAATTATTATTATTATTATTATTATTATTATAATAATAATAGTAATAATAATAACAGTTGTTGGGGTTTAGCGTCCCAAAACCGCGATATGATTGTGAGGGACGCCGTCGCGGAGGGCTCCGGAATTATTGACCACGTGAGGTTCTTTAAGGTGCACCTAAACGTAAGATTTATTCCAGTATTTTTATATATGGTTCATCGACGCCCTGATTCCGTAGCGCCTGCGTAACTGCTTATGCCCGACCGAATCAAATGCCTTCTCGTAGTCTATGAAGGCTATATATAGGATTTGGTTATATTCCGCGCATTTCTCTATCGCCTCATTGACAGTGTCAGTATGGTCTGTTGTCGAGTAGCCTGTACGGAATCCTGCTTAGTACTTTGGTTGACTGAATTGTAATGTTGACCTAATTGTAATAACTACTATCTTTGTAAGCAGCTTGTAGACAACGGACAGTAAGCTGATCGGTCTGCAATTTTTCAAGTCCTTGACGTCCTCTTTTTTATGGATTAAGATGATCTTAGTATTCTTCCAAGATTATGATACCCTCACCGTTAAGAGACATTTCGTATACAGGGTGGCCAGTTTTTATAACACAGTCTGTCCACTCTTTCAACAGATCTAATGTTACGTGATCCTCACCAGGGGCTTCGCCTCTTTTTCCCTCCAAGGCTTTCTTTATTTCCCCTGTCGTTACCGGTGGGGCGTCCGATTCCTCTGGGCTACTACTTCTTAAATTATCTTCCTGGTTGCCCGGCTACTGTACAGATCTCCGTAAAACTCCTCAGCTGTTTGAGCTTTCCTACCCATAGTGTTAGTGCCTTTGTCTTCCTTGTCCCTAAGTGCATACATCTGGTTTTTGCCAGTACACAGTTTTGCTCTTCACCGCTTTGAGGCTTCGTCCGTTCTAGAGATGACTAATAGAAACATGGGACGAAGTTAGTCACGTGCCAGCCGGGCCGTGTCCCCTGCCCCTACAGCATAAATAAATAAAGCAATACAATTAGTCTTCCTATAGATGAAGTTCAGGTGTGGTCTATGCAATTCGCGGATCCAATTGGAATCAACGTCCGTCGACACTGTCGACGAGCTGAAAATGAGGTTGTGATATTCAAAGAGTACTCGAGAGAGTATAGTTAACGTTTATTAAAAAAAGTATATATTCAATTATAAAGTATACTGAAATAAAGTATAGATAGACCCGGTGCGCGTCGCTCGCACCATATATGCATCAAATGATAAGCTTTTACGACACTTCGTTGATACTTACTGCAGTTGTTGCATTTTAGAAACGCTGGTTGTGCTTTCGCGTGATGGATAGCAGGTGAATGTATGCCGCAGATATGTATAGTCGTGAGCAAGATGACCTGCAACGCTGAAATTACCTTTTAAATAGGCCATAGCGGCTAAACGCAGCGAGCAAGCGCAAAAGTGTTCACTACACCAAATGCTCCAACGGAAATGTGTCTATGGCAATTCAGTACGTCCCATTTACATTAGTGCATTACAAGTATTCGTACACTAAACATTAATTCGGTGTTTGGCTCATATTGATGACGACAGAACGTCTTGACGGCATCGGCACGCGGTAACACACGTGCCGTTTAAATGCTACGTCCGATATACATGCATACGCTCGGCAATACCTACAATGACTGCATTATTCATTTCACATTTCATGCGTAGAGATACATGCAGATGCGTTCGGATATGTGAATTGTTTTATGATGTAAGAATATTCAACGTGTTCTTTTCGTTTCGTGCTCCCACGGCGCCAACGAGCCGCGGGCTACCGAACGGCTGGCCTGCTCGATGTGCACATTTTCCTACAGTGCTTCACTCTCCCGCGGGGCGTTCTGGGATTACTTGAAAAAGGTTTATTAGCAAGAATCTAACAATGTGGCGTCTCTTGATGATGCTTTGCAATTATATCACTCAATTATTTTTACTATATTTCTAGACTTAATTATTATTTGCCTGTAACTATCAATTCAATTAATTACTCCTTTAAATTGCAAAACGGTCTCTTGAAGGGCCTGTTGGTATACCTGTTACTGCGTTGAAAACAGCGCTAAAACGGGACGAAGGGTAGCAAACAACACAAGCGCTGTTCTTATGTTTTCTTAGCATTCGGGTCGTTTTTGCTCTGCTTTCAAAGCAGTAACATGCAGCAACTGGCCCTTCAACACAGCCTTCTGCAATTTGTTTCTCTTGCATCAGGCTCTTTCGCACCCAGTGTTTTGCATAACTCATCAAGGTACCAGCGCTTGCGTTGTTTTAAATGCGAGGCATTTCTTAGCGAACATTTCACACTTTGAACATTTCATTTCTATCTATCTATCTATCTATCTATCTATCTATCTATCTATCTATCTATCTATCTATCTATCTATCTATCTATCTATCTATCTATCTATCTATCTATCTATCTATCTATCTAGCCGCCTACGTCTCGGTGCTCTCTTGATCGCCTCCCTAACTTGGTGTAGACCAAAATTGGCATGGGAGGGTAAGAGGATTTGACAGATATGACTGTCGGGTGATGGCATGAATAATGTGAAAATCCTGTCGCGTACGTCGTCAAACACTATCCTCCAAAACGTGTGGCACATATCCGCGTACCACGGGCCGCGGTGTACGGGTATGCGCCGTAGGGGATAGAGAGTTTATATCTACCCAGGAACGGCGAGAACAGACATTGGTAATTTAAATGCGAGAGCGTTAAGAGAAACCGACATCGGCAGCGTTGACCCGACGATTGGAAAGGATAAGAATTAGGATCCCAGCAGGAATCGAACCCCACCATTCTGCGCGGCAATCAGCTATTCTACAACAGAGCCGCGCCCGGTCTATAAACTGGATTGGAAAAACAGCCTATGAAGGCGCAATGTTGGTGCAACGTCAGTAGTGGTTGTGGTGCTGGCTATCTAATTTTACAAGAAAGCAATAAACACTACATATGTACTCCTGCGATACAGACATCATATCAGATTAACGTCTGTGGTTGCAGTGATGGCTCCGCTTTTATAGCAGTCTAATAAGCATTGCATTTGTATTCCTATGAAGCTACATTGAAGTTGAAGCATTGCTCCACCCCCACATTAACGAAAGTTACGTATGATATTCACATGATTGCACCATAAGGTGAACATAGTTTGTATAATACTGACGTATGTGCTCTAACGTGAGAGCTGACGTTACGTCGCACCATAAGTTACCCTTTAAACGCCAGTATTGTCGACGTGCCTGGTAAGGCCACGATGTGCACACAGCTACTACACGTACAAAAGCACGTCGATCTACCTCGTAACGCTTGGCTCAAAGCCATAAAATACAGCATAAAGGTACTCGACGACTGCTTCGCACGAAACCGATTCCCACAACGCGTGAGATCTGCCGAATTTTTTTCCTTAGCCTTCGTCCAGTTTTTGCGCTGTTTTCAACGCAGTACTCCTTTAAATCGTGATCTCTCGTAAAAGTTTCTTGTGGTACATGTCAGTGATAAATGGCATCTATATTAAACGAATAATTATAATTGATTACAAATTAATTATATTTATTCCTGCTAATAATTAACGACATTCTATTATATCCCGCCATCGTACTATAACTGCATAGATTGATATACTAGCTATATATCTTAATTATGTTCTACACGGACAGCTTTCACCCTTACATTTAAAATGTTAAATTCGTCGTCGCCGTTCATTAGTAATGTACTTCATGTCAAGGTGTGAATGTAGGTCAACATATAATAATTCATTCTTAATGTGAATTCTGGGTTAACCTAATTTTAAAAATTCGCGCAGCTTGCACTGAGTCGCGCAAAGCTGGGCTAGAGGGGAGCTGGTCGACACTTGGCTGGTCCTGGCTTTACCAGCCAAGTGTCGACACGTGCATTCACACGCCGATGCACGAAGTGTTCACGGGATCGCATTGTAAATCACGAGTATATAGACTAGGTGTTGATAGGGTTCCATTGGGTATCGCTTGGTAATCACAACACCAAATTAATCACAAGTACCAATCACAAGTAAATCACAACACCAAATAAATTTGCTTAGGCAGGATAATTAGAATAATTAGCTTAATAGCACTGTAACGAAAAAACAGCGCGAGATGACAGTGACGGAAGAGGAACACACAAAACGCTCGTGTGTGTACCCCTTCCCTCCCTATATTCATGTGCTGTTTTTTCGTTACAATGCTACCAAACCAACGAGCCCACCGCCATGCAATAGCTTAATAAGTATTAGTGGCACATTGGAGATTTCGTCCCGATTGGCTCGCATCCCAAGTCAGACCAGCCCTAATTATAACTTAATTAGCTTAAGTAGCCTCACTCAAACATTCGAGGCTCGGCCTCGACTAGCTTGCATTCAAAGTCAATCTAAGCGCAATGAAATGTTTAGCATAATTAACTCTAATTAACTCAGTATTACTTAGCCATAATTAGCATTTGCTCGGCACATCTTGCTGAGCGCAGCACGACTATGCAACAAGAATCTCAACTCGGCTTAATAATCGCCAATTAGCCTTTGAGTTAATTATGCCTGGCAAATTAGGCTTTGCCCTGCTCAGCTAGGCTTAAATAGGAATGGCTATGATTCACTTGGCTTAACTAGGTACATTTATGCTCAACACGCCGACATGATGATCATTGTCTACATCGCGAGTCGGACAACGAGTGGACATAACAGCTCTGCTGTAAAAATAAATATTGTAATTGTGCTGCAGAGCCCTTAATTGCCAATTAGCAAAACACTCTAAATGTATTGAGCCTCTCCCTGTATACTTTCATTTGATGCATTACAATGATATCGTCCTATTAATTTATTGACCATCTACCCACACTTGATAACTGCCTACAGTCATCACTAATAAACTATAAAATATGTTTCTCTTGCATAAAATTTCATTTGTCACCTTTAATTATTCGGTTCCATAGATTTTCCCCCAATATCATCCCCTACTACTAACCATCGATCACTACCACTAAAGGTAATTCCGTGTTAATATCTATTTCTGATCTTAATTTCATACATTGAATACCGAATACATTTCATGTACGTATGCTTCTATACTGAAAGCCTTCTATTATGAGCCTAAAATTTGTGATTTCATCGTTACAAGTGATGACATATCGTCAGGGTGCAAATGTGCATAATGTTCATGAGTAAACCTCAGTCAGTGTGAATACTTGCGGGTACGTCATTGCCAATTTTGTTAATTATCCATAATAATTAAGCTAAAAGACTCCTAATCACGAATTAGCAACTTGAGATTCTTACATCTAATTAGGCTAAATGACCCTAATCACTAACTAGCAACTTAAGATTCTTATATCTTTCATCGTCTTCGTCTCCACTCAATGTGATGCATTACAACGCGATCCTCCGATTAATCTGTTCTTATTTACCCCTTTCCTAATTAACACTAAGTGTAAGTATTAATATTTCCAGGGTACGATTACCATATCTTTTATACCTTTTATTAGTAATTAGCTACAACAGTAGCTAATGCTAGTTACATGCGACAGCCATCTAGTGTCAATGGTGTACGGTGCAATACTACCTATAAATATACAGGGTGTTTCAAGAAATGTGTCCAACCTTCTAAAAAAATCAGGAAAATGCGATATTTGCTCGGGGCTTTCAGAATTGCTTTTTCTGTAGCGGCAGGAATCTTAAGGTAGTTAAGGACATCATTTAGGACAGTTATTAAGAGAGTTACATTAATGAACTTTTTAATTAGTGGAGTTAGGTGATTGTGTCAAATGGGAGAATTGAAGTTCTTCATGCGAGGAACCCACCCGAGCTTTGAGATTTTGAAAAAAGCGTCCTCTAGTAATTGTTGTGGCGTAATGAAATTCAACAAAATGCAACGGCTTTCCATAGCGAAAGCCATCGAATTCGGTTGCATTTCATTACTTCGTAATTATCACTGGAGGACGCTTTTTCGAAATCTTAATGTTGGGATGAGTTTCTGGCACAAAGAACTGCAATTCCCCAATTTGACGCAGTCACCAAACTCCACTAATTAAAAAGTTAATAATTTACTTTCTTAATTAGTGTCTCAAATCATGTCTTTAACCATATTAAGATGCCTAGCGCTACAGAAAAAGTCACTCACTCATTTTGGCCGTCTCAGAAGAATATGGCAGTTGCGTTCTTCCATGTTTCTGCGTAGGTTTCGCCATTTAATTTGGTTGAATTTCATTACTTTGTAATTATTACTAAATGCCACTTTTTCGAAATCTCAAAGTTACGATGGGTTTCTGGCATGAAGAACTTCAATTCTCCTATTTGACACAACCACCTAACTCCACTAATTAAAAAGTTAATTAATTTAACTTTTTTAAAACAGTCCCATATAATTTCTTTAACCATCTTAAAATCCCTGCCACTACAGAAAAACCAATTCCGAAAGCAGCAATTAAATGTCGCATTTTCCTGATTTTTTGAGAAGGTCGGACACATTTCTTGAAACACCCCGTATATATGATACATGTCCTTCTGTACTGACCACTTTCACTAATAAGTTTTAAATAAATTGTTAAATTCATTAGTACCTTTCATTACATATACTCAATAGAGGAAGATTCGTATGCGTATCAATGTCTCTTGTTAATTCTTACATGCTTTGAATTACAAGGAACTATTCTCCTTTTTGATCATCTGCTCTAATTAACCTACGATTTTTCATTGCTAATTATCAACTGAAGGACTCCACAGTATTCATACAATCCATATCTTGAGCAGCTTCAAGAAAAACAAACTTGTTTAAAAACACTGACATTTTCAGGTGTTTTGGGTCCACCGAAAACACTATGAAGCGCATGCACGCCTATAATATGGTTTTGCTGCAACGCACCGTTTTATAAAAGTTCCCGTCGAACCTCAGAAACTTCGCCAACAGCCAAACTTCACAGGTGCGAAGACTGAATCATCGAGATTGAATCACTTCAGTGATTTAAGCAGGTGAGGGTGCATTGTTTTTATATAACTTTTTAAGTTCTCTTCTATGGAGTTTCACATTGCATATGAAAGTGGTTCTCGAACCCAGGAAGTTTATGGGAATAAAGCAAAACTTCTCGCACTGTGAGATGATGACTCCCATATTATATGGACGAAGTGATTTAAGCGTATATCGAGGCGTTGCACTACAATAAATGTTTAAAGGTCGTTTCCCATTCAGTGACGCTGCCACTCAGACCCAATGCAACAGATGGCGCTAGTTGTCGATGTCCCGAATTCCTGGACATGCGTCGCGCACTACAAATTTTGGTAGCACTGACAGTTGGGCGAGTTGGTACAGATGCACCGCTTCAGAACGGCGCAAAAAGGAAGACGAAAAGACGAAAGATCACACGAACACAAGCGCCGACTCAAAACTAAAGTTTATTCCATAGCACAGGGCAGATTTCTACACACACGTGGCTACCCACAACGCAAAAAAAACTAAAAGAACAACCAAAAGCCAAAGCACGTTAACCATTCAGGTACAAGATTTCTTTATCTAGTAGCGCAGTTGAGGGACAGCTGATACAAGACTGTTTTTTTTTTATTTTGAATGGTCCATGCGTCGATTATTTTCCGAGTCGTCTTATCATGACCTTGAAATAATGCTTGCGAGGCTAAACTGGGGCGCGCAGCCGCACTTCTGACAGTGCTGAGAAATGTGCGAAAAACTATCACAACATAGGTTGGCCGCATGTTCTCTTAATCTCACGTTACCACATCGGTCGGTCTGGCCTGCATAAGCAGAGCCGCAAGACAACGGCAGACCGTAAACCACATTCGTGGCACAACTGATAGCCGGATTTTTGTGCTTGACGCCACAACCTTCTTTCTTTTCTTTTTTAACACGAAAGTGTTTTATGCCGAGGTCCACCAAGACTTCAGTGACGTATTTCCGCCACGGAAATTACGTCGGAAAAATATACACAATCAGAAGGCAAAGAAAAAAAGGTACCGTCAACGGGCATCGAACCCACGACCGCTCGGTCCGCAACAACAGCTGCCGGGCACGTTATCCACTGCGCCACGGTCACAGATTCTGGAGGCTTTACGAACGCGCCTTTTATATCTACCACTCTCCTGGTCGGCTGGGAGGTGTTGATCTCTGGGAGTGGCAAGGCAAAGTAATTCGTCATTGTTGAGGCCTCCGCGACTAGCACCTACAACGCGTTACGCGTCCGTCCTATTCGGCACGTTTTGAATAGAAGTTGAATTTTGTCAGTGCCTTAACACACCGCGAGTGGCGACCTTTGCCCCAGCGTCGTAAAAGCGTCGGCCTCGCTCAGCATCACGCTAATACAAACCAAAAATAGCTCTGCGACGCACGCCTGCCTCACTTAGCTGTAACACGGCGTTGTATGCTCACGCGCTCGCCCCGAGAAAAATCGCGGCCGGGCCAACGGGGCGGCACGACGCGCTTGGCGTTTCCCTCTAGTTCGGCCGTGGTGTTCAATCACATTTTACCATGCCGCGGGATGGCGACCAAGTTCTTCGTCCAATATGCGACGCTCTTCTGGCTTTCACACCTCGTTCTCTGATTACGCTTTCACCGTTAACTACTACAGCTACCACAAGGCTTTGTTTAATCATTTAACATGGACGATAGTCGTCGGGATGGAGATCATCAAAGTGGGTGCATACACGTTATACGGCGCCATTAGCTGCCAGACATCAATATACGTTTTGGAAACTCTCTTATATCGATGTACAGTAAGTATTCAGTTACTTCTGTAAGGGCACGCTTTGCTTTCGTGTTATTCCGATTCCTATGACGGAGGGATCAACCGTGTTTTTTTGGTCTCTGCCTGTCTCTCTACACGTTCGCAAATAGCCCCTGATTTGTTTCGTGCCGAATTTATTTGCAGTTTTACCGTATCTTCATGCCTTATCCCATGGTTTGAAAAACGCCGCAGGTAGACGTGGGGTAGAAGTGTTTTTTTTCAGTACCAAACAAATAGGGGCTATTGGCGAACGTGCAGGGAGACAGGCAGAGGTACACAATGTACCCTGAACAGTTCCCAAGACCGGATTGCTCCCTGTGTGGTGGTTGTGCGGATTTCGAGCATGTCCTCTGGGACTGCGCCTCTGCCGTGCCCCCTTTCACCCAAGAGGAAATGAACACTCATTAAGGCCCAGGACCAGACCTCTCAAATTCTAGCCGTCCAGAGGGCCCGCGCGAGGGCCGTCAGGTTTAACCTGATGGTTCCCGAGTGGGCCTAGCCAGGTGACGTTGAGTTTACTCGCGTCTATTGTGGACCGAATAAAGTTGCTTCACTCACTCACTCTCTTTGTACTCGTTTTCAGGTAGCCGAACAGTGGCACATGCCCACTAAGATGATAATAGTTTTTTGCGAACGGCTCACAAGGAACGATTTGCTAAACAGGTTCGCGGTTAAAATTTTATATAATTTACTGAACTTTGTGTGCGAAATTTGGTGCGCGAAGTGGCTTCACGGCATTGCTTCAGGATAATGCAAGGAAGGAGGCGTCATGGCAATATGCAGGATCTCTTTTCTGTTTTGTTTTTTAGGGTGTGTTCAGAGAAGAACAGACCAAGGGGGGTCCCGACTATTTTTTGTTTTGTACGAAATTTTTGTATGAGCTGGGCAAATGTCTCTATAGAAAGGAATGAACCTTCATTTTGCACAAGTTGTCACGGACTTTTAGGAAACAATTCGCGTTTCACAACAGGTGGAAAAAGCAATTCTGCAACTTTCAGATTTCACAACTTTGGAGGCCTGTCACTAAAAACTTATCGCATTGTGGACATCAGCGTTATTTTTGTAAATTTACACCATTAGTACTATCGGCCTAGGAAAATTTAAATTTGTGACACTGACAGTACATTTATGAAAAATTGCCAAACTTTTATTTTTGAGCGACTGCCTCTGGCTGACCCCAAGTTCAAGGGTCATTTTTCGCAGTTTTCACTTATGCGCTGAAGCTGAAAATATTTCTCACAAGACACAAATTAAGCAAAAAATTATGTGGCTATACCGCATATTTGGTTGGTCGACACCAACGTTCTGGCCCGGGAGCTGTTTTTCAAGCCACCACGACAAAAGACGACCTCCACTGCGTGGCCGCCGCGCCAAGCCTACGGAGAAGTGGGAGACGCTCGCAGCTTCGCCGGCGATGCCGGCAGCGCAGACGCTGACGGCGACCCAAACTGCTGCGCCTGGCGCGGTGAACGCCGACGTGCGTCTCACCAGCCGTGACAATCCCACCGAAGAAGGTATGGACTTTTCCGAGCCCAATCCTGCACACAGACAAATCCACGACGAGAGCACCGGTGATGGTACCCAGCTCCACGACGTCCAAGTATCGACGCAACGAAACGCTGACGATGACGACGGAGGCTGGACGACGGCGCTCACGGTCCGCCAACAAAAGCTACATGCAAGGGAACGCCAGCAGGCTTCAAGGAGCGTCCCTGGCACCGATAAACAAGCACTTTCCAACAATCACCGCAAGCCCAAATACCGCAAGCTCCCACCGCTACCAAGGGACGACTTCAAAGTTGTCATAAGACCGCACCAAGGACTGCCCATACCTACACTCACAAGCCCATTTCTTGCGGAGGGGGTCATCGCAGCATGCGGAAATAAAATACATGTTGAGCAATTTATGCTACGCGTAAAGCCAGGCTCCAATATTATAATCGTGTCGACTCCTGACCAAGAAGTGGCCGAACTTGTGCGCGAAATCACCTAGATTACGGCGAACGGCAGACCCCGTGCAGTTAAAGCATACGTCGCTACAGGAGACGGAGCCGTGCGAGGAGTGATTCATGGCCTGCCCCCACATACCCCGTCCGATACCCTAAAAGCGAATTACGCATCCGTACTCAAAACGTGGAAATAATACACGCTCGTATGTTGGGTGACTCAAAGACTGCGGTTATCACATTTTTCGGGCCCTTTGTACCCAAGTAAGTATGCTATCAAGGAGGCGACCCAGTTGAAAAACCCACCAGAGTGTGTTTGGCGTGTTCTGGTGTGTTTTGGTGTTAGCACCAGAACACACTGGTGTGTACTGGTGGATACATCAGCCTGGTGTGCTGTGTTCTGGTGGGAAAATCGACCCATCGTGGTGTGTTCTGGTGGGACGTGTTCTGGTGGGATGTGTCCTGGTGTGAGAATCGACCCAGTGTGGTGTGTCCTGGTGGGGACGCGGACCCAGTGTGGTGTGTTCTGGTGGAACGTGTTCTGGTGGGATGTGTTCTGGTGTGAGAATCGACCCAGTGTGGTGTGTCCTGGTGGGAACGCGGACCCAGTGTGGTGTGTTCTGGTGGAACGTGTTCTAGTGGGGTGCGAATCTAGTGTGGTGTGTTCTGTTTGGAAATGCAGTCATTCACCCAACCTTTTGCACTTAGTATTATCAAGTATGCAGTCACAAACTTGGGCATGTGAACGTTATCCTATTAAAATAAAATTTCACTAAACGCAATGAACGATATCGACAGTATGACAACGCTATTATCTTCACCCGGCC
Source organism: Rhipicephalus sanguineus (assembly GCF_013339695.2). Classification (NCBI taxonomy): domain Eukaryota; kingdom Metazoa; phylum Arthropoda; class Arachnida; order Ixodida; family Ixodidae; genus Rhipicephalus; species Rhipicephalus sanguineus. Next base: position 166,462,317 of record NC_051179.1, read on the forward strand.
CTGCTATCACACTAGCACCAAAGTGAAATTGTAATATTAAAAAAGAGAGCAGAAGACCTTGCCATCTACGCAAAGAACAAAACATACTTTCCATTCCATACACAAGAGGATAATGCCACTGATCGACTGTATACGGTTCTGTGCCGTGCAGACGAACTATGGAATTGTTCGTTCTGATGTCACAACTGGTGTACACGTTAAATTAGGTAAGCCTTACGCCTGCATATGTGCGGTACAGAAAATATTTGTGTTAGACGCTTTTTGAGTACCTTGTAGATCTCTACCATGCCTCTCACTAATTCATCTAGCTATTTACCTAAATAAACATTTATGTATATATATATACACATATATATATTGCCGCGAGTCTTATATTTCATGAGTGTAAGCTTCACCCACAAATACTGTGGGCAACGCGCTGCGCAGGCCTCGCCGTGATGTGTAGGAAGCTTCGCGATTGTTTTGGAACAATCTGTTAAGATTGCGCGCCGCACGAGAATGTTCCAGCTTTGTCGAGAGATAACGCCGCCACCAGCGATATCGCTGGAAAGTTCGATAGCGCCTGTATAAAAGCCGACGCGCTTGACTGCTTGTCAGTTGATCGACGGACGACGCCCTGTTCGCCGCTATCATTGTACATCGTGTATTGCTGTAGTTCTAGTTCTCATTTTCCCGGCCACAAGTTCGGCCAAATAAACAGTTTCAATCTGCAAACGCCGTCTGCTGTCTTCGTCGACGTCACGACCACGTGACATCTGGTGGAGGTGCTGCTTCATGATCCGGACACCACCGCGGAGCGCAGACCCAAGCCCAAGCCGCGAAGAAGACGACTCTAAGGACAACCCGAATCCTCGAACCAGCCGCCGGCAGAAGGGACTACAGCCAGAGTACGGGCTCCTTCCCGAAAACGCCAGGCAGCCGATGACCGTCACATCAACCGCCGAGACGATGACTGACGCAGTGCCCCCTACGGCGATCGTGATGCAGCCACCCAGGGAGCCGCCGACGTTCCGTGGTTCGCCATGTGAAGACCCCGAGACTTGGCTCGAGACCTTTGAAAGGGTCTCAACATTTAATAACTGGAACTGCGAGGACAAGCTGCGCCACGTATACTTCTACCTAGAACACGCCGCGAGGACGTGGTTCGAGAACCGAGAATCCACCCTACAAACATGGGATCTCTTTCGGACGACGTTCCTAAGCACGTTCACGAGCGTGGTCCGCAAGGAACGGGCCGCGGCTATGCTGGGGACCCGTGTGCAGCTGCCCAATGAAAATATTGCCATCTACACGGAAGAGATGAATCGCCTGTTTCGACACGCCGACCCAAGTATGCCCGAAGAGAAGAAAGTGAGGTTCCTCATGCGGGGTGTCAAACAGGAACTCTTCGCTGGATTGATAAGGAACCCGCCGAAGACGGTCGCTGAATTCGCATCGGAGGCTTCCACGATCGAGAAGACGCTTGAGATGCGAACGCGGCAATACAACCGCAGCTTCTCGGCTACAAGCTACGCCGACGTTCAAGCCCTAGGACCCGCCGACCTGCGTGAGACAATTCGAGCAATCGTGCAAGAGGAGTTGCGAAAAATTCTACCTCCGTCGCAACCTCAAGTAGAGTCCATCGCCGACGTCGTGCGCCAGGAGATCCAGCATTCACTCGGCGCGCCTCAGCTAGCAGAGCCGCAGCCACCAGCTATTAGCTATGCTGCTGCAGCCCGCCGTCATCCTCCTCCTCCACGCCCCCGCCAAGACGCCACACCGCCGCAGTACCGTCGCCAGACGCCGCCGCCGCCACCGACGCCCTACCGACCAGCTGTCGGCCAGCGCAACACACCGAGGAAGACGGATGTCTGGCGTGCCCCCGACAACCGCCCGCTCTGCTACCACTGCGGAGAGGCCGGCCACACGTACCGCCGCTGCCAGTACCGACAGATGGGACTACGCGGATTCGCTATCAACGCGCCGCACCCGCAGCCAGGCGAACGGCCGCGCGACATCAACGACTACCTCACCGGAACACAGTGGCAAGAACGACGACCTTCCCGCTCGCCGTCGCCCGGCCGCTACATGTCACCGCACCGCCGGCCGTACACTGGCCCAAACCGGGGCCGGTCGCCTAGCCCGTATCCGGAAAACTAAGGGCAGCAACCGATGGAGGTGCGGTTGCTGAACGACGAAATGCTGAAGATCCTCCGCCGTCGACGACGACGCCGCGACGAAGTTCCGAGCCCCCGCCGCACGCCGAACGACGTCCTGAAGACGAATCTTTGCAAACGGAAGCAGGCCTGACGACGCAACGCGGAAGCAGCGGTGCAAACCGACACAGCCGTGACCCGACGCCGCGACGTAACCGCAACGCAAGACGGCGGACTAGCGACCTCGACGTTCTGATCGACGGCCACAATGTCACCGCTCTCGTCGATACTGGAGCCGACTATTCCGTCATCAGTGGGCCGTTCGCAGCACAGTTGAAGAAAGCTAAGACTGCTTGGGAAGGCGCCGAGATCCGGACCGCTGGAGGCCACCTGATAACGCCGATTGGTGTCTGCACGGCACGAGTCACCATCAATAACCGGACTTATCCTGCGAGCTTTGTAATTCTACAAAACTGCTCCAGGGATGTGATACTGGGAATGGACTTCCTAAGTGACCACGGCGCCGTCATCGACCTGAGGTCTGAGTCGATAACACTGAACTCAGACAAAGCGCTCCCGCCCCACGCGATGCCAGGCAACCATGCATTGAATGTGATAGAAGAGCAGGTGACCATTCCGCCGCGCTCAAGCGTCATTATTTCCGTCGGCACCAAAAAACCTGCGAACCTTGAAGGCGTCATCGAGGGCGATCAGCACCTACTCCTGAACCGTCAAATTTGCGTCGCACGAGGTATAGCCGAGCTGCTTGACGGTAAAGCAAAAGTAGTGCTGACAAACTTCAGCGACGAATATAGGCACCTCAACTTCGGTACGACGGTTGCCTACATCGACGAATGTGTAGCCGCCAGCGATGCTTTCGCCCTCTTCGATGCTGCCGAACCTGCTTCGACGAATAGAGGTCCCGAACCGGATTTTGACGTCAACCCGAGCCTTCCGAAGGCCAAACAAGACCAGCTCAAAACCCTGCTCTTGGAATACAAGGACTGTTTCTCGTCGTCATCGCGGGTCCGACAAACGCCCCTTGCGAAGCACCGCATTATAACAGAAGAAAATTCTCGACCACTCCGTCAGAGCCCATACAGAGTTTCTACTCGAGAGCGCGACGCGATAAAGAAACACGTCGACGAGATGCTATGCGACAACATCATCCAGCCGTCCAAGAGTCCGTGGGCGTCACCCGTGGTGTTAGTGAAGAAGAAGGACGGGACACTGCGCTTCTGCGTTGATTACCGGCGCCTGAACAAAATTACGAAGAAGGACGTGTACCCCCTCCCACGAATAGACGACACCCTGGATCGACTTCACAACGCGACGCACTTTTCGTCGATGGACCTCAAGACCGGCTACTGGCAAATCGAAGTCGACGAGAGAGACCGAGAAAAGACTGCCTTTATAACACCCGACGGCCTCTTTGAGTTCAAGGTCATGCCTTGTGGTCTTTGCTCGGCATCTGCGACGTTCCAGCGTGTCATGGACACCGTACTGGCTGGTTTGAAGTGGCAGACGTGCCTTGTGTATTTGGACGACGTCGTCGTGTTTTCCTCGACCTTCGACGAACATCTCCGGCGGCTTGAGGCAGTACTTCAAGCAATCAAGGCCTCTGGACTGACCCTGAAGCCAGAAAAGTGCAGATTCGCGTATGACGAGCTCTTGTTTCTGGGTCATGTGATCAGCAAGTCTGGAGTGCGCCCAGACCCGCGGAAAACAGCTGCCATCGCCGACTTTGCGCCACCCACCGACAAGAAGGCCGTGCGCCGATTTCTCGGCTTATGTGCCTATTACCGACGCTTCGTCAAAAACTTTTCACGGATCGCCGAACCACTGACGCTTCTCACGAAGAATAACGTGGAATTCAGGTGGCAAACGGCGCAAGTGCAAGCCTTTCAAGAACTTAAACGACGCCTGCAGACGCCACCCATACTTGCGCATTTCGACGATTGCGCCGATACGGAAATACACACCGACGCAAGCAGCGTAGGACTGGGTGCCGTCCTTGTGCAAAAGACTGAAGGGCTTGAAAGGGTTATCAGTTATGCTAGCCGGTCACTATCCAAGGCAGAAGCAAACTATTCCACAACAGAAAAGGAATGCCTTGCCATTCTCTGGGCTACGTCAAAGTTTAGCCCCTACCTCTATGGCAGGCCCTTCAAAGTTGTCAGTGATCATCACGCCTTATGGTGGCTAGCTAACTTGAAGGACCCTTCAGGTCGTCTCGCACGATGGAGTCTGAGGCTTCAAGAATTCGATATTACCGTCGTGTACAAGTCTGGACGAAAACAATCTAACGCCGACTGCCTGTCTCGTGCCCCTGTCGACGCGCCACCGCAAGATGACGACGATGACTGCTTCCTCGGAACTATAAGTGCCGACGACTTCGCCGAAAGGCAACGGGCCGACGGGAAACTGGGGGGCCTTATTGAGTACCTCGAGTGCAAGACCGCCGTGGTTCCGAAGGTATTCAAGCGAGGACTGCCGTCGTTTTTCTTACGGAACGGCGTTCTCCTGAAGAAGAACTTCTCGCCACTTCGAACCGACTACCTTCTCGTCGTGCCCTCATCATTGCGACCAGAAGTCCTTCAGGCCCTACACGACGACCCGACGGCTGGACACCTCGGTGTTTCCCGAACGCTCGCCAGAGTACAAGAAAAATACTACTGGCCACGCCTTGCTGCCGACGTCGCCCACTACGTTAGGACTTGCCGAGATTGCCAGCGACGGAAGACACCGCCGACTAGGCCAGCGGGACTTCTGCAGCCAATCGATCCACCTCACCGGCCGTTCCAGCAAATCGGGATGGACCTACTGGGGCCGTTCCCGACGTCGACTTCCGGCAACAAGTGGATCGTCGTAGCGACTGACTACCTGACCCGCTACGCCGAGACAAAGGCCTTGCCCAAAGGGAGTGCCGCCGAGGTAGCCAAGTTCTTCGTGGAGAACATCGTCTTGCGTCATGGTGCCCCAGAGGTCCTCATCACAGACAGAGGTACCGCCTTTACTGCGGACTTAACTCAGGCGATCTTGAAGTACAGCGAGACGAGCCACCGCCGCACCACCGCCTACCACCCGCAGACCAATGGCCTCACCGAGCGTCTAAATAAGACCATCGCCGACATGCTCGCCATGTACGTCGACGTTGAGCACAAGACGTGGGACGCCGTCCTTCCGTATGTGACCTTCGCTTACAACACGGCCGTCCAAGAAACGACGCTGATGACGCCGTACAAGTTGGTCTACGGAAGGAGCCCGGCGACGACGCTCGACGCCATGTTACCCAACGTCACCGACGAAGCAATTGTCGACGCCGCCGCTTACTTACAACGTGCCGAAGAAGCTCGACAGCTGGCCCGCCTGCGCATCAAGACCCAGCAGCACACCGACAGCCGCCGCTACAATCTTCGACGACGCTTCGTCGAGTACCAGCCCGGCGACCGTGTCTGGGTCTGGACGCCAATACGACGACGCGGACTAAGCGAGAAGCTTCTTCGACGATACTTCGGACCGTATAGGGTACTTCGACGTCTCGGCGTACTCGACTACGAGGTTGTCCCCGACGGCATCACGAACTCCCAGAGGCGCCGAGCTCGATCCGAGGTCGTGCATGTGGTGCGCCTTAAACCGTACTATGCTCGTTAGCGCACCTGAGGACTCTAATGTTTGCTTTCTTTATTAGTTTTCTTTGCATGTATCCATGTTCTGTTTTTAAGCATCGGGACGATGCTTTTTCAGAGGGGGGCATTGCCGCGAGTCTTATATTTCATGTGTAAGCTCCACCCACAAATACTGTGGGCAACGCGCTGCGCAGGCCTCGCCGTGATGTGTAGGAAGCTTCGCGATTGTTTTGGAACAATCTGTTAAGATTGCGCGCCGCACGAGAATGTTCCAGCTTTGTCGAGAGATAACGCCGCCACCAGCGATATCGCTGGAAAGTTCGATAGCGCCTGTATAAAAGCCGACGCGCTTGACTGCTTGTCAGTTGATCGACGGACGACGCCCTGTTCGCCGCTATCATTGTACAGCGTGTATTGCTGTAGTTCTAGTTCTCATTTTCCCGGCCACAAGTTCGGCCAAATAAACAGTTTCAATCTGCAAACGCCGTCTGCTGTCTTCGTCGACGTCACGACCACGTGACAATATGCACACACAAACTTAGAAACCTCACGGTACATGGTACAAGACACCATGGTAAGAGAACTGCATAGACTTCATGCACACTCATGCATTGCAAAGCAGACAGTAGTTGATGGGGAACCCATAAAAAGAGAAAGAAAGCGATGTCACATTTGCATTTATTCAACGCATCAGCACAGAACAAGTTTTTGTACTTCTAATTACACTATACAGACATGGTGAACTGCAGTAGGCATACATGCATGTACATCAATGTCCAATAAAAAAAGAATGCAAAATAATAAAAGTAACACGGCTATACGTTTGAAAATTTCAGCAATCCCAGAACGTTGTGCCATAAAAGTGCTTGATTATATCTGCTACAAAATTTTGAAATTATGCCGTACTCGCATATGAACATTGGAAATGAAAAGCACGTTTGAAATGGAAAGCCAAAAACCAGCCTAAGTAAACCCACTAAAAATTATGAGATATTGTTCTTATGGCCTCTGTCCTTAAAAGGGTAGAGACCAAAGAAGGAAGTGCGCAACGAGCCAGCTGCCAGTACTGGACATATCACTTCTCAATGTGGCAACCAAGCACAGAAATATAAGTTCACTGACAGGCAGAAATAGCATCAGCAAATAGCATCAAAAGAATGTTTCACATGTTTGTTGTTAAGGGACGGTTGCAACTGTAGTTTGTTTTCGGCATATACATATTTTTCGTGCAAAATGCCAATACTACAAATGTCATACGACAAGGCGCTTAGACAAGCAAGGTGAAGTTGAGGTTTATTTCGGGAAAAAAGCAAAACAAAGAAAGGTACAATTTGCCTAGGGAACCGGCGAAAATGTATAAAAGCCTGACAAGGCGCCTGCCCCCTGAAAACCTAAAATCTCTCCAAAATGACAAAATGCTCAATGTAAAAAATTAACAGTCAATAATGAAATAAGCATGTTAGTTGCTGCGTGCAGGTTACATGTGTATAAGAAAGCAAATAGATGAGTGAATTGGCCCAGGCGATGACATCAGTAAGGCATATATGTGACCAACAAATGAAACAATGTTTGAGAAAATAAACAAACATGAATGTGACATTACATGACGAAACATAAGATTTTAATGCATAATGTTTCAAAAATTAAAAAAAAACAAAGAAAACAAATACTTTAGAGAATACAAAACAATGATTATGATGACGGTGAATATGTTTATGTAGATAGCATAGGTGTGCGCACAGGAGGGCGGGGGGGGGGCTGCCTTCCCTATTTACCTAAGAGGGGGGGGTGCAAAGTCAGCCCCACACATTGACATAATAGGGAGGGGGGCACTGCCACTCGGGGGGGGGGACGAACCTTCGCCCCCCTGAAGGGGAACCCTGCGCACGCCTATGGTAGATAGTAAGTGTGACTGAATCTTCCTTTTAAAAATCGTGTATGAGTCTATATCGTCAATCAGAGTAGTTACTTTCGGGTGTCAGATCAAGGTTAAACGAAAAATATTTCTGCAATATTCTCTGCCTTACTATCACAAGCCCCTCACCAAGTATTGAGTAATTATTTGGCGCATGAGGCACTTGAGTAATTAACAAAAAACAGAAACACCCTGCTGCATGCCTAGGCATGCAGCACGGGGATTAATAACAAGTGCACTGAAAAAAGGAGACATGCTCACCGATGAAAGAAAGAGAAGGAAAACTGTACATTCTAACCTATCATATCAACTGTTGGACAAGGTGCATCATATGAACTTTTGGAGAAACACGTCTCGTACACTAGAAGAATATGGCACACATCTTTTAGTCACCTTCGAAAAGATTCGGCATTTTTGCTACAACGAATGTTCCCCCTCGATTTACAAGAACGCACGGTGAAGCCATGCTGCTTTCATGCAGCAAACACTGCCCGACATGTGCTGGTGGATGCTCGATACTGTACATGAAGGGTAAAAAATACTGCTGACTGATAATTTCCTGGCATAACAATAATATGGTCTGAGCGGCCGCACCATACAGCATGGAAACCTCTTGAACAAACCTCTTTAACAATCTCTGAGCAATAAATGCGTCAGACTCCTCGACAGTTTCCTTGAGCAGCATGAAGACACTTTTAGAAAGCGGCATGAAATGCCTGATGTATATTGATGGCAGAATGTCATTGAGACATGGGATGCTGTAATACAAAAGCCACAATTCTCATTCGGTTGCCTTCCAAAAGGCCCTTTCCGAAACTACAGAGGGCTGCAAGAACATCAAGTGTTGCTGTCCTCACATGACTGAGACCTACGTCACACTGTGTTTCCACATAACCACCAGCTCGATATGAACACCACAAATGTTTGTTTAAGGAAGTGGCATTGAAAATGTACTAAATGCATTCCAAACAACCTCAATAAGCTTGTTAGTGTTCTTGACACCAATTTTATTAAGCGCAAGAATACAAAAAAAACTTCTAAAGTCTGAGTCAGTACTCCATCACCAATATCTGACATAATTGGTGCTTTACAAGGAACCTTCTGATCTCGCACCTTCAAATATGAGCTATCAGTGGTTGTAATCCAGTAAGCACATTTTTATTGAATTACGACTCACACAAGCACAAGCTTGCAATCTACTTACAGAGAGGCCAGGAAGCATTACTGCTGAATTTCTTGCCACACAATCAGAGCGGTCAGCATCTCGGTTGTCGACTTCAACATCCTCAGGAGCCTCTTGACTACATTCCGAATTACCATGGACCTTGCTGACTGTTATAGCAAATTCATCCTGCAGATATGGTTCATCTTCGAGCCCAACATTGTCCTCAGTAAGCTCATCTGAACTTGCCTGCATAGAAAAGAGAGAGACAAAACAGAAGTGAGACGATATTCAGGAGTTATGCATTCATGTTTGATCATCAAGTATAAAAGCCACATAAGCAATTTTGTGAAAAAAGCAATAAGCTACACGATGGAGTTAGCTCTCACCTAGAAGTTGAGTCGCACGAGAGTGACAGCTGTTCAATGCTGCCAGTATGAAGGCAGCAAATATGCACGAATGCTGGCATGACATGTGCTCTAACAATTTAAGCATATTTATTTTTTTTTTGCCGTTCGCTCCTTCCGTGTGACAACCAGTAGTATGTTACTGATGTACTATTCCAGCTTGGTGCTACTGACTGGTTTCTCAGAAATTCTGGGCAATGAGGGACGTATTATAGATTTCTCCAATTGAGCAATCTAGCAAGAGAAATGAGTGATCTGGTCATGCGACCATCCATTTCGTTGCTTGTCACTGTGACATGCCAAGTAGTGCCAATGGAATTTAGGCTTCTAGCACTCGCAATATGACGACAGGTATGAAACTGGCAATGCTTACAGCAAAGTGGTGCAAGCATAAAGAGATCACAGATGCTGCAATACTGGATAAGTCATAGGAATCATTCATGGTTCTGGCAAGAAAAGCGTATTAATAAATGTTATCTGCCCCAGTTTAATCTCATTACCACCGTCCTTTCGACAGCAGCTCAGCATTTTGAATAACAGGCAAGACTGAATCAAATGGTTGAAACGGGATCTGTAAATGGGATAGCTTTATGGATGTGAAGATGTACACAGTAGCGCAAACTGAAACAATACAGGCCAGGAATCTTTCTTCCTGTCTCTGCTTGCACTACCAAGCACTACTTCATTCATTTCATTGAATCAGGTACATTTACTCAATGTGGATGCAATGCGGTTTGTATTGTAGCCTCTGCATAGCACTAGTGCGTTAATGTTTTATGAAGACAGGCAGTAACTGATTTTCTTCGTGGAAATGTGTGCCTCATTTCTTTTGTCGCAAATTGCAAGTACATGGGACATTCCTAACGCACCTTGACACCATTCGGGTCCTAGATTTGCTGTTCATAAATAACAACTGTTCCACTCGGGCACTTTTGAAAGGACATGCAGTCGATGGCCGTCAAAAAGCCACAACTCTATCGGCTCAGTGCACTTGTCACGCTGCTGCTACATGGCAGTTTTGAACGTACGTTGAGGGTTTGAGGCTTTTCTGGAACAGATAGTGTGGCACTGTGGATCTTTATTTTCATTTTCATGTCACCGAAGGTTCAACAATATAAATCCTCATAAAAGCACAAATATGTCTCACTTTTGTTTAAACGATTCAATCAACTGTTTATACGTAGTTATGAATGCATATTTAGTATACCTACTGACAGCCCCCTAAGCATTATTCCCCACCAACCCAACCACTCCCTCCCCTCTTACATATACAGGCACTTACCACCCCGCCACCGTGTTGTTTTAGCAACCTCCCCCCCCCCCCTGTCATTTCGAACAACGTTTATAAACGTTGATTTCGAAGTTATGGGTAAAACACTGCTGGCACCGCGCGCCCCGCTTCTACATCGATGTGAAACAGTTACAAAGTTAAACGAGGATTGCATCGCCCCGCGGTGGAAAGCTGTGATATCAGTCATTTACGGCGAAAGAATCTGTTGTCTCAGATAAGCACAAACAGAACGGCTGCATGTGCGAATCGATATTGATAACGGCGGGCTCTGAGAGTCATTTCAAGACATCACAACTTACCTGTGAAGCATCTAGAGCAGCAGACGACTGTTTCTTCTGGTCCACACAATCTGTAGGGGAACTTTGACGATGTAGTCGGTTCCAAATAGAACCGAAAGCGCCGTTTCTGAGGCGGAACCGACCACCACGACGGGGCCATGGGTGCACGGGGGCCCAGGGCCGTCATTTCGACAGCTGCGCTGTAGTGAAAGAACTACGATCTGCGATCATCACATTGTAATTCACGCGTCGTACCGCTGATCGTACCATCGCCTCCTATGATGATCGTACACATGCCGTTGTTAAACCCCCACCGCTGTGCTGTCGGTTAGCAAGCAGCGCGGCAGTTCGTGGCGCTGAACGTCGTGGGTTCGAAACCGCGTATTGTAGCTTTTTTTTTAAGTGTTCTCGTTTCTTGTTTTGAAACATTGCGTCAAGATTAACATGACCTCTCCGAAGGAACCGTAACTGTAGCTGCAACCGTACTCAAGACGCGATACATTGTTTCATTGCATCGCATATGAATGGGACGCTGACATGACATTCCCGACCACTGATTTATTACGTTGAGAACGCACTCTAGCAATAAACACTTGAAAAAATAGCGACAATCTTCAGAACGCCGTTGATATAGCATTTTTTATAGAACCAGTTTCGGTTTCGATCGAAACCGGGACTGGTAGTATAAAAGCTGTGATAATATAATGAATTATCAGCAGCGATTTGAGGTTTGTGATCACTTCATTTGTGAATTAGAGCTCCTAAACTTTCAACTAAAGCAACAAAGTTAATGGTTGAAGAAGATATCATGCCACTACGCCTTTAGTTAGCGGCACAACATTCATTTTGATGCCACTGCTAGCAACACTGGCATTCTTTTTTTTTCCATTCCGTGGAGGATTTTTTGTGCGTGAACGATCGCCCGCTTGTGAAAAGTTAGTGCGACGCAGTGATTCGTCTACGTAAGATACCAATTTCACAAGAACAAAAAGGTTATAAGTGCGAAGAGCGTGCGGTGGTTTAACCGCAAGGACGTTGACGACTTCACCCCTGGGGATGTCTTCAGTGCTTACTGGGAGCGGCGATGAGAAGACCAAAGTCGGCTCTACGACACCGTGCTTCTGCATATGACAGGTGATGTAAAATTCTTCATTACATGGGGCACATATTCTGTGCGTATGTTTAAAATCTCTTCTTGCACGTGCGGAGTCGAAGAAGAGCTTAAACTTCAATCTGGCTGGGCATGTTCAACTTTTTCCCCCACACTCGCCTTACGTGCTGAACCACGCCGTTATAACTCCATGTCATGTCCCAGCGCTGGCCGACCGCTATCTACATGTAGCCTATTTACTATTCTGTAGTATTTAGTACTTTACGCCGAGCTGCCGTCGCCGCGTGAGAGTGTACCAGCGAATGCTATGCCTTGCACAGTGTTGAAATCCTGAGTTAGGGCAATATTATCGATTTAACGTTAATTGCTACCGTGGAACCATGATTTGCACAGATTTTTTTTAAATCCACGATGTGAATCTGTGATAGTATACAGGTGACTACCGCAGTTCTTTGCCACGTGGTATTTTCTAAATGCATGGATCTAGACGGGTGCGAGCAAGTGATGCTCTCTTATGCGCTGCAGCATCGTGCTCAGGCTTCAGGAAGAGGTCGAAACAAGCGTACGGCCATCGAAGCCCGGCGCTTACCAGCTTATGCATTTTTTTAGCGAAATCTTTGTCAACATGGCATTACACCCATCTTCACTAACCAGAGGTCGTGCTCTTGAATTCGTGTATTCTTCATGATGCTGGTTGTATTGCTGTGAGGCCTTGCTCAGTGCTTTAAGACCGGTCTTCAGGGCAAAGCTTGACGGTGGTCCTGGTGGAAGCTTTCCCACATGTATTTATGCAAATGTGTGCTTATCATCATAATTACTTTCTGATAAGTGTGACTTAATTGTAATATTGCACTACTGCTAGTTGGAATCATAAATGTATAAACAAAATTGTTTATTTTTCTTTCACAATTGTCGCATAGTGCATGGTTCCCATTGCATGTTTGCATAGTTCTGTGACTGTGTTGGCTTATATTGTCAACTGACCTATTTATCGATTATGACGTGTCACTTTTATTCACAGTCCAAAGAAGAAATGGACCGATGTTTCAATGCATACGGAACAAAAAAAAAAGATACGCCGACCAGTCCAAACAAACATTTATGACGTCTCGGCTTTCAGCACGCAAGCCTTGATCACAATGAACGCATCACCAGATTTTTCAAAGGTATACTGCGCTAAAAGGTCAAGGGGACAACACATGCGCAGACTCACAACTGAAATTTTATTGAGTGAAGGGTGACATATATACACTGAAGATTAAAAAAGAAGGATGAGCTCATTCGGCAAAAACTGGTCACGTGAACGCGTCAATCATCATGTCAAAACCTAGAATCTAGATACTGCACTTCACAGTCAGCAAGCTGCACCGACGGATCGCTTACACACGCCCTTGTTTTTCTAATCGCATAAGCTTCGTAGAGCTCCCGTGTATTGCGGTCCTTGTGACGGTACAGGACTTTGGTCCTATCCAGAAGGGGGTGGCACGCCTTCTTCGTCTCCTGTTCACATTCCCTGCAGTGCTTAGCTACGTGGGAGTAAACATCAGAAGAATAATTCTTTGAATGTTCTCTTAACCGGATATTAATGCACCGGCCCGTTTGCCCGATATAGACATGACCACAGGTGAAAGGGAATTCATATACTACTCCACAAGCACAGGGAACGTACTTATTCCTGTGGTCAACGTGACAAACAAATGGACTATTGCAAGGTGTTTTGTCAATTTTACTCATTACACGCGCACATAAACGGACCATTTTTTGGGGGGCGGAAAACACAACTTGTACACCATAACGTTCCGCAACGTTCTTGAGATTGTGTGGAACTTTATGCTGGTAAGGTATCACAGCATATCTTTTGCGCTCGCGGTCGTTAACACGCTCCGAGGCAGTATCACTACTCTTAATCCTCCTGATTATTTTTTCACAGGCCCCCGTTATCACATAGTTCGGATACCCAGCAGTAGACAATCTAGAAACCTGGTGTTCTACACTGTCTTTTACCACGTGACAAGACTTTCGAAGAGCAGAGCCAATGCTAGACAGAACGATTCCGTTTTTTACAGTCTTTGAGTGTGCCGAAGAAAAACTTAAGGGCAGTTTTAATGACCGGGGTCGAAAAAGCCAGCATGTATGGTTCTCCTTAAAAAGCAAGCGGATATCTAGAAACTGCAGTTCATTCCCACTGGGCAGTTCTATAGTGAAGTTGAGGCCCATCCCCGAATCCATGAAAATCTTTTTAACATCGTCAACACGGTCTCCCAGAGCATCATGAATAAAAACCAGATAATCGTCAACATAGCGGAAGGCGCGAACAGCAATCCTTCCCAGGCTGGCACTGATGGCCCGGTCCACTTTTGACAGGAAGATGTCGCTTAGCACGGGCGCAACCTTGGAGCCGATGCGAACCCCCGACTTCTGAATGAATTGCTGCCCGCGCCAGGAGACGTACGTAGACAAGAGATACATAGATAACACTTCTAAAAATGATTCTACAGAGATACCGCACTGCATAATAAAATTCTGCTCATCATTAATCTCAGTAATACACTCTTTTACCGCTACCATTAGTTCTCCTTGTGGAATAGCATAAAACAAATCCTCAACGTCAATGCTAAATGCTTTGCAACCTCCTGGGTTACTATCCTGCAGGTACTGCACCACTGCCTCAGAATTGTGTACTAGGTACGGATCATCCAGCTTGAGAGTCGAGAGGTGTTCCTGAAGAAACCCCCCAACTTCATACTGCCAGGTTCCCCGTTCTGAAACAATTGAGCGGAAGGGCAGGCCAGGCTTATGCGTTTTCACGGAGAAAAATAGTTCAAGTGCCGAACCCCTAGCACTCTTTGCTTTAGTACGCAAACCACTGAGGTTCAGGTTCCCTAGAAGTGCTAGGGCTCTGGTTTTTACCTTGCTGCACTTGTCCGGGGCGGCAACAAAGTTTTTTTGCAGCGCAGCACGAGCCTTGTCCACATACGAATCCTCTGGTATCACCACAAACGAGCCCTCCTTGTCGGACTCCAAAAGGCACAAGTGTGACGAAGTCAAATAGTCCACCACAGGTTTGAGGTCCTTCGAGTTGCGTGGCCTAACTGGAGCGGAACTGAAGACTTGAACGCATTCCTGTGTACAACGCAGGCGGACGTCCTCCGGCACTCTGTGGGAAATACGCCTAGCTTGAGCGAGCCTTTCAACAGGAAAGAGCACTGGCTCCTGGCAAAATTTAGGGCCTTGCTGAAGCACATTAGTCACCTGCTCCGGCAGTGTAACAGTCGCCTCAGTCACGACCTTCTGCCGCGTGAAAACTGTCTTTTTCTTCTTCCTGGGAAGCTGGGGAAAGGCAGAACGCCACAAAAATTCGGTTGTCCTTGCCGCTGTAAGCTTCCAGTCCTTGTACTGTCTACATTGCAGACGTGGGTCCCCTTCATGTTTCGCACAGGCTACAAGAAGGCAGTCTTGAAAAAAACGTGCCTGCCTCCACCATTCGGTTTAATAGCGTTTGCTGTCGGGCTAGTTGGTGCATAGCTGAACTTCAATTGATGGCGCAAATGTTAAGACAGGAACGTAGAAGACACGTAAGACAGGGACAAGCGCACACTCGACACTAAATTTTATTCTTCCGAAAGCTTAGCTTAAGAACCCTCAAGCATGCGCACTACACCACAAAGGCAAAATCAATCTCTGATACCCCCGCTTGATCAAAACCTATCCATCAAAAAACTATACTCATTTTGATAAAGAGTTATAGAAGGAACACTGACACACAGATCGCCAGCTTTCTGTATGTACTGTCGACCGCAAAAGTTTGCGGGATGTGCAGCGCGTGGCGGAGCGACGAAAAACTGCATTGCTGCGTCACCTACCGTGATGCGGCGGGTGTTGAGGCTATAGGCCTCGGCGATTAGCGACGGCGCGTTTAGACAACGTGCCGTTGCCGGATATAATCGCGGAGGCTGCGGCCGATAGCCTCAACACCCGCCGCATCACGGTAGGTGACGCAGCAATGCAGTTTTTCGTCGCTCCGCCACGCGCTGCACATCCCGCAAACTTTTGCGGTCGACAGTACGTAGCCTCAGCCAATTCCCTTGCCACTTTGTCTTTGCTTTTCCGCATGCTAAATTTGAAGAGGACGGTTTCGAAGGAACGTCGACGAGAACGTGACCCTATGGACACTGTTGTGTCTTATTTGAGGCAAAATGACTTGCGCCTAGCCATGGCGGACAAGCAGGGGGGCTTTGTGCTAATGACAAAAGGACATTTCGACCTCAAGGCGGCGGAGGCTGTTGAAAAGAACTTCAGACGTGTGCAGGTGTGTGCGTCCAAGGTGAAGGCTCGGGCTGTTGCCTTGTGCAACGACCATGGCCTCCCCAAGTTGGCAAAGGACATTAGTAAGTGCAAAGGAGACAAGCTTTCGATTTTTTTCAACGTGAAAACTCATAAACCTAACATGCCGTTTAGGGCTATTGTCAGCGAGAACAGGTCATGGCAGGTGACAGTCAGTCGATATTTGTTAGAGCAGTTGAACAGTCTTGCTTTCGACGATCCCTTCATGGTTAAGAATTCAGACGAAGTTATTAAGTTTTTTGAAGATGACCGCTCCGCAGGGTTTTTCTTCTCGATAGACGTGGAAGAGCTGTTTTACTCGGTACCCCATGCAGAGCTATTTAAGGCCGTTCGGTCATGCATTGACAAGAATGGGGAGGTACCTTTTATGAACAATGCTGCAGTTCCAGTAGAAAGTCTTTAGCACTGTTGGAATATTACCTGGACGCAACGTTCATCTCGTTCCATGATCAACTGTTTGTGCAAAAGAAAGGCATTTGTATAGGTTCATGTGTCGCGCCTGTGCTGTGCAACATTTTTCTTTCTAACATGGATCAACACCTGGAATCCGCTTTGGTAAATGACAAGGTTCTGAAGGTGTTTCGTTTTGTTGATGATTTTTTAATTGTTATGACAAAACTACCAAGTTGCGCTTATTCAGAGTGTGTGACTGAAGTCCTAGACACTGTTAAGGCTTTAGGACAAGGGCTCAGGTTTACTCATGAGCTCCCCGCTGGTGACAAACTTCAATTTTTAGATATTCGTTTCACGATTAACGAAGACCATGTATGTTGGATGTATCACCCTCGTGTTCAGAAAGAATTTTTGCCATTTCATTCCGCCCATTCGAAGAATGTGAAGAGAGCGATAGCAACTGCTAGTTTGCAGATGACTCTAAATAGGTCTTGCTCACATGCTGTTCAAGAAAGCTTTGAACTGCAAGTTTCTAGACTTGTTTCCGCGGGTTACCCTTCATTGCTTTTAGGATCTGTGTGCGAGGCTTTATTGAAGAAAGTTCGGCGTGATGTCAGTGGTGCTCCTCCAGTGAATGCTAAAAATAGGCGTCCCGTCGTCATTCCCTACATTCACAGGGTATCTCATTCTTTGAAAAATGTGGCCTCTAGGTAAAATGTACCGGTGGTGTTTTCGGCTCCGAAAAAACTATCTCGTATTTGTGCTCGTGTGTCGTCAGATAAGAGCTCTGGGTGTGGGAAAGAACACACGAAGAAGACGCGCTTTATGGAATGTGCTACGGGTGTTATTTATAAGATTCCGTTGAGTTGCGGCCGGATGTATATCGGCCAGACAGGCAGATGTATTAATGACCGACTAGCAGAGCATGCCCTGTCTATGAGGAATGGGACCGGATCTCATTTGCCACATCACTGTAAAGTTTGCACGTGTAAACCTCTACTGGGCAGCGTGCGAATTTTGCGGAAAAGCAAAGACAAAGTGGCAAGGGAATTGGCTGAGGCTATGTACATACAGAAAGCTGGCGATCTGTGTGTCAGTGTTCCTTCTATAACTCTTTATCAAAATGAGTATAGTTTTTTGATGGATAGGTTTTGATCAAGCGGGGGTATCAGAGATTGATTTTGCCTTTGTGGTGTTGTGCGCATGCTTGAGGGTTCTTAAGCTAAGCTTTAGGAAGAATAAAATTTAGTTGCGAGTGTGCGCTTGTCCCTGTCTTACGTGTCTTCTACGTTCCTGTCTTAACATTTGCGCCATCAATTGAAGTTCTCCACCATTCGGACCGGATGGTAAACCACGTGGTAAAAGACGGTGTAGAACACCAGGTTTCTAGATTGTCTACTGCTGGATATCCGAACTATGTGATAACGGGGGCCTGTGAAAAAATAATCAGGAGGATTAAGAGTAGCGATACTGCCTCGGAGCGTGTTAACGACCGCGAGCGCAAAAGATATGCTGTGATACCTTACCAGCATAAAGTTTCACACAATCTCAAGAACGTTGCGGAACGTTATGGTGTACAAGTTGTGTTTTCCGCCCCCCAAAAGATGGCCCGTTTATGTGCGCGTGTAATGAGTAAAATTGACAAAACACCTAGCAATAGTCCATTTGTTGTCACGTTGACCACAGGAATAAGTACGTTCCCTGTGCTTGTGGAGTAGTATATGAATTCCCTTTCACCTGTGGTCATGTCTATATCGGGCAAACGGGCCGGTGAATTAATATCCGGTTAAGAGAACATTCAAAGAATTATTCTTCTGATGTTTACTCCCACGTAGCTAAGCACTGCAGGGAATGTGAACAGGAGACGAAGAAGGCGTGCCACCCCCTTCTGGATAGGACCAAAGTCCTGTACCGTCACAAGGACCGCAATACACGGGAGCTCTACGAAGCTTATGCGATTAGAAAAACAAGGGCGTGTGTAAGCGATCCGTCGGTGCAGCTTGCTGACTGTGAAGTGCAGTATCTAGATTCTAGGTTTCGACATGATGATTGACGTGTTCACGTGACCAGTTTTTGCCGAATGAGCTCATCCTTCTTTTTTAATCTTCAGTGTATATATGTCACCCTTCACTCAATAAAATTTCAGTTGTGAGTCTGCGCATGTGTTGTGCCCCCTTTTCTGTGTCCTTGTTCCTTTTAGCGCAGTATACCTTTGAAGAATGAACATCAACCAACTAGCCCAACTTGCTGCTCTGTTGCATCACCAGAAGTGCTTCATTTAAATGGGCTTGAGTAATCACTGCAAAGGCTGTGCGTAGATGGGGTTTCGATTTCCGTCCTTAAGATTAACTCTTTTACAAGTGGTCTGCATGATAAGCGATTCCATACGTAGCCAAGATGCTGTCACTTTCTGTTGTGACGATTTTTGCGTTGTCTCAATCAATCTTGTGGTCATTCATCACGGCGTGTTGAGCTAAAGCGTTGTTGTGGACGCTCTTATTTTTTGTCACGAGCGTGCTGCTGCAGACGCTTCTTGTAGTTTCCTGACTCTCCGATGTAAACACTCTTGCTGTCTGCCAAAATATCTAGTAAACTACACTGGGGAAATGCTCCCTGAGCAGGCGGTCCTTCACTCTCACAAGTTGATGGCGCATCTTTTTGGGTGAAATGTGTGCCACATACATGTCATACTCACGTCGGACATGTGCCAAACATTCGCTTGTTGCAGAAATATGCGGTAGGGGGCTCGCTTCGTAGAGGCGGGGGCCAGCAGAGAGGAGGTGCGTCAAGGTGTCATTGTCACGACAGTTGAATTTCACCTCTGTGCACTCCGCTTTCAACAAGATGGCTGTTGTCAGCACGCTGCTGCAGCGTGCCAAAAGATTGGGCTCGAAGCCACATGATGCAGGCATGGCAAAGGTACGGGATGACCTCGATCACTGTGGATACCCTAGGCACTTTACCAGTGCAATAGACTGTCAACTGTCATGACGGGCACACACTTACGCGCCTGCTTCAGCAGAACACGCCATGATGAATGACTACAAGATTGATTGGACCAACGCAAGAATCGTCACAACAGAAAGTGACAGCATCTTGGCTACGTATGGAATCGCTTATCATGCAGACCACTTGTAAAAGAGTTAATCTTAACAACAGAAATCTAAACGTGATCAATGCGAGGTCTTTGCAGCAATTTCTCAAACCTATTTAAATGAACCGCTTCTGCTGATGCATTCATTGTCAACAAGGCTTCCGTGCTCAAAGCCGAAACGTGATAAACGTTTGTTTGGTCTGGTCGGCATCTCTTTTTGTTTCAAATGTACGGTGCCGGCCACACGGGATTCCTTCATGCTGTCGGCTTCCATGTCAACACAAAGAGTGCACAAACCGCAACAGAAGGTGAGGTAATGGGAAAGATGTACATCTTTTTTGCTTCGAATGCTTTTCAGATACAGCGCCCTAGCATCCTTGGTTCTTACATAACTCATATTATATGTAGCATCTGGAATACTGTACTCTATGTCAATAGTTTCTTGCTGCACTGGGGAAGCCGCAGGATTCATTTGCGGACAGAAATGCCAAATGTTCCTAAATATGCATTAATTTATGCCATGTCGTCACCTCAATGTCTGCTTGCCATGTTGTCTGTGCCTCCTATGTGCTTAGTGAATTGACACAGCAAATATTTGGCATTTTAACCATAAACTGTGTTTACATGAACGTGGCAATAGGGCCTTGCTTCACATATACATTTTCTCAGCAGTTTCCTGCAGCTTCCTTAGATTTTAAGTACGGACAAACACTTTGCACACAAGCGTAAAAAGACATGGAAACACATGAGCATAAAGGTATGTGCTAGCGCAATTACATGTCGTGACACCAGGTGCCCTCTTTTTCAGAGGGCTCTAAAATGCACTTTGGTACACGCCTGGCAGTCTCATAACGTCTTGCATTCGCCTTCACAGCTTGATGCCTTTCATGTCCTGCACAACAGGATTGCTTTTCTTCAAAATCAGTCACATTTGTGCGCCATGAATGGGAAGCATGGAGTGATGTTTTGTCTTCTGTATCTGGACCCATGTGGATGGTGCCAGCCAAGAATGGCGAAAATAAGGAAAACCTGTCCCACTCCCACAATATTTCATGTAAATACAAACTTTTAAGCATTTTTTAATTAGCAGTTATCGTCTACTAGGGAAGTGTTGCCAGATCAAGTGTCCAAGCTTCTCCATGTCTTGACACCACCCCCTTTCATGTGCTTCTTGTGTCACTGATCACGCACACCTAATTTTCAGATGCTGTCACCACTGCCAAATTTTCCGAAACATTAAGATCACAGTGGCGCATCCCAGTTGAGAAAGAGATTTTAGGGCTTTCACAGCAGGTGCCATGCCACTTTGAGGCTGTATTGTTGCCATGCTGAATGATTCTTTAAAGTACTCACATTTGACTACTGAAACCTCATATTAATTTCAGAGTTCATTGAAAGAGGCATGGTTGAGATGTCCGCCAAGAACCGAATCCTGGTTAGGGAACGAGAGCGCGATGCGAATACTGCCCGATTACGCTGTGGCGTCCAAGACTTGAAGGCGAAGGTCAAGCGTTCTCCAAGTGTTTTTAAGCATTGTTGTTAGGGTGAGAGAGTAAACAGATATAAAATAAGAAAATCCTAATAAATTACTTAGGTTGCTTTGCAGAAACTGTGTGGGAGACTGCTGAGGAGGCGTTTCTGGATGACACGGCCTCTACGAGCCTTCCATTGTGGGATGAACAGTTATTCCCATCATTAGAGCCTTCACCAAATGAGATTGGAGGTGTGTACTGCTTTCTTTTTTCGCTCTAAGTATTATTCCAACCTGTAGTTATAGTACCAACGAAGGCTAGTAGGCACTTAACGTTCGTTACATATATGGTGCGAGCTACGCAGTGAATGTATCTCATTTCCCCAAATGCCGACTACACTTTCTAGTGCACTCTTTAAATATCAGAACCTCACACTGTACTCATCTACAGCGTCGATAGACGTTGATTACAAATGCATCTGTGAATCATAGACCGCTCCTGCACTTCATGGGCAACCGAGTTGTATTTTTTTTCATTTATGCCGTAAGGCGCACTGGCGCCAAAAAAAATAAATAAAAGCTAGGTGACGCTTTTGAGCCGCTCAGCTGGTCCAACAGTGGGACAGATGGAAATCGTCAGGAGGCCGTCGCAACTAAACACTGAAGTTCGTGATTGAATTGCGGAGTAACATATTGCACCTTACCAAATTCACTGTATCGAAGTCCTGGCATGGCGCAAACGAGGCCCGTGCGCTCATTGCGGCGGCTGCTGCGGCGTACACACTTTTCCCATAAGCGCTTGCGCGTCCGTTGGTGGCGCTCGTGTGCTTGAAAAAGGTCTATTGCTTTTAAAGGTCAAAGTGGCTAAGCGCAATTGGCAAGCACAAGAGTGTTCATAACACCGAATGCTCCAGTGGAAAGGTATCTCTTGCAATTCAATACGTCATGTTCATATCAGTACATAAAAAGTAATCGTTGAATAAATGTGAATTCAGTGTTCCGGCACATGCTGCTCATGATAGTACGTCGTATACAACACAATAACGCATGCCGATACCATCGTGCCGTACTCTCGTATTATGCCGCTAGACTGCTACATCTGATATGCATCCACATGATAATACCTACGCTGACTGTGTTATTCCTTTCACATTTCATGTGTAGAGATACATGCAGGGTTGTTTGGATATATACAGTATTTATGATTTAAGAATGCGGTTGTACGTTCTTTTCGAGTCATGCTCCCACGGCGCCAATGAGCAGCGGGCAACCAAACAGCCGACTTGATCAACGCTTGCACACATTTCCCATAGTGCCTGCGAGGCATTCTGGGATTGCTTGAAACGGTCTATTGAGCAGCTGTGAAAAATTCATTCAGTGGTCTTCCTGTATCATAACAGCACTATGTTTTTCTGTGTTCATTTGTAGGTGCCACGGGTCCTCGAACAGTAACATAAATGAGTGCAGACATCCTATTCTATTGCATGCTTTCACAGTAATGCAGCAGCTTGGTCTTGAAGTAGTGCGTGTGTGCAGCTGTGGTAAAATTTCGTTTTGGTTACAGTTCAGTACCACTAATGATGTGCATATTTGCTGCTCCGACCACTTATGTCACAAGCGGTCTATGCTGTAATGTCTCTGCCAAAGTGGTCATCTTTAAGAGTATGCGGCACAGTGCAAAGTTATTGAATATAAATTTGATGTAGAAGTGGTTGAAATCATTCAAAGCTCACTGTCGTGCTTTTTTTTAATCTCACTTGCCTCAGTCTAGCAAAAGCACGTGTATCCACGGCACCTACAGAATCTAAACAAATGATTGGAACCTAGGTGCAACACTGAGCAAACATTGGCATCATTATTTTCTGAACAGTTGCTGACGTTGCAAAATATTTTCTTTGCGCTCTTACATTTACAGGTACAATAATAACTTTTCTAAGTTACTTAACGTTGGAGCCTGAATTCTAACAGTTTAGCATTTGTTGATTTTGCTCCACGAACAGGTTCAGCACAATGTTGCTACGACAGCAACAACTGCGCCTGCACTGAGTCTGCTGCCACCTCATATCCTGCAGCCTTAGCAGTCACACTGCCTTCTGCCTCTGATGCTGACTTGTTGCAGTGTTCGTTCAGCAAGGATGAACAGCTAAGATAATCAAGGATCCACAAGGAGTATTATAGGTGCGTAGCCTATCATGATAATAACTAGTAACAAGAGTGCTTATTTGGGCCAGCCTGTACATGTCCATAAGAAATGAGAAACAGCATGAACCACAGGATGACAGGACAGAGATGAACTAAGCGCTGTTCTGTTCGGACTACGTTTACAGTGCAAGTATGTCAGTGCTAAGTCCATATCTGTGCTTTTGTCTTGTGGTTCGCGCTGTTGCTTGATTTCTTTGAGCTAGTAACAAGATGTGGACTTGAGCTAGTCGGTAAGTAGCTGCGCGCGAAGACATAGGATGTGTTTGCGTCTTGTTTCTTTTGCAATAACTAGTCTTGTGCCAAGTTTCAGCTTACATAACCAAGCAACAATGAATGTGTGGGTGCAGAGTATGTTAATTGCCAGTTCTTGCACAGTCAGTCTGCATGTGGCCTGATAATCACGTTGTCTCAACAAAACCCTAAAAAATAATGCTGCTGTGGCAAGAGCGACAACAATGCAAAAAAATTGTAGGAGGTGCTGGTAGTTACCTTTGCTCGCTAGTACTGCGTGAGTTATGCTGATAATCTGTGCTCAGCTTTTACCGAAAGGTATACATCAGCTTTCAGAAGCTGAACTTACTTTTCGAGGATGGCTTATCTTTCTTGGAAACATTTTGGCGCGCGCACAAAAGACGGAAACGAAAGGCTCGCCTTTCGTTTCCGTCTTTTGTGCGCGCGCCAAAATGTTTCCAAGAATGTCCTCAAACCAACTCGCTTAGCTCTCCATACTGTTACATTGCTTATCTTTCTATTCAAAAGGAACATCGGAACAAAAGGAACAAACTGCTGCTTCTTGGTGCACATTTAACAAACTAGTAGTGATTCCTTACGTACACGGGCTATCTCACAGAATAAAAAAGGTAGCTGGAAATTACAAATTTAAGGTGGTGTTTTTGGCCAAGAACAAAATCGGAGGTGTGTGTGCTTTGGTTGACCAGAAATGTGAGAAACTGAAAAGTGTACAGGAAGACTACTGTGGTGTTAAACACAAGCACCAGTTTGTTAAATGTGCAAACAATGTAGTGTACAATATT
The DNA here is from genome assembly GCF_013339695.2 of Rhipicephalus sanguineus. NCBI lineage: Eukaryota > Metazoa > Arthropoda > Arachnida > Ixodida > Ixodidae > Rhipicephalus > Rhipicephalus sanguineus. The sequence goes on from NC_051179.1 coordinate 166,486,783, forward strand.
CTTTTGACGTGTGCTTGTGTACGTAGGGCAGACTGGCAGGTGTATAAACACGAGGCTAAGGGAACATATGTCGAGTCTGAAAGGTCGCCCTAACACACGTTTAGCGTTGCATTGCAATGAGTGTGCATGCAAGCCTTGTTTAGTAGCACCACCATTGAACACAAGCAACGCAATCAAACTTCGGGGAAGATAGTGGAGGCCTTTTAGATTGACAAGCAAAAAGAAAAACGTGTTAGCCACCTTTCTGTGTCTTTGCTTGAGAAAGAAATTTTGCTGTTGTCATCTGTATGATAAGGCATGTGATCACGATCTGTGCCACGTGCGCTTGACGAGATTTTTAGGCCAGATCGCGCAGATCGGAGGGTTGTCAAGTGAAGGCTTTGGAAAAAATAAATCAGTTGTTAGATTGCGCTCGTCGTTGCGTATCTCTTCCTTGTCTCCATGTGCTTGTGCGAATCCGTGAAGGTTGTCTGCTTGCTTTTGCAAGTATCCACACATTCAAATAATTTGATATAGTTGAAATCTTGATGGCATCTGTTGCATGTTCTTTGTCCGGAGTTTTTTGAGGAAGGAAAACCTGAACTGTAATATTATCTGTCATGGTACCGACATTCGTGGCGTGCGAGCCTTCTCGAAGTTCAATAAAAGCATTAAACTTGAGCATTCCAGCTTTGTAAGGAATCATGGTGAAAATCTGTTGCAATGGTAGTCCTACATTTACAAATTAGCCCCTCAGTTTGTATGTTAGGCTGTATGACGAGCACGTAGCAGGTTATTTACTGAAGAGCACGTAGCAAACGTATATCGTGTGCCTAGTATCGCCTAGGCACACGCAAGCCAGGGATCGAATACTACAGAAGCGTTATGAGGATAACCCAACAGACTTTTACACTGACGCCTGCAAACTCCACGGCAACCGTTACACCATTGTTGCAACAAGCGTAGCCACAACCGTGGCGGCTTCTATAAAAACTACAACAGTCAGCACGACCGAAACAGCGGCGGTTGGTATTGCGATCAGATGTGCAGAACAAAAGGGAGATTTGGCCTTTGTGAATACCGACTCTCAATCGACTTGCCGTACGTTTCAGGTTAGCGCAACACCAAGGGCGGCAATAACAATCCTAGGTTCACAACTCCTCAATTTACATGCAATACTTTGGTGCCCTGCGCATGCGGGACTTGAGGGCAACAAAAGGGCCGACCAGCTTGTTCACAAATTAAGTATCCGAGCACCGGTCGCAGCCCTCGAGGAACCCCAAAAACTCCACGCGACTTCCTCGAAAATCAAAGAGGAGAACGGCGAAAATACAGTTATCCCCATCCGGATCTTACCGGAGAACAGGCGCGAGATTGGCGTCAAGTGCGAATCAACACCTACCCTCACTTACAAACACAACACCACATACAGCCCACAATGTACGCGCGCACCTGTCCGTGGTGTGGAGAACGGCCAACTCTCGTCCACGTTACGTGGGAATGCCAATCGCAGGCCCCAAACGTCAGTTCTCTTCTTTTGGGGACACAATCTCGATCAAGACAGTGGGAGAGCTGGCTTGCTAGCAGGGGTCGGGAGAGCCAGCTGGCTCTGCTCGACCAAGGCCAGCGAGACGCAAAGGCCATTGGAGCCCTCGACTGAGGTCCCCACCCACTTGCCCAGAAACGTTATATAGGCAATAAATGTTTTGCTAGTACTACCCTTGCCACTGTTCTGCGGCATATTTGGAATAGGCCGTTACCTCAAGCATTCGCTTCAGAGATGCTTGTGAATTCTTTAGCACTATGCGTTTGTGGCTGTGTCGTGATAAGAACACAAGAGATATATGAATACTGATGACATGCAACACTCCACTGATTAGGTGTGTGTGCCATGCCATGCAGATTACATGTATTTCTGTTGCAAATAAATCCCATGAAAGAAAGAAAATAAAGCGGGTGAGTGGCTCAGTTGCAAAGACATTCGCTTTTGGAGCGTGTGGGACGGGATGAAAGCCAGCCACGCTAATGAAATTAATTTTGCTTACTAATTTTTCTTTTCTACGTGCCTTTGTTGATGTGCTTTCTTCCGCTACTTCGTATTGCGCGCAAGATGTTCAACTGAAATGTTTCAAACCACGCCGCCCCTCCCTAGACGGCGTTGGGGTTTTTGGTCTAGGCGCGCAGTGACCCGCAGGGAGCTAGTGTATAACAGCGCCGCAGTAAAGACTTTTCAGGAACTTTTGTGCCACCTACTGACGCAACTTGAACCTGGACATAGGATATAATTGGGATATTTATAGAATGCCCACTACTTCTTGGTGTCATCGAAAATTTCTATCACTTACTCCGCTAATAAAATGTCCTTCGAACCATTTTCTCGTCATCGTAGGGTACGCCAGTTTTGCTTCATAACGCGCGAACCTTATAATATTTTAAAAAACCCGCTCAAACGCAACTCATACCTTACTGTGAAATTACACAAAAAAAAATACGGACCATTGCGTCCTTCAGTAGTGGACAATGGTACACTACATTGCGGCACAGTTTATGCCCTATATGATGTGCGGGATAGAAAGATGTGAAGCTGAAATTACTTCAAATAACTTGGAGCATCAAGCGACGTAAGTACCTTGCGGAATGTGGGTCTTCCCAAATATATGAATTTGTATAAGAATGATGTTTATAGAAGAAATGATATTTAAATATGAAAACTATGGCTCAAAAGCCACAGTGAATTTAAAATCTCCTAATGTGGGCTTCATGACCACAACAATAATAAAAAAATTCGGCAGATCCCACGTACCGTGGGAGTCGATGTTATGCGAAGCATGCGGAGGGTAGGTGACTGTGGCGTAACTTTTTTACTGACCGACACGTTACAAGCTGACGCTAAAGATTAGTATAAATTTTACACGCACACGTAGATATGTTGAAGAGCCGCATATGTGTTATATAACCAGTTGTTTACGGTTGGGTAACACCGCCAATGGCAGCGTGGGCATTACCAACACCAGAAGCGGTAAGTTGATATGTAGTGCTTATACGTGTCCCGAGAACGCACGCGCGTTTCACGAACTTGTGTGCATGTGTGGAAGAAGTTCTTGACACTTCTTGAACAAGGGCATCATCACCGTGATCAGCGAGCACCATCAGCTGGTCAGGACTTGTCATAGGATCCGGTCGTGATCGCGGTGACGAGGGGTCCATGTGTAGTGAAGTATGTGGTATACTAGAGCTGTTGGAATTCTTGGATGCCTCGGTCATTTCCTCGAAAAATTGTCTGTCGACAGAGCCGGTGACATGTCGGAACCTGAAGCCACCCTTCGCGTTGGTGAAGTATAGGCCGCCGAGGATGGTAGGCCTGGATAGTGCAACGTAGACCATCAGTGGATGGCGCTTGTCGTATTCGTAGACTACCTGGGCGTATGTGGCCTACGTAGCCTAGTCTACAAAGCGGCTGTTAATCAATCTGGCATCATCCTCGGTCAGCATGAGGCCATTGCCCAGCCTCGTAAGAAATGAAGGTGACACTGCGTCGTTCTAGTGGACGAAGTGCACTTTACGGTGCGATGATGTGGATATCACATCTAACTTTCGTTAATGTATTCCTCCGGGGTCAAACAATGCTTCAATATATCTTGCTGAATCATAGGAATGCAAAGATAATGCATATTAGACTGCTCTAAAAGCGGAGCCAACACTGGATCTACAGACGTTAATCTGATATGACGCCTCTATCGTAGGAGTACACATCGTAGGAGTATCATGTAGTGTTTAATGCTTTCTTGTAAAATTAGTTAGCCAGCACCACAACTGACGTTGCACCGATATTACGCCTGCGTAGGCTGTTTTTCCAAACCAATTTATAGACCTGGCGTGGCTCAGTGGTAGAATACCTGATTGCCACGAAGAATGCTTGGGTTCGATTCCTGCTGGGATTCTAATTTTCATTCTTTCCATTCGTTGAGTCAACGCTGCCGATGTTGGTTTTCCTTAGCGCTCTAGCATTTAAGTTACCAATGTCTGTTCTCGCCGTTCCTGGGTAGCTATAAACTGTCAATCACTTGTGGCACATCCCCGCACACCGCGGCCTATGGTAACCGGGTATGTGCCACACGTGTCTAGTGGAAAGGGTTTGATGACGTACGCGACAGGGTTTTAACGTTATTCATGTCATGACCCGGCACTGATATTCGTCAAATCCTCTTACCCTCCCATGCGAATGTTGGTCTACACAAAGTTAAGGAGGCGATCATGAGAGCACCCAGACGTAGGCGGCTAGATAGATAGATAGATAGATACGTAGATAGAAACGCTCAGAGTGCCAGAGGTTCGCTAAGAAATGCTTCGCATTTAAAACGTCTGCAGCTATACATATTACGTACATGCTTTTTAAAGACGATAGTCTTTCTTGGGGAACCTAAACGCAGAAATTTTGGTCTGTCTTTCTGTTTGTCGGCACGTCCCTCGATTCAGCCACTCGGCCAAAGTTGAACCACTTGCCCAAGGGCCAGCCATCGTGAACGGCTGACTAGGTTCATACTTGTGTACATTGTTGATCAAAAAGCAAACATTACGCATATCTGAGGCGCAACATCACTAGGTAAGTATTAGGCGGTGTGTTCCTTTAATATAAAATACATAGATACGTAATTTTAGAGACCCTAGTTTCTTAAGCTGCGCTGAAAGTGCGACTGCGCCGAAACTTGGCTTCCTCCGTGCCCTCTGCACGAGCTCATTGTTGTGTTTTGGTTTCGGTTCAATATTGCACTGTACGAATGCCATGGGGCGCCGCTCTGGCATTCCTGCTTTACCCAGGCGACGTGAATATAAAAGAGCGTGTGGAGAGTACTCGTTGAGTACGGAGGTTTCTTCTGCTTCGGCGCTTCGCGCCAAACCGCGTGTTCGGGCTGGCTGGCGTCCCCGCCGGTCGCGTTGGTCACCGCCGGTCTTCGCCTGCTGCTGCGCCGGGACTACCAGCCCGCAACACAGCATTCACGTTTCCTGACGTATTGCCAGATGGCGTTCATATCTCGCGAAGCGCCTCTTCTATCGTCTTTAGACGACATTTGCAGCGAAGCACGCAGACACGCGGCCAATTTTTTATTGCCAGTTTCATACGACAACAATTACACCAGATGAAAAAGAACAGCAATAGTGCGGTGAAAGGCGGCATTATCTAGTGCCACTCTTGGTGTAGGCTAAAACGTGCCGATTAGCCTGCACGTCCTCCAGACAAGCTATCAACCAGTGCCCCCAAAAATTCTTGCTTCTGTTTGACCTCCAACTGAGCCAGCGGGAACATTCCCACCGATTCTTGCCTCTTCCGTGTCACCAGCCGAGGAGAGTGGAACAACTCGTGCCGCCACCTCTTCGTTTGCAGATGTAGCCATGATAACTGCAACCAAAAAGGTATTTTCTACAATTCGGCCAAATATTTCATTGCGACTTCCTCATAAAATTGTATATAGAGAGGTGGCCATAACTAGAAGGATATCAGAGCAGAGTTTTAATGTTGTTCCCGCTAGAATAAAGGCAATAATCTGGACGCCCCAACATATACACCTAAAGAAAGCGTCCTTTGAGTTTTGTTCGAGCGTTCTGGCTTGCCACATATATGAACCTCGTTAAAGAAACACGTCAACTCTCTTTGGGAGGCTATTATATTCTCTTCGGAGAGTCGTGTGACCCACCAGAGATAGCGTGCCTCTTTCAAGAGACGCAACATAAATGAGAACTAAGAGACACTAATGCCATGGAAAGTATATGGTGTGTTATTTGTAGTAATGAGATTATAATTGTGAAGAAAGTAAAGTGGACGAAGTATGTTTATAAAACAAGAAGATTTAAATAAGAGAGCTATGGCTGAAAAGTCACCTTCTTTCCTCTTTAGAGAGAGTCACATACGTGGCTAGTCAGGACTACCCGAAAGGAGTCACACACGCTCTTTTTTTTCTTACATTTTTGGTAACGAAAAAATTTCTTAACACGCATGTGTAGCCACTCCTTCTAGAATACAGCACGTATCTTCAATAATTTCAATAACGGAGCATGCATCAATACCGTAACAATACCGGAGTTCGTTCAATCTCGTTCCGTTTTGCCCAACAAAACATGCTCTAGGAGCACTTCTATCGTGATTAGATTAGTGCATTTCATGTCAGTTACAGCAGGTTGGCCTCGCACATGCACATATTTATAAAATATGGATGTTTTCACCATCAAATGTTGCGCTCAATATGCTTCGTTTTATATGGAACTGTAAATTGGTTACATCTTAAAATAACCTTTACCGCTTGCTTGTATTGTATGCCATGACAAACAAAACTGTGAAATGTCCAGCAAGCGCTAAGGTACAAAGTTCACATGTATTGTGTGATTTGATGTCTAGGTATATTCTGAGAATCAGGACGGGCAAATATTGTTGGTACTGACCACAAGCTCATATTGTAAAATAAGAAAAACAGTTGCGATACGTCCAGCCATTGGTCTTTGAAGTTGCGATACAGTCTACTGCGTATTTTCTTAATGCGGATGACTCCTGGCGCTGTCGAAAAATAGACATAAATCACGTTATTCTATCGAGCTCGTTTTATTCCATGTTGTTACTATAGGCGACGCAAGTTGATAAAAAGAGATCCAACTATTTTTCGCATTTCATTGAGCAACAGTTCGCGCTAGAACGTTGCAGGGGCGCCTTGACTGTAAACTGGAGCAGGTATTCTGCGATGCGTTGAATGTTGACAAAGCTTTTGACTATAGCCCGGTGTTATGGTGTCAGTGAAGTTTTCCTTGAGTATCTGTTTTAGTGAGAACCAATGAGTCAGAGTGAAGCGGAACTGAATATCCATTACACCCATAGTGCTACGAATATAGGTAGCTGTAATCGAATGACTATTTCAATTGTTCAGTACCACCAATGTAAGCATCTATTTGAAAACCTTGCACATTTCAGTGGGCATTAACTTCCGTGCCAGTTTTACCGCATGCCTGTCCTTATTCTTCGTGCCTCCAAAAATGGAAATTTTGTCTAACAAATAAAGACAAAGTAATATAGTACTAAGGTTTGCCGCATTCAAGCTCAAGCGGCACAACTTCATAATAGAAAGCGGCTGTTGTGTCAGCCGTGCACATCGCCGCGCGAAGCGTACGCACCATGATTACGCATGTGTCTTTTAGTCTATGAAACGATATATCGAGATGAATTGTAACAGTCGTATAAATGGTCTCGAGTGCCAAACGATGTTGCGCTGTCTCTACGCGGCACGTGTTTTTCCCCTCCAGCTCTAGCAAGCCTGTGCCACTAGACCTTAGTGCACAACAGCAAGCTAGCTTCGTAGGACATTCCCCTCCACACAGACGTAAACCATCGGCCGATACAAACCCTCGCCGGGGTAGTGCAGGGCTTCAGAGAGGCAATCGATAAGTGGAGCCTTTGCAGACCGTTGCCCATTTCACTTGAGGGGTGCTTCATGGTACGTCAGTTCGCTTATATGGTCTATACCAATATATGGTCGACCATAGTGCACCACAACTTTCCCGCACCATCCCCATTTTCTTATTGGTGTGCGCAACCCGCGAGAACGTCACCGGGGTTATATTGAACGTGTGGCGGTTGACACGTGCCTTCGTGAGACGTAGTGACGCATGACTGCCCAAATAGGCTGACCGTCGAGCTTCTTTTGCTACAGAAACATGGCTGATACCTTTGTCATAGGAATTGGTATAACACGAAAGTGAAACGTGTCTTCACAGACGTAGTTGAGCGTTTGTTGTGCATTCTTTCACCCCATGCGCGAAGGAATGAATGCTACAGCATCAAATTGTAATGTTACGCGAAGAACGGCAAGCCGCTCGAATCTTGCAATGCGCTGTTCAAGCATAAATGACGCGCGGAACGAACATACACAGGTTGAGCGCGAACTGCCACTGTTGTAACTTATATCTGTGTGGGCAGCGCGCTCCTTTCGCAAAAGCGGCCGCTGCAGTGAGCGAGGTGACTTTCGTGCTCTCAACGGAAACTGGCAGGCAAAGCGCAAGACGTAGAAACCACCGAGATCACGAGATAAGCGCCCGCCCGAGCGACCACGCCCTGTCGAGGCGCGCGCTTATCCGCGTGGGGGACGACTTTTAAAGCGCGCTCTTCGAGCCCTTCGCGCCATCTCGCTGGTGATAACGAAAACACGCTGTACCGCCGATCTCTGAGTACCGCCACCGGCAAATGGTGTACATAAATAGCTCGCCGTTAGCATAGCAGAGAAAATGCCGTCTGTGGCGGAGTCGTTTCGCGCTGCGCGCTGGCGATCCAGAAGTCGTGTGTTCGACTCCTAGTGACGGAACTTTTACTTATCGCTTTTTCTTTGCCAGATGTTAGTCTTCATATTTTACAACGTTATATCCGTGACGGATATGCGTCAGTGGAGCAGTGATGGACCCCGGCATAAAAGACTTTCGCGTTAAAAAACATCACGGATCTCCAACATCATAGTTGTCCCAAAATGGTAAGATGGTATCGGGTTTACAACTGTGGTGTCCAGGGCCGGACGGCTGGGTACGCTTACCGCCGCCAGCCGCCAAGGCACGACCAGTCGAAGACGTCTGATCGGTCTCGCATTGCGCATGCCGGCACGATCAAAGCAATCATGCCTTAACAGGTCCCGACAAGGATGCTTACCGATTCGTGGTCCACCGATCGCCGTTTCACTCATCGCGTTAGCTGGCCACCGACTGCTTCGTGCCGCTACATGTTGCCCCCTGTGGAAAACTGGTCGCTGCGGCCGTTAGAGTTGAGGTCGCCATGTTCCATTTCAGCGAAAATGCCTCCGTGCAATTGTACGCTTAACAGTCAGGCGTTTAGGTGTAGTGCCGAAAGTTTAACAACGGTCTTTAAGTAAAGTGGATCAACCCTTACACTGAGGACTTGCGTCCGAGCGCCTCCTTGTACAAAAACGGATGTTTTACTTAAATCACGCGCATCTGTTCCGCGGAGTGAGTAAGGAGCTGTTGTATTCTGGTGGTGTGTGCAGTGTGGACGTTATCTTGGGAGGCACAGGACTTAACGAGCAATTCGCAGTTCTACCAAAATTAAGCAGGACTGTCCAGGACATTAGTGTGGAATCGCAGCATTGCGGAAGTGTGACGTCTCAAACTACAATCATATATATAAGCTCGATATTTTCGTCTAATAGGCACAGTGATCTCATTCTGGCATTTTATGCTCTTTGACTATGTCACAACATTGCTTACCGCCCAAGGTTACTCTATTGCTACTCATTCTAGGTGGAATTCAAATATAGCAGTTGGGAATTTGAGGACAGTACCGATAAAAAAAACATAAAGTCGTTATATGCGGACTTGATTGCGAACGTGCTGCCACAGTTATTCCAAATATGAAGAAAATGAGGCGCGTAAAACTACCAAGACGGAGCTAATGTGTCTTATAAACAAAGTGCAAGAAACAGTTGTATCTACGCCGTGGCAGCGGCATGGTAACATAAATTAAACATTGCAAGCATATGAGATTGGTTAAGGATAAGAACATAGTTATTTTTACTGGATAAACAGTTTTATAAACACATAGCAAACCTTGCTCACTGTCGAAGAGTGGAAACGTATCGTTCATTGCGCTCTTTTTATACTCAATTCGAACAGACAAGCATGTCGGTATGCTTGTCTGGCTGCCAGTCGGCGAAACGCAAAAATAATTATCTCTATACTTAGAAAACCATCTTCCGGAATTTTTTTATTAGCCCTCCCAGCAGAGACGCAGCTTCAAAAGCGATCCTTTTTGACGGGCAACATGCATCATTATTCTTGCCGCGGCTGAGAGGGGTGTCACGGAGCGTCAAATTAAAAAAATCATAGGTGCCGCGTGGTTCATATGTAGACGGGATCTGCATCGCATAGCTTCAGATGCGTGACACGTGTTACGTATCGCGAACAAAAATTCTTCATATCTCAATGCAGTTAATTAACCTCCCTGAAATGCCAAAGCAACGCAACGATTATAACATAAATGGTAATGAAGGATATCGGTTCTCTTCAGATCCCACCGAATGAAAACATCATTGGTTGTTCAATTTCGGCTTTGATAGGCAAAGAAAATGTCTAATTTCAGAAGAAAGTAGTACACTGTGGCAATTGCAGTGAATTGGTGCGACGTAAAGAAAATAACAAACTTTATTCTAAGTGAGCTTTTTGATACTAATCAATGATAACTGCTATTTTCAGTAAAGTGCGCATATTTAGGTTGTCAAAAAGCCTGCTCAGTTCCGTGGTCCGCGCAGAGCAGGATGATGTGCTGTCTTTTTTTAACAGCAGAGGTGCTCAATGGCTGGGCCTGACGAGAGATGAGTGTCTGCGCTGGCCATGCAGTGGTTCCCATATACACTCATAGATGGCACAACTGTCTCGTTCACCGACGAAGCGCTAGCCGCGAATTGAAACGGGGTATCGCGGCTCGAGCGTGAGTCTGAGAAAATCACAGAACATCAGAATAGAAAATTATGATCACCGCTGTTCCGCTGTTTCTGCAGATTTCACATTGGGTCGAACTGGTGCCATTTTTTACACATCTGAAAGCTCAGGAAATAACCTAATCGGCGAGTCGATACATTACCAATGTATACTTTGATTATAAAAACTGCGCCACAGTTACTGCGAAATACAGAGTTAGGGGGGAGACACGAAAAGAAGTGGACACTACAAGCACAATGACAACGCTGAAAGGTTGCCGCCCCCCTACCCTCTCCCTAATCTGATCTTTCCCTTTCCTGGATGTCTTCTTTCCTTCAAGTTTTCTTCAATAAAATTCACTTGATAGTTGCGCTTGTCGTGTCCACTTTGGTGTCTCCCACCTAACTCCGTATTTCGCTGTAACGGTAGCGCAGTTTTTATAATCATGAAAAAGCAACTAGCCCAATACTTCACTTTGCTCAACAATTCACACCTTGCTGACATAGATACTAAATGTATTTCTCAGAAGCAAAATTAATCATTTTGCGTCACTAGAGAACGAGCGGTGGACGTTAATTGCTTTGAAAGTCCGACGTTACGTAATCATTCAATAAATATTATTTTACTGCCATATTCAGAAAGAGGAGGTAGGACTAAAGACTAATGCAGCTTGACGAAGAACTTGCACCCTTGTACAAGTGACAGCCGGGCATTGTGGAAATATCTCGAATAAACACAACACTTAAAACAAAATATTACTACGGACAAAATACACTTTCACTCAAAAACACAAAAAATATCTCAATATATGCATACACACAAATAACAGTATGTATCTATCAATGTAAAAATTAACATACACACATTCACACATCACATTCACACATCACATGCACAAATATATGCACACATATACTGACTGCACGTATGCACAGGTTCTTTGCGAATACGCGGACGCGATTACAACGTAAGTGAAACAAAATCTGTATCGAACGTTAGCCGTAGGTCTGCCATGACTGACAAAATAATTTTCTTGCATGATGAGGATGGCACAGAGGATTAATATCTTCCTTTGCGAGTTAATTAAGTAGAACTGGTAGACTGCGTGTTAATGATTGTTAATCATATTTGCTGCGAGGTGTATGGATATGCCATTTTTCTTTGTTCCTAGTATGACGGATGCTGCGGTTTACATTGAACTCTGCCAACGAAAATTCAATTGAATTATTGGAGTTTCAATAAGAATATAGGTTAAAATTGGGTATTAATCGTATTAAAGAAATTCAGGTGTAATGTCCAACTTTACGAACAGATCTTTCGTAGGAAATCAGCGAGGAATATTGCAATGTATAGCGCAGCTCTCAAGCAGTTTCCTACCCTGCACCGGGGTTGGAATGAGGACAGAGAGAAAGACAAAAAAAAGATTGGCATATTCCACGTACCGCGGGAACCGATGTTATGCGAAGCATGCGCGGGATGGTTACTGTGGCGTAATTTTTCACATTTCATGCTAGAGAAATATGGAAGTGGTACACGCACACTCATATGTTGAAGAGTCGCATATCTATTATATAACCAGCTGTTTACAGTTGCGTAGCGATGACAACAGGCACATAAGTGTTACCAACACTAGACGCTGTAAAATTATATGTGGTGTTTATATTCATTAATATTACATAGCGCGAATCGAAACAGGACAAAGAAGGAACACATGCGCACAGGACAGGCGTAAGTCCCAACTAAGCTTCATTCAGGAATGTTTCCCTAGATATATACAAATACGAATGACTCGCGCAGGCGCACTGCACGTACGTAACCGTCATAGTTACAGTTGCAATGCTTATACTTGTCCGTTGTGACGGAGAACGGATGCACGTTTCACGAACCTGCGTGTATGTGTAGAAGGGGTTCTTGACAGTTCTCGAACAAGGTCATCATCACCGTTATCAGTGAGCACCAGCAGCTGGACCGTACTTGTTAATCGGATCCGTTCTTGTTCGCGGTTACGAGGGGTCTAAGTGTAGTTAAGTGCGAGGTATAGTAAAGCTGGTGGAAATCCTGGATACCTCTTACGATGAAATGATCTATGATGCTTCCTGTCGTGGGTGTGGCAGCGAGGTCTTTTGATGCCTTCTCCGCATCCAATCTGTCTTTCACGCAATATAAGGACCAAACATTTTTGGGTGTTGATGAATCAATGTTCAAGACACCGGTAATGATGAGAGGCCTGGCTCTCTCAACAGGTTTATTGTAGGAAGCATGGACTCCGTTCTTGCGTAACCCACGTGGTCCACGTTGCGGACCATGTGGACGAGTGGATGGTACTTTAGTGTCTTTCAGGGGTGTTCTGTCTTCAGTTTCCTCACTTTCCTTGCGTTCGCCTCGGTGGTGTAGCGGTTAAGGTGCTCAGCTGCTGACCCGAAGGTCGCCGGTTCGATCCCGGCCGTGGCGTTTGCATTTGGATAGAGGAAAAATGCTAGATGCCCGTGTTCTGTGCGATCTCGGTACACGTTCAACATTGTCAACAACATGGTCAACATTTCCGGAGCCATTCGCTACGGCGTCGCTCATATCACATCGTGGTTTTCGGACATAAAACCCCAACAATTATTATTATTATCACTTTCCTTGCGTGTCAGTGTGTCTGTTCGTGGTTAATGTGTTGGTTGATACTCTGTATCACCTGTGACACATACCCGCATAACATTAACTCTGGTTTACGGTATGTGCCACACGTGACTGAGAGAAAGGGTTCCATTGTACTGCGGACATTCGAGAGAATATGCTGAACCGCTTCATGACTTCCGTATTGGTGAGAAGCTGCAGTGTCTGCCATTCCTATGCATAGGCCGTGCGTATATATAAATTCGAAACCAAACAATAACCTGCTCGGAACGGTAGCATCACCTCGGCGAATTCCTGTAGTGATAATAAGGCTGAGAGTTCGGTCTAGGGAATACAGTTGTGCGTGCTTGAAGTGTAGCTCGTTATACTTCGACGTGGTTCGTTGGCGGGCAAGCACGCGGAGCTTCCGTGCAGCGTTAGTTCTGGAGAGCGGTATTAATATATTATTGTTTTCAGTATCGACGGAACGGGCAGCTTGATCGGCCCGTTCTTTGCCGTTAATTTCAATGACTTGGAAGCCATCGAAAAGTTAGTTCATGTTCTTTCTCCGGTAAATAGTGGGACTCTTCTGCAATCTCAAATACCAGTTGCTCGTGCGGGTGGCAGCGTAAAGGTGACAGAACAGACTGCATTACGAGTTTGGAGTCACTGAACATAGGCCATTTTTTAGCCCCTTTCTCAAGAACAAAATGTAATGCGGCACGAAGCGCTGCAAGCTCTGCTGCCGTCGATGTCGTAAGGTTGGATGTCTGAAATTTGATTGTTGCGGCTTTTATCGGTATCACAACAGGTGAACATCAGCTGTTCGGCAAAATCAAGCCGTCGGTGTATATGTGTAAGTAGCCTTGATACTTCTTATACAGCAGGAGTAAAGCGAGCTGTTTAAAAGCAGGTGAACACATCTCTGCCTTTTTCCGGATGCCAGGTATTGTTAGGCTGAAGTTAGGCGGAGTCAGGCACCACGGATGAATCGAAGGTCTCGCGGTCAGCGTGACGCACGTTGGTAAATACTCGCGATATGCGGTTACCGTTTGGGAAGAAGACGTGCGTAGCCTGTCTGCTGGTAAAAGAGGCTAGAAGGTGGCGGGCAGTCCGAGCGAGATGCTTTATATGTGTCCTGAGTGTTTGAACGTCAGATGTGTGATCGAATATACGGAATAGATTTACCATTGATTATTAAGGGGTAGTTATTCATCGCCATGCGTGTAAACGCCGCGAGGCTGTAGTTCTCGGTAGAAATTTGCAAGCATCTTCTACAGTGGTAAAGGGCAGTTTTAGTGCAGCTTTTTGAAATCTCGCTCGTAACTATAGGCGAGTTAGAGCGGACGTCAAATTGCAGATAACATTCACATACATAGATAGCCTAACTGTGCCTAGCAGGTGTTCAAGGACGGAAATGAGCCTGAGATTTACCAGCACAGGACTGTGTCAGCCGCCCTGAGAAACGACACACTGTAATATGAAGAAGTTCGGCCGTCATCTGTGTTAAAATATGATCTAATTGAAATATAGCTACCTATCCAGCGTACTATCCGACCGCCTATTTCTACATTTTCGAGAGCGGTGAGGATGATGTAGCGAGGAGAGAGACGTGAGATGACGGCCGAGGTGGCCGTACCATGCTCGCCACTTTACTTCAAGGGAAACGGCGGCAGCGTAGCGGTGACGGCCGCGGGCGTCCATGCCAGCCAGGGGCGTGAGCGAGTTCTTTTCTGGCTCGCGCCTCGAGCTCTTGGCACGGGACAGGCGCGGTGTGGTGGCGGACGAAAATGATGGTAGGTGATGATGATGATGATACAGATTAACCCTGCACACACACACACGCACAGAAATGACCGCGAAATGAAAAAAACGTATGTGGGCGTATATACAGCAGTGTTCGTGACCTGAGACAAATGGGTTCGTAGGCAGTCCAGCTCGTCATCATCAAAGGGCACAAGGTCTTTATGATTGTTCCGGTGATTGGCCCTGGGAAAAGTGCGGCGCACGAAGAAAAGGCGCCAGGGCGCGGTGGTAGTGTCCAAGCGGTTCTGACGATGGTTTGGCGGGGTCG
Organism: Rhipicephalus sanguineus; assembly: GCF_013339695.2. NCBI lineage: Eukaryota > Metazoa > Arthropoda > Arachnida > Ixodida > Ixodidae > Rhipicephalus > Rhipicephalus sanguineus. Next base: position 166,501,895 of record NC_051179.1, read on the forward strand.
TTCGAGAGCGCGCGGGGAAGCGCGAGCGGGCGTGGCTGTAAATATGTCCTCCAGTTGCAGTTCTGAGCGGGCACCGAAAGGCCGGTGCGGGTAATGTGGACGAGATAGTGCGATGTGCCACTTCGGAGGAACGACGACGAAACCTCAACGAGTAACAGCCGCGATGGGGCCTCCGGAGCAGAGAGCTGTGGCTTCGTCTTCGTAGTTTCGTGTGGGGCGGACGTGCGGTGTGATCGGTCATTGACGCGATTACGTCTAACATGCCTGCATTCAAGTTACATTCCTGCTGCATTCCTGCAGACACAGACACCGCAGCGGACGCTGCGGTGTCCGTGTCAGACTCTAAGTTGTGCGGCAAGGTAGCCGTCATGGAGCCTCATGTCTAAGGCGTTTCGCGAGAAGTCGAGGTTGGGGCAGTCGTGGCGGGCACGCGTGATGGGCCATCGATAGAGGGCTGCGAGGAAACGTATTGTCTCAGTGGGCTAGTAGAATGCAGCTGGAACGTCCTGTACCTCGTAGCGCGGGTGGTTGAGCGCGGGAATTGATGCGCTGGTGGCCGGACGTGAGGTAGAAGAAGTCGTAGCCGGGAGAGTGATGCCTTGGTCAAGGGAGGGCTGCGGGCCAGTTCCTGCCGCTCGCAGCGACGGAGTGCAAACCGAGAGCTCCACCGAAGCGGGGGCTAGGTTTCGCCGCAGCAGGTTACCACCGCAGCACGGATGCCATCGTACCACTACGGGTTGCAGGTCGTTGTATTGCCGGGAGGGCGTTCCGCAGGATGGCGTGCATCATTTTGCATCGTTTGGATAAGCCAGGGGAGTGAGCGCGTTCTTTCTAGCTGGCGCCTCGAGCTCATGGCACGCGATAGGCACGGCCCGTTGGCGGAAGAAAATGATGATGATGCTACCCATGGCTTCGAACGTAACGTTGTCATACACCCCTTTGACGTGGAGGAACGCAGAAGCGCAGAGGCGCTTACGGTCTTTTTCGTGTTGAACGTAGGTTACGAGGTCGACGATGTTCTGAATGGATGATCGACCACGTCGAAATTGTGCCATAGCATCTCGGCAGGTGATGTTGCATTCCAAGTGCCACTCGAGCCGTCTGAGGATCATCATCTCCATAACCTTCCCTAGACAACTGGCAATGCGATAGGGCGGTAGGATGAGAGCTCTAACGGTGACTTCGCTGCTTCAGTAGGCGAATCAGGTGACTAGTCTTCCAACTTGTCGGGAGCGTGCAATCTTGCCAGGATTTGTTGTACAACTGAAGGAGAAAAGATATTGCGCGTTCGCCCAGATGACAGAGGGCTCTGTAAGAAATTCCGTGGGGCCCTGGTGCCGACGCATGTCCACACAATGCTAGTGCTGCCTTGAGTTCATGGATAAAAATAAAAAAATGGCAAATCTATGCTTCGGTGACGTGGTTTGGGCATCCGTTCCAAGGCAATAGGTTGTTTTGTGGTGTGAGTTGCCCAGATAATCTGGCACAAAATTCTTCAACCGCGTCAATATCTAGTCGCTTTTGAGAGAGGCCTAGAGCCTTGAATGAGGACTGCTGAATGGGGTTTGCACGCGGACCTCGTATCATCTTTCAGAATGGCGATAAAGATTTACCAGGATCAAGCGAATCCCAAAAGCAGTCCAACGTCGCGATTTGAGTTGATCTATTGGGCGCTGAATCTTCTTCTGTAGGCGTCGAGCGGTCCGTAAGTCTTCCAATGCCTCTTTGCATCGGTATCTTCGCTCAGTACCCGTCGTCGGATTGCTCGAAGTCACTTCAACTCAATGTCAAATTCTGTTTGTCTTTCGGAGAGCATGTGAGAGTATACGTAGTATCGTGTATCGTGCTATTGATTACCTCCTCTGTTTCAAGCGATCTATTCACTTGACATTGCTGTTCTATGCGAGAATGAAATTTTCTCGAGTCCACAATTTGAATGATTTGCCTGCTCATAGAAGGGGAGACTCCCTTAATCTTGACATATGTGGGAATATGGTCACCTCCATAAATTTCGTTTCTTTGTCCGGGAACTACCCAGCACGCCTGACGAGGCTTCATGAGTGAAATGCCAATTTAAGACAGCTGCTCTACGTTGAACCACGCAGAAACTTGTTCTACTGTCATTAAGGAAGGAAATTTCAATTTCGGAGGCGAAGGACACCACAATTCTCCCTACACCATTAATCTTCGTAATTCCACAATTTATGATGAGCATTGAAGTCCCCGATGATAACGCAGAGATGCATGGATGATGACGGCTTGTCTTGTAGATTTCTATGGTGAAATTGGCTCGATGGATATATGTAGGCGCCCACAATAGTGACGGCAAGTCTCTTCTTCACTGTTATGTTGACTTTCGTGAGGAGGTGACGCCGATTGAAGAATGTAGGCGAAGTCGTGGCGAATAAACATCAGAACCCTGCTGCTTTCAGCCGTTGTAGAAGAAATGAATAATTCATATCCGGAGAGTCTGGCTGCGTTCAGCAAGTTAAGCTTGAAGATGACGACGACGGAAAATATATTGGTGAACGCGAACCGAAGGAAATCGTAGATGCCTCATTTCTATCCCCGGTCATTCTAATGGAATATCGCTGCCTTTTGGACCGCTTCCCTGAAAGACCAGTGGCTGGAGAGCCATCGTCTGCTCAAGGGCTGCCAGAACTCACACGGTTGAGTTTGGAGCCGTCAGCTCTTTGCTTCTACCAGTAGCTTGTTTTATTTGAGAAGCATTTCTTAGTGAACATAAGACACTATGAGCGTTTCTATCTATCTATCTATCTATCTATCTATCTATCTATCTATCTATCTATCTATCTATCTATCTATCTATCTATCTATCTATCTATCTATCTATCTATCTATCTATCTATCTATCTATCTAGACGCCTACGTCTGGGTGCTTCGTGATCGTCTCCTTTGCTTGCTGTAGACCAAAATTAGCAGGAGAGGGTAAGAGGGTCTGACGAATATGAATGCCTGGTCATGACACGAATGACATGAAAATCCTATCACGTACGACGTCAAACCTTTTCCTCCAGACACGTGTGGCACATACCCGTAAACATGGGCCACAATAAGCGGGTATGCGCCACAGGTGATTGACAGTTCGTATCTGCCCAGGAACGACGAGAACAGATATTGGTAATTTAAATGCGAGAGCGCAAAGAAGAATTGACATCGACAGCGTTGACATGATGAATGCAAAGAATAAAAATAAGGATGGCAGCTGGAATCGAATCCAAGCACTCTCCGTCACAGCATATCTTAAAACTGCTTTGGAAGAAGACCTTATGCAGGCGTAATGTCGTTGCAACGTCAATGGTGGCGGCAGTGCTGGCGATTTAATTTTATAACAAAGCAATAAACATTACATATGTTCTCCTATGATACAGGCGTCATGCCGGATTAACGTCAAATAGCAGGCCACACTGGATTATCAATAAATGAAGCAGCGGACACGCTAACGGCGGCATCCGTTAAAGGACCTGTCCAAATTGTTCTAAAGCCCTCTTCTAAGAACACGACCGCACGATTCTGAAATATTGAATGTTCTGTCCGAAACGACACAAATTTTCAGCACCTTAGGTTTCCGTGGACGAGCACATGGTTTAGCACAAGGCAATTGGAAGTTACCTTAACTAACTCCGATGCAGAATACCGTCAGTAAATGTTTACTTGCACAGGCCTGGATGCGCTCCTTCTCCCCAATTTAACCATTGTAATGAAGCAGTAACGATAGAGCATTTCCTCACAGCATGTCTCATGTATCAAAACTTAAGGAAAAGATTTCTGAAACCACCTTTTCAAAATCTTGTCGTTGCGATTTTCACATCGGCCTTGAGCTTTCCACTCTTCCTGCGGGCGTCGCCACTGGGCCACTTCAACAGAGGCATATGTGATGCCGCATTTAATTATATAAAAGAAACAGATTGCCGTGTGAATAATATAAGTACATCTATATATTGTCAATTATTAATTTATCTTGTGTGTATTTATTTACTGTTGTAATATTTACCATTGGTTTATTTCGCATTTTATGAAGAAACCAAAATTACCATAAGTTGTCTTTTTCACATATCCCCCGTTTCTTTCACCTATATTACTGCCGCACGTTTCGTGGCCGATCCTCCGTGGTCGCTGTGCCATTCTTCCAGGAAACAACCAAACAATCAATGGACAGAGCGTGACCAGTGCGTTGGTCGTGCGTGAGAGTCTGCATTCCAGGGTTGTGCTCTCGTTCGCTGGACATACGGAGCATGGGAGAACCTGAAGCCCTACCTCCTGTCGCCTCGGCTTGACAGACCGCTTCCGCCTGCTCCGCTACAAGAAGATCGAGCCAGGGACCGGGCACAAGGCTTGACCAAGTCTTGCCGCTGTGTGCATGCGGGCGCACTCAGGGTTGGGCCCTCGAGCACACATAGGCCGAGTGCGTCAACCATGGAGCGGTTCCCGTGGACGCAGAAGCCCGGGTTCAACGGCCGTGGAGCGGAACTCCGAGACTCTACACAGCCAGATCACGCACCCAGCTACGGCATCGGACAGACGGTGTACGCACAACGCCTTCAACCTCCATCCTCCAACCTTACCATCCTGGTACTGCGAAACTGAATTCCAGGACAAAGGGAAAATGAAAGGTGCTATAGTATGGAAACGCTGTGTGCAGAGTGCGGTTAGCATTCTCAAGTAGAGAATTACTGTTATCGAAAGCTTGGCTCTGGTGAAATAACAACTGACACTCTACTCTCAGACTAAAGGTCTGTCACTTCACGTGGTATTTATTGCACTCGGTAATACACAAAACGTTATATGCACCTGTCTTGAACCTCATCAAATCAGCTCAAGTGGGATCATTCAGTGGAGCAACAATTCTCTGACGCAATTAATCGAACTACGTAGACATCTCAGTATGGAATCATTCTCACTGTGGCAGTGTTGTTGATGCCCTATTACGTACAACAAACTAAGTGCAATATATGGGAGAACAATACCGTTTAGGATATAAGATAACGTGACAATAAAAAGGAATACATTGAAAATAACAGTAAAGTTAACAATTATAGCAAATTGAGCTGACAAGGGTACGCTACATACGGTAGGAAGCACAGTAATAAGGAGACTGGAATGCATTGAATATGCTGTCGTTACTGCAATGAAGAACGTTCTGTGCGACTGAGAGTATTTCAGCTCTCTATTGCGATAGGCAATAAACTTTCAGAATTGATTCGCCGCAATAAAGCGTGCTGTACATTCGCCGTATTGCATATCAATTGTAAACGCGATACATGCTCGAATGAGTGTATCGGAGCAAAAATAGTGGTTAAGTGCTTTGTAAAACAGCCCGCTTCCAAAACTAAGAATTTGCAGGTGGTCCATGATATCAAAGAAATTGCGCGACGAAAACACGGGCAGAAGAAGACAAGTAAAAACACAGCGCAACGAACCTACACAGTGCCTGTGGAGGTTCGTGACGTTCTGTCCCTCTGGCCAAAAGATTTGTCGTCGGAACCAGATGACCCCCGAGAGAACTTCTTTCCTACTCGGAGACGTCGGATGACGAGGATGACGAGGCAAGCCGCATCGTTTCGGAAGGTACCGATGTACTGCAAAGGTTCAAGCAACCCGAGCCCAAGATTTCGGTGAACGTGTGGCTTCTGTTCTCGCTGACAATTCGTTCTGTGTTGTTCCTGCAGACAAAGAAGGTGGTTTTGCTGTGTTTTCTGTAGGAAAGTTTAACGGGAAGGCTTTCGAAGCTATCAATGCTACTTTTCAGTGTCATAACGACGTGCCGATGGCCATGGTCAAAACGGAAGCAAAGCGCCTTTGCAAACGGCTTAATTTAGAAAATCTGACCAATGCTATTGCAAAGAGCAATCGCGATCACCTTGAAGTTTTCTGCAACGCAAAAACGCACAAACCCGATGTTCCTTTGCGGGTGATAGTGCCAGAGAATGATGCTTGGCAAAAGCCTTCGGATTTGTATCTGCAAGACAAGCTGGTTGCGCTGTGTTATTACTTGTCTTCTTCTGTCCGTGTTTTCGTCGTGGAATTTCTTTGATGTCATGGATCGCCAACTAGCCCAAAATGCTGCTCTCGTTTCAGGTATTGCGGCAGAATGATGAAGCTGTGCTACTCTTTGAAGAAAACATCAATTAGCTGGTGCCAGGAAACAAATAGGTCCCACAGTTGATTCTCGTTTGAACTATTGTGTAAGAATTAACGAACTTATTAGCAATAGTTTATATGATGTTGGGAAGTTATAGTAAAACAGGTGAAATTCCATTAGATTTAATTGAATGACTCATTGGGGAGGCCACACAAGGTCTACTTTACCACCTACATTAGAAAACCAGCTGATGTATATTGGATAAAAAAAAAGCTTTTAGTCTACATTATTAGGTCGTTATGTTCATATCCAGGGATCAGCTATCTAAGTTAGCAGCATAAGCTCGTTTGATGTGGCTAGCGTATAATGGGAGGGAATGGTCCCATGCATTCTGTTATTGTCATTCAAAGATGGATAACTGTGGCAGGCCATAATGTCGCTAATGACCTTCTGTAGACCACCAACGGAATACATTCAGGACAGGCATTTCATTTGCCTTGATAATTAGATTTTTCTCTTTATATTCGCAGATCGTGTACAAGCTAAAAAGCTACCTCACTTAGCAGCAAGATCTCGTATTATATGCTTAGGCTATAGTCAGAGAGAACGACATGTATTCTCTTCATTTAATGATATAGATTACTACGGCAGCTTATCAAGCATATCAATGACCTCCTATAGACGACCAGCTGAAGTGCATTCACAAAGGACATCCCATTTTTCTTAATAATTAAACTACCCTTCTCCATGCAATAAAAGTTTATCTTGTTTGTGTTTAACTCAACTGCGTGGCTGTTAGAAAACGTTGTTTTTATTTTGTTTTATTTTCAGCGTGTAAATATATGGCAAATGTAATGTGTTGTGCAAATAACCTTGTCCTGTCATTTCTTGGCTCCCTTTTAATTTCCGGCATCACGAGAGTAAAGTATTGCTAACCAAATAAATCAAGAAACAAATAAAATATAGGCCACGTTATCGTTCCATTTAGGCATGTTTATTGGCGCTAGGCCCTAGCGTTTGGTTAGCTTCCCTGCAGAAGGAGCTTGATGTGGGCGAGTTGGTGTAGCAGTATGAATGAAAGAAAAAACATCGCCAATCCCTCTGTCATTAAAATCGGTATAACACGAAAGTAAAACGTGTCTTCAAAGACGTAGTTGAGGGTTCGTTGTGCATTGTTTCACCCGAGGGCGAACGAATGAACGCAATAGCTACAAGTTGTAACGTGAGGCGAAGAAGGGCAAGCAGCTCGAAACTTGCAACGCGCTGCTCAAGCAGAAAGGTCTCAAGGAACGAACATACGCAGGATCAGCGTGAACTAACAACTGTCACAGCTCGACAGTTAAAGCGCGCTGGTCAAATACAAAGGAGGACGCACGAAACTAGCGCACAAGTATACACCGATTGAGCGCGAACTGTCACAGTTGTAACTTATTTGTTTGTGAGCAGCGCTCTCCTTTCGCCAAAGGTGTCGCTGCAGTGAGCGAAGTGACCTTCGTGCTCTCTGTAACTTAAACGCAAACATGCGGTGAGAGCGCAAGACGTACAAGATAAGCGCGCGCGCACCAGCGACCACGCCTTGTAGAGGCGCACGCTCATCTCAACTCGTGTGGCGATGACCTTTAAAGCGTGCCCTTCGAGCCCTTCGCACCATCTCGCTAGTGATAACGAAAACACGCTGATATACCACCGATCTCCTAGTACCACCACCGGCAAATGATGTATATAAATAGCACGCCGTTAGTACGAAGAAGAACGTGTCCTCTGTGGTGGAGTTATTTCGCGCAGCGCGCTGGGGATCGAGGGGTCGTAGGTTCGACTTGCGGTGACGGAACTTTTTCTTCTGTTTTTTTTTCTTTGCTATATGTTAGTATTTATGTTTTACTACGTCATATCCCTGACGAAAACGCGCCAGTGGAGCTGTGGTGAACGCAGGCATAAAACACTTTCGTGTTAAAAAGTATGCGCCGAAACACGATGACCATAAAGAACACTTACAACAGACGAGGGCAAACAATCAACTCAGTTTATATGAAAAAACACCAATACTTATACATCAAAAAACCAATATCAACGTAATCACATGCTCTATCGCGACATGAAGGCAATCTTTCTTTCTTCAAGTGCCACTGGCGTGCAGCTAATGCATGTGTCTCGTGCGCGTGCAATGTCAAAGGATTCGAGGATCTCCCTCTCTTACTTATCGACGGTTTGTGCAACAATTTCGTTTGATTAAGCATTGGACGGCAGTTGCAACGCAAACAGTGCTCTGCCATATGCCCGGCCGCGTTGTTGTTAACTGCGCAGTTTTGCTCTCGCGCCCTCTCATTGCAGCAGAGCTCCGTTTGTCCTACGTACAACTTGTTGCAATTCAGGGGGACTTGTTGCAATTCGCAGATGACAACGTTTTTGCATTGAGTGTGCTGTACAGCCTGTTGGAAGGGATCAGGTTTTACTTTCTTTAAGTTCGGGCAGATGCTGGATAATATATACGGCGCACTGATAACAAGATACATGTGTTGCCTTTGCGCAAATTTCTTAAGATTGTTAGACACCCTACGCGAATAGGGGATCACATGCACCCTCTGTGTATGGGCTTTTTTTCTTTCTTATCTGCCTGCTTTCTCGTTTGAGCTTTCGAAGAAGCTTATCACAAACGCCGGAAAATAAGAACGATCGAAAGACCGCTTTGTTGAGCCTCGTTACCTGATTTTGAAACTTACTTTCAACTTTGTATGCGCTGGACTTACTTAGCGCTTCCTTTAAGCATGTCATAGCGACTCACCTCTTGACTAAATTAGAATGGGCACTGTCATAGGATCTCAGCCGTTTTGTCGCCTGTCGCCTGTATTTCCTGCACACATGCGTGCTCGTCAAAGTGGGCTTCAGATCTAGGAAGCGAATGCAGCCATCACTAGGCCGCTCAGACGTGAAATCTAGAGCATCCGAAGTGCTTCTAAAGGTGGGAATTACTGATTCTACTGTGTTCTCTAGCACTGAATGTGCAACTTCATTAACAAACACATTAACAAAGACTTTCGATTGTGCCCTCAAAATTCGATTATGAATATCTCGAATTAGGTGTTAGGTGCAACTTTCATGATTGTACTAAAATGTGTATGCCATGAATTTCCACGCGAAACTTTCTTATATTAAGAATTTCCTTCAAGTCAATTATGAAAATGATCCAAGCATATTGACGAAGTGAATGATGATGAGTGGGCGAAGCACTGCGGGTCGCTCGGTAACCTTGAATCTCCCGTCAAATTGTCCACTCGCTCATGTAAATGAGTGACAACGCGTGTGTACAGTTTATACAATGTGTTTTATTGATGGGCGCTTAATGTCGGTATTTTTATGGTGTTCTGTCCTTTTTATGTTGTGGCAGAACGACATTGTGAGGTATGGAACGTATCTCCACGAAGTGAATGACGAGTGGGCGAAGCAAGGTCCTAAGGTCCGTATTATGTCTACGTTGTAGTCGCCGACTAGTACAAAGAGTTTGTGATTGCTGATTATGTATATTGTTTTGCTACAATTATGATTGTTGCTCGTCTAACCTAAACCTTTTTTACAGCGAAATCTGATATGAGATCGTTTGAACGGCCTTTTTTGGCGGCATAGTTTTCCGCCGACGCCGCCGCCGCCGCAGGTGTGCGTAACCACTGTCGGGCGAAATGAAAAAAAAAGGTAATAAGAAAAGAATTCCAGGATGGAACGGAGTTCGAACCTGGGCCCTCTGCGTGGAAGCCCAGTGTCCTACCTCAGAGCCATGCCGATGCTTGAAACTACTTTGCAAAAAGACGCTATACAGGCTTCATGTCGCGAAGGAACCGCACTACTATATGTAATATAGTGTGATAGAAGAGTGAAATAACAAGCAGGCGTTACATGACGCGAGTCAGTCAGTCAGTCGGTCGGTCGTTCGGTCGGTCGGTCGGTCGGTCGGTCGGTCGGTCGGTCCGTCGGTCCGTCGGTCGGTCCGTCCGTCCGTCCGTCCGTCCGTCCGTCCGTCCGTCAGTCAGTCAGTCAGTCAGTCAGTCAGTCAGTCAGTCAGTCAGTCAGTCAGTCAGTCAGTCAGTCAGTCAGTCAGTCAGTCAGTCAGTCAGTCAGTCAGTCAGTCAGTCAGTCAGTCAGTCAGTCAGTCAGTCACAGACCTTCATTTAAACGTATTCAGAGATCGTGGGAAGAGCAAAAGGTCCCGCCTCGGTGACGGCCAGAAGTTGTTGTGGTTTGGCGGCTTCCTCGGCCCGCTGGATAGAAGAAAGTTGATCATCAAGATCAGACCTGTGCAACACAGTCTCTCAGCGCACGCAGATGTGATCGGTAGAGGCTGCATACCCAGTATTGTTTACTAACCCTCGAAATACCATAGTGCATTCCAGAGTGGCTCTAGAAGGGGAATTTCTTGAATTTATCTCTCTTGCATATGTCTGGGTAAATCAGGTGTGAGATAACCGCGTTCGGAGAAGTCGTTTTGTGAAACCGCCGCTGGTCGACAGACTGCGTTTTGCTTAGCTTTTGGTGAGGTGGTGAGGAAACGGCGTCATTGCAACTTGTCTTATGTAATGTCATTCAATCTGAGCATCAAAGCAAATTTATTTGCGCTGTTACATAAGGCGTCCTTGAATTAAGCTTGCCGCAAGACTTTAAAAACATTGTAAAGAAAACTGAGACATTTTTTGAAGAACTGCAGTAAACGCTTAATCTTCATTCACTATGTCACATCATAAAAAATGCGCAATGCCAGCGGCAGGCGGATTGTAAGAAAAAAAGGTGTCCTGTGACTGTTCTTTTATAATGTGTGAGTCGCATGTGTATCAGTTTAGAGAGTGACATTGACTTTCTTTCGGCAAGCCGTGCCTCCCACGACACTCCTAAATTGAGTCAGTGTGACTCTCTAAAAATAATTATAAATCCACACGACTCTCCTAAAGAGAGTCAACGTGCCTCTCTAAAGAGATTGTAACAAATATGACTCTCTCGTGCATAAAAGTAGAGTCAAAGGACACTTTTTTTTTAAAGTGCAGGGCGTAGCTTGGCTTGACTCACCGTAAAAAATACAGCAAAGATCTAGAGCAAAGCAGCGATAGGCACCGCCATTACACTCAGTAATCGTGATGCGCTGTTTTCCGCGTTCTCCTAATGCAGAGGAAACCTGATTCAGGGGAAATACATACATAAACCACGTTACCGCGAAGCACTGGTATCGATCAACGGCGCCAGCGTATTTTGTGAAATTTCCAAAACACCGCTCTCCTCTAGCTTTCTTTTTTGTCTGGTACAATTTCTTGCAAGGCACAGAAAGGATATATTCAAGCTGATATCCTCTCAATACTAGCAGGGCTCTTACAGGAACTGCAGCAACTATCCTGCCTTCTGTTGTTTATCACCATCATCCATTTCTTGCATAAGTCAACTCTTTTGTATGATGTTTTGTACTACCACAAGCTACGAGTCTTAGTGCTTAACTCTATAACCACGTCACCCGCGGCGCTGTGAACGTCGACTGGATTAAAGACGAGACTTTATTTTTGTTATATATTCAGTTGGTGCTTTCATTCCGTTAGCCTAAACTTTTATTTCCTTGCGCACTTATCTCTGTGGTGTTCTTTCTCGTGAATTCAGAGAAAACGCTATTGTTCAGTTCATGGGAAAGTTATTGAAATCTGTATTTTTTTTTCAAAATACTACAGCATTAGTGAGTGACCATAGTGAAGCTGCAGTGGTTTTGCTTAACGCTCTCATGTTCGTCTTGCCAAAGGGCATGCTAAAACAGCGCCCTAACAGCAATGCGCCGTATTATTGTATGCCCTCTTCAACCGCTGCAATGATATGTGGCAGAGGTGGTGGAGTTCCGTGGTGAAGTTGTGTCCTGTAGAGAGAACGCTTGCCTCGTGCTTGGACGAGTGGTTGACGACCCTGGGGATGGTTTTGCTGTCGTTTCGGAGCTCATTGAGTGATCATTGAACGTTTCTAGTGTACTTGCACGGCCGCTACATAAAAAAGGAAGGTGCGGCCTGTTGCGTCGCGCCGCCGTCAATGGGCGAGCGCGTCTGGCCTGAGTTGACAGTTGCGGCCGCTGTTTTGGCTGATGGCGCCACTACTCCAGTCCACAAAGCAGACGCCGGTTCATGTTACAATGTGGTCGCCTCAGGATTATTACGTGGCCGTGTGCTTTTTCGTGTGCTTTCTCGTGTTTTTATTGTGTGTGATCTCGTGTGTGAGCACCTTGCCTCATGTTTTCTGTGCTTGAGTACAGCTCTTTGGTGCGCGCCTGTGTGGCAGACGGCTTTTTCCAGTGGCGTGATGCCGTGAAGGTGTTCTGTGCCACTGTGCAACTCGAACGCGTGAAAAGACGCTACTGTGAAGTACTACGTATTCCCGTGCGATCTACAGTGTCGGGAAGCGTAATATTAGTAATAGAGCACTTCTTTTTTTTTACGAACGAGCGCTAAAACAGGCGCGCGCCGCCGCATTTGGATCCTTCCCGGTTTCGCGAACATTTAAAGTGATTGTTCTGTGCGTAGCATGTAGCACAGCGACAGCATGGGTAAAGGGATTCGTCTCGCCGGTTCGTCTGTGGAAACGGTCGCTTCCATTTTGATTTTTGCAATTCTCCCGATCTACGCGGGCGTTAGGCTGTCGCTACGGCGTTTTCGGTGGAGAGGGTAGGGGCACGCCCTGGCCACCTTTTGATGCTTGTTCTTGCTTTGGCTGTCGAAATTGTCCAGTACAGCTGTTGTCCCTGAATGTGCGTCTCCTTTTCAAGAGGTATATGATATCAAGAAAAATATTCCCACGCGCCAATATCCGCAATTAGGCTGAGGAATGAGCATGACAGTATCGCAGGGGATTGTTTCGATGCATTTATTGGTCAAGTTAATCCTCAAATTTATAAAAACACGTGATGACTAGAAGTGAAGTCACCTGTCTGAAAAACTAGAAAAAAAGGAAATTATCCCGTGCTTTGATTGGCAGGTTCTTTCTACCTGAAGAATGAGAAAATTCAGAAGCTGTCATGAAAAATTATTCGAAATTCAACGTCACAGTAACACTACTTCTACCCTTCGAAAATGTGGTAAAAGTTTTTTTTTCCTCGAGAAGACGAAGACTAAGGTACGATATGAGTGACTTATCCTTGCGCTAATAGCAACGGGTGTTTTGGGAGAAAAATGTTTCTGCAGACGGAAACGTGGGACGTATGTGTCAGGCTGTCGCACAAAGGGTTAATGAATACTCTCTGAAATTAACGCCACCATTTCAGTGAGCATGGCAATAAGCTCAAAGGGTGCAGCAAATGCAGATTATGAGTATTATTATATGCAGTATTTGTTAAAACCAAGAACAACAAATCCTATGGAATTTCGCAGCGTGAGGGCGATGGTGCAGTTCGGAGAAAAGAGTCGAGGTGAGGCAAATTTTAGATGGACTACGCACAGCGGTAGAATAGAAGAATTTTTATCACATTACATCTCTCTGACAACATTTTTTTTTTGTCATCGCGTCGTGCGTCAGTATACGCAATACTTTTAGAAACAATTATTTTATGTGTTAGGTTTATCCCCACTAAAGATACAGACTGAAGGCGCTAAGAGTTTTTATGTGTGGTGTACCTATTTTATATAAATGCCAGAGGAATCTTAGTGCGTATTCTACAGGATTGGTTGGACAGCTCTTCATATCAGTTACGGTTAATAGATTGCTGGTGCAAATGCGTCAAATGCGAATTGCAATGGATCCCTACTGAAAATTCCTATATATACAGGACCCATACATACGATGTTATTCGATACAGGTCGTATAGGGGATACACCTTTATAGGTGATACAGGTTTATAGGTGATACAGGTTTATAGGTGATATAGGTCGTATAGGTGATACAGGTATGTTGATTATATGGGCGTTACAGGTGATATGGGTAACATGGGCCGAATCAGCGATTTGGGTCACAAATGACGTGCAGCAAAGGAACATATTGATGACATGCCAGTTTATGAAGCGTGTAATAAAAGCAAATATATACAGCAATTCAAGCTGTAATGATATCTCGCAGCAGTCTAATTATAAGAATGTAAGAATTCACTGTTACACTTACATATATACTTGAAGAAAAACGATCAGGCAAGAATATTTGGTAACTGATTATTTATTTAAATCTTTAAGCATCTCCGCAATAAAACGGCGCCATACACGCACATGCACAGTGATGCGGATGCTGTGATTTCTTCATTGTGTAAGCTGCAGCGGACCTTCGGTGTTCTGTAAAGTGTTCAAGTCAAAATGGAAAACACAGATCTGTTAACATCTATATTTATTTTTACGAAAACTACAATAGGGACGAATGCCATCATTTAGTTGGCGTAGCGCCTGTTTCCGAATAACCAGGGCAAGGCCTGCCTGTAAGAAATACAAAAAAAAGAGAAAGAAAATCTTGTCATAAAAAATAAAATAGCTAGAAGAGGACGGTTTAATAATGTAAACAAGAATAGTTAAGTAGTTGCATACTGATACAACATCCAACGCACAATACTTTTTTTCAGTTTTCATGACTTTCGAGTCGAACGTACGAAGGCAGTGAAAATGATAAACTTACCTTCAAAGATAATCAACAAAGGCGCGTTGTTTGGAGATCCAGCAAATACAGAAACTGTTGATGGCACATCATGGTGACGGTATCTGTCTGTGCAGCTTTGCAGAAGGGAAGCTGCGATGGAGTCTTGCATGTAGGCTGAGGTGTCCATTTTTCCGCAGGAAAGTTGCGATGCTGGGTCTGGTGAACAACCATTCCGCCGAAACAAACTTCCATGTACGGCCACAATTGCAGCACATGAGCGAGGTATGTTCTTCGCTCTTTCGCTGATATCATGTGCACATCGCGGTACTCGATGTCCACGAAATCAGAGCAAGAGAGATCGCAAGTGACGAACACGATCCGCACTCGTGACGCTGGTGAGCAATTCTGATTTCTGAAGAAGAAAGTGCGGCGCGGAGGGATACACAACAAGAACTAAAGTGACCGTGAGAAATTTACACTGGCGTAACTGCCAATAAATTCTGCGAAGCTTATTTGAGAACTATCAAGTTTTCATGGCGCAATATTAGCACCCTATAAAATAAAAATTGATCTTTTCTCGCGTTATTTTCTTGATCGCAACAGTAGACGGGCCTCCTTGCACCTGTGCAGCGAAAGTTTGCGACATGCGTTCTCAGAATTCTTCTCCCCTCATGGTCTCGCCACGTGCAAAGACTACCGCCCGCGACTTACCAGAGAGGCGAGCTTCGCAACAATACGACGCGCCTTTTCCCCCCACGGGGGAGAGCAGATTAAAAATGCACGACCGTTGAAAGACGCGTTCGTTGAATCCGCATTCTTTACGCGTAAGCCGGCTACCACGACGTATTTTATCCCCATTTTTATCGTACTTCTCATGAATAAATAGTAATAAAATAATAATAATAAAGGCACTGCCTGTCAAAGCATTGAATACACATTCCGATAAACATTGAATCAAGGGTATTTTTGCTAATTTTGGAAGGCAGCATTTTAGCGCATCATTGAAGCAAATGCACGTGTCGCACTTGACCGCGACACGATCCGTCTACGTGCACAGTTCAGAAACACGTGCGCTGCACAGTCAGTGCCTCAAAGCATATGCTTCCATGCAGTTTTATGTAATACAATGCTGCTCCACTGAGCGCTGTAACTGTATCCTCAAGTTTGGTTTATGCCTAATTCAGGACCCTTATTAACGAACGTGTCTTACAGAAAAATGGAAAAATATGCGTAAGAGAAAACTGCAGCCAATAGTGGTGCTGGCCATATGACACACATACACACACACACACACAAACACACACACACACACACACACACACAATAAGTTTTGTGAATTCTACCCCAGAAGCTAATGTAGGTGTCAACATCCCTCATTGAGAGCGCTCAATACTAGGTCAATTAAATGTGCAGTGACCGTGCGTCAATTAAAACTTTCTTAATGTATGTCAATTAAAAATAGAATGAGTGAGAGTCAACTGAATATTTCAAACCTAATGTCAATTCAATGTTTATTGAGGGCACTCATTAGAAGCTGCCGTTTAATTGACCAGCTATTGAGTCAAAAAGGCCTCGGGTCGAGGTCAATTGACACGCAAAGTGCATTTTTGTAAGAGGTGCGCGTGCAAAAAGATGTTGTAAGAGGTGTAGATGAAAGCGGATGATTATGTGCTGCACTGCCACTTGTCAAGATAAAAAAAAGCCAGCTGGTTCGAGAGCTAGATTGAGATGAAAGGGAATTTGAAAGATAACATTGAGAGTTAAGTGCTGTCCTGCCACTTATAAAGATAAAAAAGGCGAACTATTGATCAGGAAGAGATTGTGAGAGGTTTGAATGAGAGCGGATGAAAGAAAACAACTCCTGCGTTGATCCTATATGCCGCCATATAGGTCCTGGGCTGCCCTATTTGTATCCTATAACCGCCATATGGGTCCTCTGGAGGTCCCATTTCAGTCCTATATACCGCCATATGGGTCCTCTGTAGGTCCTACTTGCGTCCTATATACCGCCATATGGGTCTTGTTTAGGTCCCATTTGGATCCTGTTTGGATCCTATATACCCCCACACGGTCCTATACAATTCCTATATTTAGTCCTGTAAGTCCCGTATAAAACCATACGAATCCTGTATGAAACCATATAGGTTTTTTCAGTAGATATCTTTCGAAGGCTGCGAATAAATTGTATCCATGTCAAATTTTATGAGGAGCATATTTCCTATAGCGTATTCTTGTGACAGATTTGCGGCGCTAGTAAGCTTACATAATGTTATGTTGCAATCTGACCGGCGTAGTTCTTGTGCTGTTTGACAAGCATAACATGTCATCACACGATTCTCATATATGCTTAGCATGCACGTCATCATAAGCATGGCAGGGTTTCATGATGATGCCACGCTAGCCGTTTAATTACCTTTCTATGACCGGATGTTTGAAGTAATCTTCAAATTATTTTTTTTGGAAAGGAGATCCCATTGCAGTCTTTGACTTCGGGATTGCCTTCCGTATATTAGCGGTATGTTATGTTTGTCTAATATTTACAATAAAATTGATTCTGATTTGTCTACTCATGTACCCCAAATGCCCCAGGGTCTTACAAAGGGGGGGGGGGGGGGGGGCGTAGTACACGTGCATAAGATCAATTCGAAGAATCAAGTACCAAAAAATTTCCAAAGTAAATAAAAAACGTAGAACAGCTACTATAAGGAACGAGTTTTGCGAACTAAAAACGAATCATAAAAGAAAAATATCGGTGTTGTCGGTAGTTGTCGATGTTGCATGTTTTGGCTTTGCGCCAAGCATTAGAAGCTGGATCAAAGCGTTTTTCTAATCGTAGTAGATGGTTGCACATCGTGGCCTTACCAGGCACGTCAACTACACTGGCGTTTAATGGGTAACTTATCGTCGGATGTTACGTCAGAACTCACTTTAAGGCACATACGTGAGTATTACCGAAACGAAGTGCACTTTACGGTACGATGTTGTGAATATCATACGTAACTTTAGTTAGCGTATTCTCCGCGATTGAGCAATGCTTGTATATAGCTTGCTAAATCATAGGAATACGAATGAAATGTTTGTTAGATTTCTATCAAAGCGCAGCCAACACTGGAACTAGAATTGACGTTAACCTGGCATGACGACTGTATCACAGAAGTACATACGTAATGTTTATTGCTTTCGTATAAAATTAGATATCCAGCATTGCACCACAATTGACGCTTAACCGACGTTACGCCTGCATACGGTCTTCTTCTAAAGCAGTCTCAAGATGTGGTGTGGCTCCGTGGTAGAATACCTGACTGCCACGCAGAATGCTTGGGTTCAATTCCTGCTGGGATCCTGATCTTTATTCTTTCCATTCGTCGGGTCAACGCTGCCGATGTCAGTTTTTCTTCACGCTGTCGCATGTAAATTACCAACGCCTGTTCTCGCCGTTCCTGGGAAGATGCAAGCCCTTAATCTCATGTGTCACATCCCCGCTTACCGTATACGGGTATGTGCCACGTGTGTCTGGAGGAACGGGTTTGACGACGTACGCGGCAGGATATTCACGTTATTCATGTCATGACCAGGCAGTCATATTCGTCAAGCCCTCTTACCCTCCCATGCCAATTTTTGGTCTGCATCACGTTAAGGGGGCGATCATGAGAGCACCCAGACGTAGGCGGCTAGGTAGATAGATAGATAGCCTCGCTCGCTTTTAATGCTTCGCATTTAAAATCCAGTGAGGCTGAAAATTACTTGCTGAAACATGAGCACAGTGAATGAATGTGTGCATATAATAAAGTCTGTCCAATAAATATTTGTATGCATATATACAATCTGCTACAGATACACAATGTCACTCAGATGGATCTTGAAGTTAGGGGGAAATTCGTCGTGGTTTGTTATGCAGAGAATGGATTTTCGCAGTTGATACTAGTGATTAACGGCAAGGACTAAATATGTATATAAAAACAGGTTAGTTCGGGTGAAAGAAGGTTCCAATATGAATTCGTCCAGACGAGTTTTCTGTGGTTCAGAAATGTTTGGTGGGTAGGTTTGATAAGTGCAGACAGTTGGCAACATGTATGACACACATTGTGAAAGAGGGACAGAAGTGAGAGCAGTCTGCGTGATTGCAAGCAAGGCAACTTTAGTGATAGTTTTATTTCATTAATGCTTGATGTCCGAGAGCAATTCTTTGTTAAAAGACGGGCCCTGAAGAAATTCAGGGTTACTTATGGGATAAGTCTCTTTAGGGCTCTAGATTTGTGTGTCATAGAGAAGTTTGGAGAGGTCTAGTGTATTGCAAGCTAAAAATCTAGTGGCACAATTGGTGAATTGCAAGTTACGCCTCATGAATGCCAGCTTCTTACATGCGCTGATTGTTGCAGAGTCAACATGAAAGTATGATAATTCAGATGCTAACATCTAGATATCTAATGTTCGATGAAGTTTAAGCCGGCTTAGTTATTCAACGTGCACAGATGCTCACTGGGTTTACTTTTGCAGTGAATTAAACATCATTTGTATTGTTTACCATGAGTTCCATCTACCAGTACTGACGTCATTTACTTAGTGTGTTTAGGACAATCTGCAAGTTATAGCACCTTCCCTGTTATTCGCCTTTTATATATCATGCAGCCTTCCGCGAGTAAACTTACCATGGCAATCATGAAAATTGATATATCACTAATGTAAATTAGAAATAGAATTGGCCCAAGCACAGATCCCTGCGGCATTCTGGATTTGACGTGCGCTAATCGTGAGTAGTTCTTGGTAAGAGCATTGGTTAGACAGCGATTACTTAGGAATTCTGTTATCCAATTGATTACGTGTTTGTTTAATTTTCTATTTCTTTCTCCATGTAGTAAATTGGAGATCTGTTCTTTTCTTACAGGGCTCAACAAAAATACTGCTGCTGGTAACGATGATTATAATGCTATTGTAATAACTCTTGTTTCACACTTCCTTTCAGCCCCTTTAAAACATATTTGTAATACAGCACCATTAAAGGACATATTCCCGACTGCTATGAAAAGAGCGAGGTAGCAGTCTTGCATAGAGGTGTCCTATCAATGATTTCAATAATTACCGGCCGATATCGGCATTCCCCTTATTCACTAAGGCGTTAGAGAATGTAATGAGAACAATGATAACAAAGTTTCTTGATGACCATGAATTACATGTCAGCGAACAATCCGGCTTTCGTGAAGAGAAATCAACAGATGCAGTATTACTTGGTGTTAAAGGACAAATAGCTAAAAATATAGGCAAAAAAAGATCACCGAGGGAATCTTTGTAGACTTTAGAGAAGCATTGGACTCGGTTAAGGATTATATTCTGTTTAAAAATGGCCATGTTGTGGCATTCGAGGTGTTTCCCTGGGGGTAATATGTACTTATTTAACAGAGAGGTTACAGTACTCGTCTGTTCTTGGGCGTAAAACACAGTTAAAACCAATGAAATTAGGCTCTAGGGTTGTGTGCTGGCCGCCCTATTTTTTATTATTTACGCAAATTATATCGTCCACGATCCAGTAAGTTCCCCTGTGGTTATGTATGCAGATGATGCGAGCTTGTTTATTCTGGCTGCCGTTTAAGGGATCTAGAGATGAGAGGGAACGAGTGCTTGGCCTCTCTTGCATACTGGCTAGACTCGGACCAAATACGTCTGAACTTTAGCAAAACTAAATTTATTTTATTTAATAGCAAAACAAGTCTGAAGATTATAATATTTCTGGTTGGTTTAAAAATAATGATATCCAAGATGTCCGTTTGTTTAAATTTATAGGTAACCTTTTAACGCGTTCACTGCGGCGTGAGCTGCCGGTTGGTCACGGCCTGCGCTCCTCCCATGCGGCCGCGATGTTACGAGCACGCATCTGCTTGCTGATGCGATACCTTCCTCACAGTTGAACGCGGAGGTACGATTCTTGTGGTAAGAGATTATAAATAAGAAGAATACTTTTCTGGTGCTAGATGGCGTGACCCAAAGGTGACGCACGACGCACCTAATGACAATGTGTTGATAATGCGTGCGGTTGCACCCCCCGATGACCGACACTCAAGAACTCTTCGTCATGTGCAGCCGTCTAAGGTCAGAGAAACAAACCATTACACATATTCTTGTTGCGTTCGACGTGGGATGGCGTGGGAAGGAGCGGAGTGGCAGCCTATTTCTGTATTGTATTTTGTACCATGATGCCGCACTTTTCCAAGTACGTTTCACACGAATATGTATATATGCGTTATTCCTGCTTTTCCAAAAGTTTTAGCGCGACCCATGGTTCATCATGCCTTTTACGGACGCAAAAGAAACGACAACGTGGAGGAACCAAACCTGTGTTTGTGTTTTCTGGTGCCAGATACTTAAGATTTCAGCACAAGTTTACGCGAAAAAAGGAAAAAAAAATAGATCTGTGCCTTTCAAATAAGCCCACCAAACGCCAGCCGCAAAAGTAGCACCGCCATCTCTTTGGAGCGAATGAAATAGGCAGAAGCGCGTGACCCGCCGGTGGGCCGAGAGAGGCTATTCGTTTTAGAAAATAGGGCTGTACGCCGTATAAAAATCTGCAACGCAGGGAAAACGCTCATCAGTTTTTTTGACAAGATTCGAGGGGCCATGACCCAGTGCCAAAAGATTTGTGGTTTTCAGCGAAAACTAGAAGTACAGGGCATATTATGCCTCTACAGATTTCAAAAGTCGACCGTAAAAAATATATCAGGGCAAAACAAGCCTTAGAAGTCGCCGGCTGTAAGCCCCGCCCACCGCCAGCGGCCGCCATTCTGCTACACAGAACGTGCAGCACAGAAGGAAGCCGTCGTCTTCTACCAATGTGTCAGCCGCTGCAAATCGTTCAATTTTAGTGGCAAGCTGAAGAAAGCTAAAATATGTCGATATCACCTGCAGCTTACCACGGAAAAATATCGTTCGCCGCAATGCAGATGTTTGCCCAGCTAGCTGCTTGTTACGTCACGGCGCGCGAGTGCACCAGTGTTGCCTGACTTTCGGGTGGCTCGCCTGTTTATCAAAATATTCGATTTTAAACTAAATGCTTGACCAAATGCCCTAAAATTTCGCCAGCTTACTTGTGAATGCACAAGGAATTATCCACATAACACATGATATGATCGAAAATTGGCTGTCATGGCCCCATTTAAGATACTTACTGTCAACCCACTATACATTTCATTGATGATATATATCGGCAAATAAATTGGAAACAACGTGCACAGTTATATGGAGCATTGATGGAAAAGCAATGCTCCCGGCAATCTATGTTTTGAGAGATTTCGACTACCATTATTCAGGACAACCTCTGGAATACAAACCTTGTCGTATCAAACGCTTAATTTACTCCACAACTATAGCTATGCCCGTGAACGTTTAGAAGAAGGTATTACGAAAGCATTCTAAGGAAAAGTGTTATACTGTATTTTCTCTGTTGCACTGTGCCTAAATGTGTTATCAATCTGAAATAGTTCTTTTGGTGCTTTTTACTTTGTAGAACTGTGTAAAAGTCACTAAATTTTTTCAATGTGTATTTTGCATTCTCTATTGTACTTAGTATTAAAACCTAATATATTCTTGGTTTCAGTTCTTTTACATTCTTTTATTTGTCTTGCGGTGGGTTATTGGTGTTGATTGTAGTGTTCTACTTTAAACAGGATGTTCAGATATTCTTCCTACTCAATAGAATTTTGGTCTTATGCACCTTAAGAAAAGACAAATATATTTCTGTATTTTTATGTTTCACTAAATCTGAGGAAATGTATAGGTGGACGCAGTCTAGTCAAGCAAAGATAATCTACCTCTAGTGCCTTCAACGTAGGCAATGTTTTGGCTGAATAAAGTGAATTGAATTGCATCCATTGCGTATCGCACAGGCTAAAGAAAGTGGGGAGTAGATATGGCGTCACTGTTCTTCGTACAGCTGCCGATAAGTTAGGTAAGATATGTGCTGCCGTACAGAGAAGGAATGAGCGTGTGATAAACAAGAACGGACTAACATTTGGTTCTTGAAATACACCAACAAATTTAACGAGTGTCGTACGTGTGTTATCTATAAGATTCCATTTAGCTGCGGCCACTTCTTGTGTGGCGAACAGATTGCTGTGTTAACTAGAGATTGATGGAGCATAAGACGTCGCTAACCGGAGGCTCACCATGTAATCTATTATTACATTGTCAACAACGCAAGTGCACCACAAAATTCGATGAATGCGTGATTTTCTACCGGCACAGAAATGAAGAAACGCCTTGAATGGTTGAGGCCTGGCATAGCGATAATAGTGGTAGCGCGTGCGTGAGCCAACCATCGATTAACCGGCATAATAGATAAATCAATAGGTATTCGAAAACAGACATCAACGCGTGCCGAAATGATAGGTTCGCCTGGGCATGCGCAGATAGGACTTCGCGCCTTCCTTTTTCCGTTGTGCGCCATTTCAATTATTAGACAGCGTTTGTGGTGTCTTCACTTCACCCTTCTGTCCGTGTTTGCACGTTCTGTCTGTCTAACATCAATACATATCAACTACCTCAGCTCTGTGTTATTTCATTAGTTGCGTGGTTGTAGAAAGACTGTCTGAACCCGTCCTGGCTTGGAGAAAAAAATATGTTGCTTTCTTCAGATAAGTGTATATGGACTTTGCTGTAAAATGTTAAGGATACCTTGAAAACTGCAAAGTGTGTTCCGCGAAGGCCTGTGGCGATTCGACTGACTATGGCATGCCGACGGACGCCGCCGCTGCGTTGCACAATAGTTACGCAACTTGCGTTGGAAGGAGCAACGCGCAACTTTTCCCGTGCGCCGCTGTGCCATCACGTGATAGCTGAGAGAGCGTGAGGGGGAGGGGCCACAGCTGGCACCGTGCCAGGGCATGGACGGACAAAAACCGCGAGTATGAGGCAATGAAGTCTTTCGCCTTACTATGCTCGAGTAGCTTGCAGCAAACACAAGTCAATTATATGGGACGGTAATTTCCACTTTGCTGCTAGTCAACTGTTTCATGTGTGTTTCATGTACTCTTCCTACTAGCCAGTCGTCCAGAAGTTGTTCTTATGCGATTGAGGCCGTAAATATCATTTCTGAGTAGTGGGTTAGTCATTTAACACGTCGTCGCAAAAATTTCATAGGTATTTTGTCAGAGTCAACAGATTTTTTTTTTAATCCACGTCTAAAATAAGAGACAGAATGTCATGGTATGTTACTGTTAAATCTTACATTGGTGCGCAATGGCGCTGATATCTAGGAGATTGTAGAGAGCCATCCTGACCTGGAGGGGTCAAACCGACTGCAAATATGAACAAAAGCATGGCGATATTTTTATGTGACAAATACAATAAACCCAAACAACAATATCACCGTAGGATCAGCACGAGTGCATCATTTGGGATTATGCTGTAAAATTCCATTTCACTACCCGATAAATAGCGCCAAAATTGTTGTGGGGATGACATCAGGAGGTTTTTGAGGGTTTCTGCCTGATGTTTATTTTTGGATTCTTCAATCATGGTGCGCAGTAGCATTGGCATGCAGCGCATGCCAGAGCTGCTGCGAGTACTACTGCAGAGTATGCGGCGCTCCTCTTTTATTTTCCTTCTTTCGCGACTGATCATCCGCTTAAAGTGCATCATATCTGGGGTAATCAAGGGTTTTCGTTTGTTCGACATTTTCTTTGTAACAATTATGGAGCTCTCAATGCAATGGAAGAATGCTCTAAATATAAAACACTTCACTTCGACAGCCGTCTCAATGCTGCAATTGACTAAGAAATATCAAATAATATTAATTATGTTAGTACCATCTGATTTCGAGAGACTCTGCACATGTACGATTGTTGTTCGAGTTTAGTTCGCGAAGATTCGTGTTTTATTTAAACGAATACCAGCTTGTGATCCGATATTCCCTTGTATTAAAAATATACTAAGATGGACATCGCTGAACCTGTTGTTGGTGTGCATTCGGCGACTATTTGCGTTAAGTCATAAAAAGAAGCTATAACAGGGATAGCGCCACACTGCGAGCGCTCTAATGAATCTGTAGAAATATAATCCCAGTCAATATCTGGTAAGTTGAAGTAGCCGGAAAAAGTAATACAACCATTTCACTGCTTATGTTCGTCTAAATAATTCTTGATAACTTAGAAGTAGGGAGCCGATTTATTAGACGATTTCCTGGTCGACTTATAGGTCGCCATTTCTATTAATTGATTCGGTGTCATTGTTCCCATGCCAGTGTTAACCATCGAGACAAATCGCCAGCGTAATGGGACTGTATAGCGCCTGACGTAAACGTCCTAAACGTGAGTGCCCGTTCAGTACAAAAATGGACGGAGCATGAACACCTACAAGCACAAGCATGACGAATGCAATCAGCGTTAACGACCTCTCCTTCCTATTTATTGCCAACCGTCTGCGTCATCCAAGTAAGCATCTGAAAGCAACTCTAGGTACCTAAAAGTGTGATTACCTAAAATAATGATTAATGGGTGCTGTCTGGCGGTTGGGACTTATAAAATAAAAAAGTAACATTGACAAAATTGTGAAATAACAGTAAAATAAGTTTAACGACTTTTTTTGCGGGTTTCTTTTATGAGCCGGCACTTTTCCCATGATGACGGCTATCCTGTTGTTTCCAGAGAACTACGCACTTTCCCATATTAGGAAAAAGTTCCGCTGGAAGCATAAAGCGTGTTTGCGTGTTTTGTCACTCGTAAGCTGAAAATAACAGTGTCATTTTCTTCATTAGTGTCAAGGGAAAACAGGTCGACTACATCCGTACGGTATTTAGCGCCTACCACGACCATGTTGAACTTATTTATCCAACAATTTGTGTCGAGTTTGTTTCTGGCTTCACGAGGCACAAGTGCAGATTTGATGAGTCTATATTGAAGCTGTTTTTCAGTGACGCACTGTTTTTCTCTATGCCAATGTATCATTCGGCCATTTATGTAAATAACTTCAGAAAACATTGGTTATCCGGTGCAGCTTTTTCAAACAAATCTGCTATGATGGCATCCTAAAGCGCTTTCACGAGCGATGCGCCCATGTTTAATAAAAACTAGTCAAAGTGTGATGTTTTCTTGGGCAAATATTGGGTGAAATATTTAGGAAGTATTTTGATATCGTTTGGGCACAACAATAAGAGATGTCACGGGTCCCCGGTAGCATGCAAATAAGTTGGCTCCTTTTTCAGGCGGCCAATGAATTTGTGCAAGTGAAATGTTTTTTCACATGTGCGATATTGCAGTAAATATGAAAGAGAAAATAACACGCTAACTAGAAAAAATAGATTTATTCCATATATATGGACACCGGGAACACAAGTTACATGCCGCCCATCATCATTAATCGCACAGTGAAATATAGCTTGCCGTCAAAATCTAATGATATTTGAAGTGGTTTCAGTGTGCGTATTGTTCATGTTTAGGTACCGTTCAGTATTATTCTTTTTTTTTTCGCTGCATAACTTCGTGATATGGAGTAGCCGAGGCAATATGGACCTCTACCTCTCCACAGCAAAACAGTTCGAACAGAACAGAAAAGGCTTTTCCTAAACCATGGAGAATATTCCCAGCATTGGACCGCCATGTCAACCTGAACTTGACAAACGGAATGCTTTAAAGTGCAAAGGTACGTGGACGACTTTCGTGTATTCTTAAAGGACCCCTCACCAGCCAATGAAAATGCAAATAAAAACAAGCGAAATCTTCTCTCCTGGCGTCTCTCGTTTTTCTTGCGTACTTCGTGGCGCAGAACAGTGATTCCCGTGACGTCACTATAGTACCGATATACGTGGAAAAATGGGACAATGAGGCAATGCGAAGCAGCGTTTCGGCATGTAGAGCCCTCGTATCAGGGGGAGTGGAGAGGGGAGGGGAGAGAGGGAAAGTGGAGAGGGAAAGAGGAGAAGAATAGAGGGGGTGAGGGAAAGAGGAGAGGGAAAGTGGATAGGGGGATATGGGGAGGGGAAAGTGGTGGGAATGGGGGAAGGGAGGGGGAAAGGGGAAGCGGAGAGGGTGAGGGGACAAGGGTAGTGGAGGGGGGAAGGGTAGAGGAGAGTGGAGAGGAAGAGGAGGTTTGTGGAGAGGGCTTGCGCATGCGCAGTAAGGGTGGTCACGCCGCACACCACCACCACCGCCACTACCACCGGATTGAACTCCGCTATAAGATGCTTCACATCTAATATCAGATGTGAATTGTCTCATGCACTGCTTTCCCGTGCAGATGCCAATCCGTTCTTCGTTGCCTTGAATGACGATCGTGAGCGATCAACTCATTTCACTTCATTTTACAGCGAAAGGTGTTATGAGATCCTTTCAGCGGCCGTTTTTGGCTCTGTAGTTGTCCACCGATGCCGCCGCCGGCGTCCGTAACAACTGTCGCTCGAAATAAGAAAAAAATAAATAAGAAAAAAATTCTAGGATGGAACGAGGTTCTGAACCTGGGCCCATCTGCGTGGGAGCCCAGTATTCAACCTCTGAACCATTCCGGTGCTTGGAACTGCTTTGCAAAAAGGTCCTATACAGGCTTCCTGTCGGGAAGGAACCACATTACCATATGCAATATAGCGTGGTAGACGAGTAACAAAAATGGACCATCTCCCCGAAGGGAACCCTGATGGGATGCGAAGCAGCAGCGTTGCGCACGGGTGGCGTCACGGGTGGCGTCACGGGTTGAACGAACCCGCCACGGTGGATATGACGCTTGACTGCTGGCCGGGAATTGACCTCGCAGGTCGCGGGGTCAATTCCCGGCCGCGGGTGCCACATTTTCAATGGAGTCGGAAAAGCTTGAGGCCCGTGTCCTTAAATTCAGGTGTATGTTTAAGAACGCCAGGCAGTCGAAATTTCCGGAATCTTCATATCGCGGTTTTCGGACGTTAAACACCAAGATTAATTATTATTCGACAAGAAACTATAGGAACTTGAAACTCGCATAGAAACTAAATTCAACGCTCTAATTGACATAACTGCAACATTAGACGCATGAACATCTCCATTACCGTGTGTCTAACACCTCTCATCCATCCCCCTACGCACCATTATGGCAGGGCGCGCCAATACCATTTCTCTTCATATTGCCATGGTGGTCGTGACGTCGACGAACATAGCAGTCGCCGCTTCCAAGATGAGTCTTTTTGGCCGAACTGTGGCCGCGTTAGTTCCAGTTCTGTCGTATTAGTTCCAATTGCACAACTGTGGCCGCGTTAGTTCCAGAATAAACTCAGCTGTCCGCGTTTGCGCTCTCAAGCCCAACAGACGATACCAAAACAATGTCGAATGTTCCCAGATATTCTGACGCGGTTTGCGTAAGGCAGAAGCTACAAGGTAATGGGCCGGTAACAGAAAACATAGAAAGAAAGGAGCGTGTATGGCAATATCATAACATGGAAGTGCCGTGGCTTTCGGGGCAAGCAAGCGCCCCTGTAGCTTCTATTCCTACGGTGTGCCCAACGCCCCAGGTCCTTCTTCGAGATGCTGCCACACAGGCCATACTTCCTAGTTACAATTCCACTCACTCTGACACCACAAACGTACCTAGAGCTACGCTTGTGCACCGCACTCCCACATACAAGACACTTTGCATCACATCAGACACACCCTGCGTATTAACAGAAATTATCCACGACACACACAGCATCCCATCTATATGTATCACCTACATCTACCACCCCCATCCCAACCGATGACCTCGTTGGACACCCTATTCCTGGAACTGCATAGAATGGAGGGGAAACATCTCTTGCTAATAGGCGGCGATCTCAACAGTCAGCACACTGACTGGTCCCCGATACAAAATAATCACAAATAGATTTCGCAGGCTTAGGCTCTTCCTGCAGAACCTCCGACTCTCCGTCCACGACGACTTTCAGACACCTATACGCAGAGGCAATAGTGTCAGTATGGACACTAGTCCGGATCCGTTCCTTACTCACTCCGTCTGTTCTGCCACATAAACGAGAACAGAGCACACGCTGGGCAGTGTTCTTTACATTCTACAAGGTACTGTCCCGTTGAAACCACCCCATCACACCTACATGACATGCAAACTTAATTGTGACGCTCCCTGTGCTGCACGTACCCCGACGCGGACAATTATATCACCGACGTCAACCACCACCGACACCCCAACACCACACAACCGACTCGCCACTTATGGGAGGTCTACTACAGCTTGCTAGAGTGGTCAAAAACGGGTGAACATGGCAGGATACTCAAGAAACGCTTAGCCACACAACAATCCCAAATACAAATATATTCAGATGAGCTATGCCGCTCCAATTGGGGCCAGGTATGCGACGACATCGCTGGCAGACTGGCCACCCAAAGGGCAGGGCATCTCCTCCCACACCTCCTCAACCCATCGCACAGGAAAACCACCACGCAGCAGCACGTCACCTGGCTCATACACTCACAAATAGACAACCCCAACGAACTTGTAGATACACTCCGCGACATCTACACATAATCCGCCATACGAACTCCTCTTCCCCCATGCACAGGACAACTGAAGACCGAACTCGACACGGATATAACCGAGGCGGAGATCAGAGCAGCTCCATTTACTCGCCGCAATACATCCGCACCCAGGGTCGAGCAATGCTTCAATATATCGTGCTGAATCAAAGGAATACTAACGTAATGTTTATTAGACTGCTATAAAAGCGGAGCCAACACTGCAACTACAGACGTTAATCTAATATGACGCCTGTGTCATATTAGATAGCCAGCACCACAACCACAATTGACGTTGCACCGATATTACGCCCGCGTACGCTGTTTTTCCAAACCAGTTTATAGATATGGCGTGGCTCAGTGGTAGAATACCTGATTGCCACGCAGAATGCTTGGGTTCAATTCCTGCTGGGATCATAATTTTCATTCTATGCATTCGGGAAGTCAACGCTGCCGATGTTGTTTTTTCTTAACGCTGTCGCATTTAAGTTACCCATGCCTGTTCTCGCCGTTCCTGGGTAGCTATAAACTGTGAATCACCTGTGGCGCATACCCGTACACCGCGGCCCGTGGTAAACGGGTATGTGCCACAGATGTCTAGTGGAAAGGGTTTGACGACGTACGCGACAGGATTTTAACGTTATTCATTTCATGACCAGGCAATCATATTCGTTAAATCCTCTTACCCTCTCATGCAAATTTCGGTCTACACCAAGTTAAGGAGGCAATCATGAGAGCACCCAGACGTAGGCGTCTAGATAGATAGATAGATAGATAGATAGATACGTATATAGAAACGCTCAAATTGTCAGAGGTTCGCTAAGAAATGCTTCGCATTTAAAAGAGAGGGCGTGCAAACACGGACACAAGAAAGAAGTCAGGAATAGATGCAGAACGGCGGAAAAGAAAGGAGACACGCACACTTATCTGCGCATGCCCATGCAATAGGCGAATCTATCAATCCGGTATGCGTGCGGGCCTACGCGAAATATAACTGTTTAAGGCATTTGATGTCAACTTTATGGAAGTTAATGGACAGTTGGCTCACGCATGCACTACCATTATTCTCGATATGCGATGCCTCAATCATCAGACGCGTTTCTTCATTTCTATGTCGGTACAAATCTGCGCATTCATTGAATTTTGGCGCGCACTTACAATCGCGACAATGTAGCGAGAGATTAGAAGGTGAGCCTCTGGTTATTGATCTTTTATGTTCTAATAATTTCTGGGTAATACAGCGGCTTGTCTATCCTACGTAGAAGCAGCCGCAGTTGAAAGGAACCTTATACACCACACTTGTACGGCAATCAGTGAATTTGTTTGTGTGTTTTACGAAACAAATATCGCTTCGCTTCCTGTCTCTTACTCGCTCATTTTTCCTCTGCACAGCGGCACATATCTTACCTAGCTTATTGGCAGCCGTGAAAAGAACACTAACGCCGTATCTACTTACTAGTTTATTTAGCCTGTGAGAGAAGCAAGGAATGTACGGTCTACCTACCATACGTTTCTTCCTGTCGCTTTCGGCAACCATGCTCGGGCTAACATAATGAATTACTTTAAACGCTCAGATACAGTGGCCACTGAATCACGGGGATAACCTACATCTAAAGAAGCGTAAGCTGTGCTTTAAAGCTATCACTCATTTTGTTCTCACACGACTTGGTGAGGGCAGACATAAGGCAAGACATGGCAGTACCGTGATTTTACAACTATTTGAGAACATTCCATTGCTTCGACGAAAAATTGAATATCGGTTTTGAAGATGTAGGAGCACACTGCTAGCACATGTGGTTCTTCTGAAACGTTAAGGCAATGTCTAGAAATTGTATTCCATTATTCTGAGGCAACTGTTAAGTAAAGTTCAGCCCTTCTCTATTCAAAATTTTCGCTCACTGTGGTTACCACGTTGTCAAAGACATAACCATAACAATAAATCCCGTAATCCTCCATATAACGAAAAACCATGATGACAGAATTACCTAAGACACCTTCCAAAATTTTATCAACCTTGCTAAGGTTGCTAAATCACTAATACATGTCCAATACCATTATATGTCCCTGATTTCTGCACATAAACACCTTCCTTCCAAGCTACCAGCGTCGACTTTAAATGCATGGAAAATTTTCAAAAAAGCCCCTGTAGAAACACCACATTTATTGGCGAAAGCCCTCTCGTGCCCTTGTTCGTTATACATTCATTAACACAATTTAACAAGTCGTCATGCGGCACTGAGTAATAGAGAATTTCAATATTCATACTAAAAGCTAAAGCTTTACAACAGCCGGGGTTCTCCTCTTAGAGGAACTGTACTAGCGCCTGATAATTACGCATACGAAAAGGGTCTGCAAAACTCAATGAAGTTAAGCAGTTCTGCAAAAAACTAGACGCAGCGACTTGCCAGGTGCCTTTCACTGAAACTATTGCTCGAAAAGGTATCTCGTTCTTATGTGTTCTCGCTGAACAAACAATTATAAAGTAAGTGATTTATCCTTCTTGACATTACAAGCTATTCTCTCGCGTTTATGTCTTCACAAAAGGTCGACAGCACGTTGTCTAATTACTGATGGTTTAAATTTTACCGTCCTAAAATTCTTTGTTGTGGCGGACAAAGTGTCCGGCATAATTACAAAATAACCTTCCTTATCTGAAATTAGTGGCCTGAGGTTCTTCTCCACACAATAATTAACCAAAGACGTTGCAAGTGCTGATGGAATGTTGACGAGAAAATAAAGATATCGTCCAAATAGCACAAGCAAGTTTTCCATTTCAGCCCTCGAAAAACGGTGTCAATCATGCGCTCGAATGTTGCTCGAGCATTGCGAAGGCCGAATGGCATGACGTTGAATTCGTAGAGGCCATCTGGTGTTGAAAAGGCTCTCTTTGTCGTCCTCGTGCATGGGTATCTGCCAATAGCCCGAACGCAGGTCTAGACTTGACAAATACTCGGCACCCTGTAGCGAAACCAAGGCATCGTCTATGTGCGGCATGGGATAGACATCCTTGCGGGTGATGTTATTAAGGGCCCGGTAGTCTACGCAAAATCGCACCGGGCCGTCTTTTTTCCCTACTAAAACAGCGGGAGATGACCAAGGACTCGCGGAGGGACGTATGTTCCGTTGCAACATATCGGTGATATTTTCTTCAATGACCTTCCGCTCGGATGAAGAGACGCGATATGGTCGACGGCGTACCGTAGAAGTGCCATCCATCTCGATCCGATGCGTGATAATGGACGTTTGTCCCAAAGAGGAGGAATGTGCATCAAACGATGTTCCATGCTTTTGTAGCAAGGCAAGCAACTCATCTGACTGCGATGATGTCAGGTCGGGACTGATAGTCACAGCGAGAGCAGACATGCCCGGGGAACGTTCAACAGAAGGAGGATAAGAGGACGCCGGCACAAGCAGAACAACAGAGGGAGGCTGGGAATCCGTGACGCAAGCCATTGTGGTGCCTTTAGGGATGAGAATTTTCTCGGACGACTGGTTTGTAGCGTAGAGAAGTCCGCAGCCATCGTGGAACCGCACTAGGCCTGGAGCAAAGGATATCCCTCTTGCGAAACAGCGTTGCAGATGGCAGGACAAACACGTCACTATAATCGATCACGTCAGAGGCGATGGTAACTATTCGTTGATGACCAGGTGGTATCTTGATATCCTCCACAGCGAGCAAACGAAGTGGCTTTTCATCCACAGAAATGGCATAGTCGGTTTCCGTCATGTGAAGAACATGTTCTCGACAGCTGATGGAAGCGTTTGCGGCAAACAGAAAATCCCACCCTAATATAATCTGGTGGGTACACGAACTCAGCACGGCGAACTGTACGTAATGGAAAAGTCCATCAATGAAAACACGAGCGGTGCACATGGCGTCCCCTTGAGCAGCGAACAATGTAGGTCCATCATAAGGGGCGGTGACTTTCCGGAGACGGGAACACAAAGAGCGATCAATAACCGATAAACAAGCACCAGTGTCTATCAAAGCGTCCACGTATACACCTTCCCCTAAAACAGATACCATATTATATGGACGCACTGAAGGAATTTCTCTCTTGTCGTTCAATGCAGCTTTTCCTCCAAAAGATGCATAGGTTAGTTTTCCGGGCGATGGTCGGTGAACTGCGAAACAGGTCGCAGCGGTGGCGTAGAGCGCCGAAAGGGCCACGGTGAGCGGCGTCTGGTGGGGCGGTAGGTTGGTGTCGTCTCGGATGTTGCACTTGGGGAAGGAGAGCGACGTGGCGGCAGAACGTAAGGACGGCGTTGAAACGTGGCCCCGGCGGCACCATGATCCCGTTCGTAGGCGTCGAATCCACAGCTCTCGTCCTGCTGACGCTTACGACAAAAGCGTACAATGTGGCCACGATACCCGCAGTAATAGCGCACCGGACGAGGCGATCGCCATGTTGGGTGAAAGGGCTGGTTAGGCGCACTCTGTGTCATCGAAGCCAGGAGGACCGGCGTCGAGTGTGCAGACATCGATTGCATGACGCCTGGTGAACTAGCGACGACTTGTGCGTACGTTGGCTGGATTCGAGAGGTCAGAGAGTCCACATACGCTGGAGCGGCCGTGGACGTCAATTCCGCCTTGATCGCGTCGCGCAAAAGAGTGCTCGAGGCGTGAAGTGGACTTGAGGTCGCTGATAGGCCTAGAGATTTCAGCTCTTCCCGTATAATCGCGCAGATCATAGCACGCAATGAGGGATCGGCGGTGGCGGTGTTGTCAGGGCTGTCCGGCGGCAACCGCTGGGACTCGAGTTCCTCGAGGCGTTGGCATGTGGCAACAACGTCGGCAACTGTGGTCGGGTTCTGTATGGCCAACGCATTGAAGGCGATAGTGCCAATGCCTTTCAGTAGATGGCGAACCCTCTCCGATTCGGTCATGGAGGTGTTGAAACGGCGGCAAAGAGCAAGCACATCCTAAATGTATGAGGTGTAGGATTCGCCAAGTTGTTCCTTGCGAGCGTCCAAGGTCTTCTTTGCGAGGGCAGAACAAACTGCCGGAGTACCGAAAATTTCACGAAGCTGTTGCTTGAAATGGGCCCAGTCCGTGAAATCAATTTCGTGATTGAAATACCACGTTTTCGCGACGTCCGTGAGGTAGAAAGATACACGGCGAAGCTTGGCCGGATCATCCCAGTTGTTTGTTGAACTCACTCGGTCGTAGTGGTCCAACCAATCCTCCACATCTTCACCTCGAAGTCCGTCGAACATGGGGGGGTTACGCTGGTGGCCACTGATAATCCAGGGTGGATTGGCCGTGCTAGTGGGGGCCGTGGAGGTAGAAACAGGTGCGCCGGTTGGCTCGTCCTGATGCATGTTACCGAACACCTGGTACAGCCGGCGACCTGAGCGGAGCTCCAGGAGGTAGAGCAGGTTGCGAGAGGCAGGACGATCGATGAGCAGCCTCCACAACATGTGACGCAACGGTTAGCGCGACTTTTATTAGGCCCCGAGGGCACGGTGAAGCGACCACATCCGAGGCAAAGATAACAATCAAGCTGAGTTCCCACTACAAATGAAGACGACGAACACCCATGATGATGGCCATGTACGAGGAGGGTAGATGTGTCTAATGAATGCCCACAATATGTACAAAGATGGTCGCAATAAGATTAGCGGTGCCTCATGGGAGAGCCAGAGTATCTATGTAGAGCTAAAGGTAGTCCGTAGCAAAGGCAATCCAGCGGTTACCAGCTCTGGACGTGGGAATCGTTGCAATCAATGCTAACTTGTTGAAAAGGAATCAGTGGGGGTCAACGGGTTGTAGCAGTCTGGTGGGACGAACGAGTGCTTTCTTGCGTCCCTGGCAGTCACGGCACGTCCTAACATATGGCTTCACGTCCTGGCGAAGGTTGGGCGAGAAATAGCTTTGGCGAGTGCGCAACAGCGTCCGTGTGAAGCCCTAATGGCCCGAGGATGGCTCGTCATGAGAGGCGCGTAAAATGTCGTCTCGCAGTATGGCCAGCACAACAAGGAGGTAGGCGGTTGCGGTCGAGTGAAAAGCCAATTTATAGAGGACGCCATCGCGAAGGCAAAACGATAATTTACGGGCGAATGTCCGAGTTGGCTCCGATATAAGGGCCTCGAGACAGTCGATGAGTGCCCGCAGTTTCTAATCGTCGCGCTCCTGTTTGTTCACGTCGGACGCCGTGAGAATCAAGACTAATGCGCCGTGTTCATCAAAGTCGACTTGTCCATGTTGAAGCGCAGCACGCGACAACCAGTCGACGTCGGTGTGCGTACGGCCGGACTTCAAAACGATCGTCATGTCGTACTCTTGCAAACGAAGGCTCCGGCTTCGTTTGCAAGACGGCCAGCCGGACAGATATGGTCAGAACATGGCAATTGCCCATCGTACTGCCAAGCATTCTTTCTTCGTAGTGGAGTAGTTCCTTTGTGCCGGCGGGAATGTGACTGTGACGTACCTTTTTTTTACATTGAGCGAAACTTTACTAAATGACGCCAAAGATAGATGTAATGGTATACGCGCACACATATGTTGAAGAGTCGCGCATGTGTTTATAACCAGTTTACTGTTGCCTCACGATGCCAACAGCCGATGTAAGTATCACCAACATCAGACGCGGTTAGTCGATATGTTGTGCATATACTTGTCCGTTATGATGGAAAGCACACGAACGTTTCACGAACCCCTGTGCATGTGTGGAAGGAATTCCTGACAATTCCCACGTAAATGGCGGCGAGCGGAATGTCTTTGTTATTATGACTGATGTGCACAACGCAGACCTCGCCGATTCTTGTCTGTGACGACAGGCGCTTGCTATGACGCCACATCGGAATGCCGTGATTGCAGTGGGCTCATCGCTCCAGTTTTCATAAAGTGCTGACACGTCAATTTCTGTGAACAGAGCATCTTTTTTCGAAGCCCCACACGTGCGTGTGCACAGCCTGTACGTTGAGAGCGGCGAGCGTGGGGTAATTGCCGTGGTTCTGGCACCGAATGAAGGTGCTAGCCCACTCCAAAGCAATGTCTAGAGACCTGTTCCCTAACCGAGCCTTCTCGTCGACAGACTGTGTCGACAGAGTCGGCGACATGTGGGAACCTAGTCACCTATTGCGTTGGTGAGGTATCGCTCATTGAGACTGGTGGCTCTGGAAAGTGTTACGTAGACTAACTTCAGTGGATGACGCTTATCGTTTATGAAAACTACCTGGCCGTATGTGCCCCTTTGGGACTTACATATATTGTAAAGGCGTTTATTGACGGCGGGATCGACAGCGACGATGCGCAGCTACGACAGTAACGACAGAGCGCAGACTCGCAGACTCTCACGAGCAAGAGCACGAGGGGCGTGCTCTCCGAGATGAGGCGAAGAGGGCGACCCACTAGAAGGCGCTCAAGAGGACGGCCCATTACAGCGTTCTAAAGCTTCTGTGCAATTACCCCGGGTACGCAGAGGGAGCCGCCCGGCGACCTAACAGCTGGTCGCTCTGAGCGGGTCATGATGGATCTTGAGGCGCTCCACGTTTACAATGTCGCGCCCTCGACGGCGCATGTCCGAAGATGGCTCAATGGGTTCAATCAGGTAGTTGACCGGGGACGTGCGTTCGACGACACGGTAGGGGCCTTCGTATTTGGGTAGTAGTTTGGAGAGAGGCCAGTTGCAGCGGTCGGGACCGAGAGCCACACGAGCGCTCCAGTGAGGAACGTGGACTCAGAAGTGGTGGTGCCACCGCGAATGCTCTTCTGCCGCTCTTGTTCGTGCGTTGTAAAGGTCTTCGCAAGCTCGCGACATTCTTCAGCAAGCCTGCTGTGTCCGAAATAGTCGCACATTCAGATCGATCCGGCCTGTAGGGAACGATGGTATCGATCGTGTGCGACGGGTGCCTGCCGTATAATAAGAAAAATGGCGAGAAACCAGTAGTGCTCTGAGAGGCGGTATTGTAGGCGTACGTGACGAAGGGCAGAATGGCATCCCAATTTGTGTGGTCGGCTGCGACGTACATTGACAGCATGTCGCCGAGCGTGCGGTTAAAGCGTTCGGTGAGGCCATTCGTCTGCGGGTGGTAAGCAGTAGTTTTGTGGTGAACGACGTTGTACTCTTTGCGAATGGCTTCGACGACTCCCGACAAGAAGACACGCCCTTATGAAAATGAGTCTTGAGTGTCTAGTGTCGACTAGGTGCGCTCCTAATGAGTCACTAGACAGACAGACATGCGAAGCCTAATGTCGTTTAATATTAAGTGTACATCGGAGAGTCAAATGACCATGTGCACTTTAATTTCTGGTGACTGAAGTGTTCAGACTTTCAGTTGCCATTCCTAATGTCAAAACGCGCATCAGAAGTTAAAAAGCCTTAATCGCCACCGTAAAATCAGTTTATCACAATAGACAAGTTCGTCTTTCAGAGACTACAAGCAATAAACAATTTGTGTTGCAATGTATACAAATATCGTGTTTCAGTAGAATGCGTAAATATTTTACATATATCGCCCATGCACCGGCGATCGAAGAATTGCTGACGACCCCAGCAAGGTTCATTATATTACCTGCCGCATATATAGAAGTAAGCATTTCCTAATTTTAAAAGGCGTGAGTCGATCACATATGCAAATATGAACAGATATGATCACGTGACACTGCGAACACTCGCTCAGGGGCCCGTGTTGCCCATTTTTCCAGTAGAAGTTAACGGAGGAGAGTGGGGATTACCCGCACGGCGTCGCGAAGGATTTTGGGGGGCGGAGAAGAATTGGAACTGTGGACAATGGGTGACGTACAGAAAAAAAAGTTCGTTGTTGTTGTGATAAAAATTAGGGACTGTTCTTATGCATGGTGCACTTTCATATATGTCCAAAACGAATGTTGTTGGTTGCAAAGATACGCGGACAAGCGTTTTTCCCAACCTCAAACTACTGTCTCTATCTCTCCTCGCTGTTGCAACGCTGGTCAGAAGCAGCCGACAAGCAAAGTTCGATTTGGCCCAACGTCGCGTACATCCTTCTCCCGCCCCGCCCCCCTGGTAATGTCGTCTCCACGCGACTCTCCCGCTCTCCACGGCGTCAACTCCTCTCTCCCTTCACTCCTTCCTTGTCCCATTCACCTCCTCTGTGTGCAACGTTGGGTGTCGCTTATCACACCCTACCCATTTCCTCCTCCCATCATAATCTCTACCTCTTTCTATCCACGGGAGAGGGCAGTAACTTGAAACAAAAAAGCGTTTCTTTTGAGTAAGGACTCAGAGATGACCATCGTCTGGGATGCGAGTTTGAAAACTGCCCATTTCTAACTTTCATTTCCCCAAAACAAAATGTATATTTGTATAACAAAATCGAACAGCCATAACACATTCCCAACATGCACACACGGGTGTAAAAAAAGCCATAAATACACTTTTTTGTATGTACAGTGACAAATAAAAACAACATTGCTTTATTTTCTACGGAGCGCTGTTTGAAGAGAGGGTCAGCACGCACCAAGGAGATATTTATATTTTTTCTGATTTAAGCAGCGTCATTTCGCGTTTTTGCACTTGTGAAAACGTCGCACCTTTTACGTGCACCTCAAAGTCAAAATAGCGCCTTCGTCTTCAAGTGAGCGCTCGTCACCCTCCAGCTTTCCCGATGACTCGCCGAGGGAGCTTCTGACGAATTTCACTAGCAAATAGCTGTATAAGCCTGAGACGGCCGCTCGAAGAATGAAATAGCAGTCACATGAGGTACGGAAGGTTCACAAACCAAAACTAAATTTGAAACGCGCGCCGAACCGGACTATTTCGCGGAGCAGTACATGTGCAGTAGCTCCGCCCCCGTTGCCTTCCCTTCATTGCCAAGAAAAGTTGTCCTTGGGGGCGCTTTAGTTGTTTGACGGGTGCGCGCGGTTTGTGTGTGTGCCATGCTGTGTTCTACAATGCTTCGTTACCAGGTTTATCGATTATGCACGTTGGTTACGTGATTCAATATCAAGTGTACCTTCCAAGACGATCTAGGTCCTAGTCTCGTGACTGACGGCGAGTGCGGACGTACAGCAGCCTTTTGAGAAGACTGTCGCCGAGTGTACGGTGCATTGTGGACTGTAAAGCTGAAGAGTGCGCAGTGGATGCCTGATTTTGGTAAGTTCTAGAATATTTCTGAATTACACAGCTAGGTTACTTCATTACATGACGTCTTTTACGTAGGAACCGAGTGTGATCGTCTGGGCGGTGTGGTCACTCTGCGGGGATGATGGTCTGAGGAAGGATGATAGACAGGTATGTTTTACGCTATGCTCAATGCTTTCTGTGCACTTTATACGGTTGTATGAAGCATTCACCATGTGTGTTCACTACCTACAACTGCAACGGGTGGATGAAGGCGCGTTGCTTTGCGCGATACTCCGCTTCTGTAACGCAAGCGTTTCGTGTAATGGCGCTCTTCTTCCTTGGCTGTTCGATTATTCCAAGAATGCCTGTCGCTCGGCCCGCCCGCTTCCCGCTTGCTGGAGTGCGAGGGTAGAGGGGGCATACAAAAGCGCCGCTGCCGCTTCTCTCCGGGAGCTGGATGACCTTGGGGACGCCTGCGCGATGTGTGTCGCAGGGAGGGTCACACTCGCGTTGTCCTTTTGGGCGCAGGGGACCGGAGTGGGGGAGGTGAGGAAGGAGGGGAGGACTGCAGTGCTTGAGAGCATGGCCAGCATGGCCCTTTCTCGTATACGGGACGCGGCCGCGACCGAGGAGAGAAAGTGGCCCGTTCTTGGATTCCGCCGCTCAGAAGCGATCGTAAACCGAAATAAGAATCATTTGCAAGATTTTTCGTAGCCCAGTTGTGATTCCGTAAGTAAACTTCTTAGCGTCGTCGAAAGTTATTGAAATCGACTACAGCTGTATACTGCACGAGATCATCGCCTGAAGCTACTTGTACGATGGCTTATCACTTCGGAAATAAAACTGCTTTAAACTTAACGTTCATCGCCTAGCCTTCTCATGATGCAGGTACAAATGAAGTAACTCTTCAGGAAACTCAGTAATAATTGGCATGTAGTACGCGGGGAGGAAGATATCAAAACACGCTGCGGCTGCACATGCGCGCGCGGTGCTCTGCAGTGGCGTGTGTTTGTGGCTTTCTCCGCGACTACTGCACCGCGCTTGTTTTTGTTAGAAGTTAGTTGCACTATGGTTAGGATTTTAATCTGACTGTGCAAGGTCGTTGCTACGAGAAACGAACTTTCATTGGGTGAACCCACTTGAAGATAATACAAGTCAGTGAATTACGTTATATTCTGGTACTAACACCATGTGTACATTAATTTGAAGTAGCACAAGGTTATTATAATTATCAATTCTAGACAAATATGCCAGTTAGTTGCGTTTGGCAAGGTGCCTTTTGTTGCAATATTTGTGTTTGAAAAAAATGATGTGAAATATTTTTCCCGTCGTTATATTGTTTCCTGAAGCATACTGGTTTATATTAACAGAAGTTGTTGTAATGGTTAAGCAGCACTGTTCCAAGAGCTTTTTATCCACTGTGCTGAGGTGGCAACAGCACACCTGAATTATGTGCTTATCTAAAGTTCATGTTTCTTTTGTGAGCTTTTCTTAAGGGAGCATGAAACTGAAAAAAGCGCTCTTATTTGCAGGTTGTGCGACTAAGACGTAGCATTCATTGTGAGAGTGCTACTTTACTTTTATGAAGTAATTATTAGGGGAAACAAATCTAAATTCTCATATGTAACTAAGTGTGCAGAAGTTTAGAGAAGGCTGACAAAATTGGTAACGGTTTTTTTATGGCTTGCAGCACTACAAATTCAAACCGATATTCCAGGCATTGATTGGCTTTAACACGACTAGAATTACTTTCCTAAACGGCTCAAATTCATCATATAATACAATATGTAAAGCTCGGCATTATGGAGTGTGCACATGGGCCACACATACTGTTATTTTATCAATTTATGCATTTTATATTGTGTATCAGAGCTGATGTAATTTTCGTCATTTAAATGACCTATATGGTAATCTGCGTTCTCCAACCACATAGTGTTTACTAAGTACATAACTTTCTGAAAGTTCGGCTTGCAATGGCACCATTACAGTTGTCTGCCATGAGCCGTTGCTCAGGTTATACCTGTTCTTATAGCGCAATCTGAGTCCATCATTCAAGGCCCTTGCTGGTATATAAACATAGACTTGCCTGAATACATTGTATGTATTGTGTGTGAGCTGAAAGGTCTGTGTGGTGCGCCAACTCATGAATGTTTTCTGGTATCCTTTACATATGTACCCGGTGATCTCACCTGTTCGTGGAACTGAAGCAGATGACAGCTTGCAGAAGAAGATGGGAGCGTTCTACCTGTGAGCCTGGTCGAGTTTATATTTTATGGTAGGCATTTGTTTCAATCTTTACAAAAAGCTTGGACATGTTGCGCCTGCTCATGAACCTATTGCACCTTTTTTGAGGGAATTCTAAGATCAAAGAAACAAGACCCTAGACGTAACTCCATTAATGTATACTTGATGCTGGACTTGACCATCTGTGTTGTTTTCCTGTTTTCTAACAGGATTTGCTGAAAGTTTCGATTGGAAATGCGATATAAGATGCAATTTTGACTAACTCTAACTTCACAAAAGTGTTTTTGTCAACTACCTGCACGGGGCCTTGGCAGTACATCTAAGTGTTCTAAGGTGCACGATGTGTTGGATAAAGTTTTCTTTGCAACTCTTATATATTTACTGCGATCTTTCGTGCAGGATACA
Organism: Rhipicephalus sanguineus; assembly: GCF_013339695.2. NCBI lineage: Eukaryota > Metazoa > Arthropoda > Arachnida > Ixodida > Ixodidae > Rhipicephalus > Rhipicephalus sanguineus. Next base: position 166,543,699 of record NC_051179.1, read on the forward strand.
CATGCATGGATACACATACATGGATTCCCTACAAGGACCCTGCGCATCAAAAGCAATCTGTCATCAATGTTAAGTAGACAGATTAAACGAAACGAAGATATGACAGGTGTACACCATATTTTTCTTTCATTTAACCTCTGCATGTTTCCCAGTCAATAAATGTTTTTATCCATTTTCTTTTGTTGAGAAATGTCTTTGTACAGCACAAGTGTCGTAGAAGGTGCATACATGCACTTTTGTATGATGCTTGGCTGCATGTGTATCAACCAGCAAACACATTGTCAGGCACAACTAATATGTGATTCCGTACTATCATCCGGACATATCATAAATCTTATCATGCACTGTAATAGTTCTGTTTCAGGAATGTTATGAATGTCATTGGCCACGAAGCACAAGCTTGGCCGAGTGTCATCGCAAACAGGATGTTTCATACTCACAAGAAAGTCACTCATAAGGACACATTAGAATGACGGTGGCCAATATGTTTTTGAATGACATTATGAGTACATTAAAACAATTCTGAAGAAATACATTAGAGAATCAAATTAGTGTTGATGTCAAAGGTCGTTTCATGCTCACTAGACTATCACATGTTAATACGCATCGGACTATCACATGTTAATCCGCATCAGACTATCACATGTTAATACGCATCAGAATAATTGGCCAATATGTTTTTGAATGGCATTTCAAATACATTACAAAATTCTAAAGGGACACATTAGAGCTTCAAATGACTGAAATGTCAGAAGTCATTAGACCTTCTTCTTGAACTCGTCTCACATTTTCATAAGGGCGGCCTCGATCACTGAGCAGCTCCTGGGGCGGACAGTGACGCAGCATGAATCGGTGGAGCAGGAAGGAGGCCACATCGTGCGCTGTAGCCGCTGGGAGCTGACACAGCCCGACATCGAAAGAAGAACGAAATTCTTCCAGCAGGCACAGAAGTTGGGAACGCTGGACCGATGTGAGGTTGTCAGCAATGGAGGACCTAAACACATCAGCAGGTGACGAATCGGACGTGCAAACAGCAGTGAGCGTACGGGAGCTGGCGCAGTGCGTGTCACCCGGTGCGTCTATAACTTGGGCGTCTTCGAGGGGTTTCGCTCTGCCGAGACATTCCCCTCGCACCAACGTAACAATGAACGGGGATGGGTTGGTCACAAAAATATCCGTATCGCCCTGAGTGATTTCCACGGTCGCAAATGGCACCAGCAAGCCTTTCCTAGTGAAAACGCGGTCACATGGAGAAAGGAGTGCAACGACGTCGCAGAAACCGGTGCAATAGACTGACACAGCCGTTGACGAATTTGCAGGAACTGTGATGTCGTCTTTGACGAATACCTTGGTCGCAGCCGATGAACTGTCTGCCGGCGTCAAATCTGAGAATGGTGAAAGCTCTATTTCGGCTGGCGCGCAATGAATGACGGCGTCGTGGCGGGAGAGAAAATCCCATCCCAGGATGATGTCATGAGAGCATGAGGAAATTATGATAAATTCGACGGCGTACAGAGCGTCCTGAATGATGACACGGGCTGTGCATACCGCCGTCGGGTGAATACATTGGGCGCTGGCTGTACGGTGGGAAAGACCGGAAAAAGGCGTCGTCACTTTTTGTAGCAGGCGGCTTAGTTTAGCGTCCATAACGGATACGGCGGCTCCAGTGTCGATAAGGGCAGATGCGCGAACACCGTCCACAAAAACGTCTATTACGTTCGATGGGTTTCGCTGAGGGCTTTCGCAGTTCGATAGCGTCGCAGCCCTTGGCTCGTGGACTTCGACGACTAGTTTTCCTGGTCGCGTGCGACCGGACGCAGGCGCATCGGCGACAGTGAGCGACGTCGGGGAGACGGAGAGCGCCGAATAGATGGAGCTTGGCGTGACGTCGGTGACAAAGGCGTAGGTGGGGCGTAAAATGTGCGGTTCGACTGGCTGGTGGCGGGCGACACGACTTGAGGCGGCTCGATGCGATTGCAATAACGCGCCACGTGGCCGGCGTAACCGCATGCGAAGCATATAGGGCGGTTTTCAGGTGTGCGCCATCGGTTTGCTGGAGCAGGGCCCGCCCATGGCGCAGGACGTGATTGACGGGGTAGCGACTGATATGACTGCATCGTGGGCTGCGGTCGTGGCCTCTGCATTATGTCGGCGTAGGTAGCCGCCACAGCCGCTTCGAACGACTGATGCCTAGCGGCGGTTTCGGCGTAACTGTGTGGGGCTGCCGTAGGTATTACTGGGGACGTCCTTGCGACAACTTGGGCGTAACTTAGTGGTGCAGGAGCGGGATGGTGCTGGTGGTACCCAGGCATAACCTCCGCGATTTCCTGCTCAATCGCTCGACGGAGGGGAGGGAGAAGAGTGGTTGACGGCTGGTGAACGTACTGAGGTTGAGCAAAGTCCAGCAGAGAGAACTGGCGCGCGATTTCCTCGCGCACGCATGACTTCACCTCTGCGAGCAAGGCGGAGTGGTCGGATATGGTCGACAAGCCAGCGAGCTCGGCGTCGCGGGATGGAGAGCGACGGGTCATCGACCGCTTCCGGCGCAGCTCCTCGTAGCTCTGGAAGAGCGTGATGACCTCGGCCACTGTGCTGGGGTTTTTGGCGAGCAGCATCGTGAAGGCATCGTCGTCGATGCCTTTCATAATGTGCCTCATCTTGTCAGATTCCGAGATGGTGGCGTCGGCTTTCTTACACAAATCGAGAACGTCTGCAATGTAGCTGGTAAAGGTTTCGCCGGCCTGCTGAGCTCGTTCTCGCAAACGCTGTTCGGCCTGCAGCTTACGAACGGCAGGGCGGCCAAACACGTCGACGATGGCGGTCTTGAAATCGGACCACGTCGGGAAATCGGATGCGTGGCTATTGTACCACATGCCTGCCACACCCGCGAAGACGAAATCCAAGTTGCTCAGCTTGCCTGCTTCGTCCCATTTATTGGGGACACTCACCCGTTCGGAAATCGTGAGCCAGTCCGCCACGTCGGTGCCATCCGCGCCGGTGAAGACAGGAGGGTCGCGGGTACGGGGTACACCGGGACAAGCGGTCGGGGCAGGAGGCGGCGTTTGCTGAGCGGCGTCTTGCGGCATGGTAGATGGCACGGTACGGGATCGAAGCTCCAGGGGCATCAGATGGAGACCGAAGTTGTGGGGACGGTACAGCACTCTCCACCACTTTGTAAAGGCGTTTATTGACGGCGGGATTGACAGCGACGATGCGCAGCGACGACAGTAACGACAGAGCGCAGACACGCAGACTCTCACGAGCAAGAGCACGAGGGGCGTGCTCTCCGAGAAGAGGCGAAGAGGGCGACCCACAAGAAGGCACTCAAGAGGACGGCCCATTACAGCGTTCTAATGCTTCTGTATAATATATTGTTATGATCTTTGCTTGCGCAAGAGGCAGCTGTGCCCTCTTACACAAGATATTTTGCTGGCGTATGTCGTGGCTGTAGTGGTTCGCAGTCCCACGAGTACCCATATCCATTGTATTGTCACGTGGTCGTGACGTCGACGAAGACAGCAGTCGGCGTTTGCAGAATGAAACTGTTTATTTGGCCGAACTTGTGGCCGGGAAAAGGAGAACTAGAACTACAGCAATACACGCTGTACAATGATAGCGGCGAACAGGGCGTCGTCCGTCGATCAACTGACAAGCGGTCAAGTGCGTCGGCTTTTATACAGGTGCTATCGAACTTTCCAGCGGTATCGCTGTTGGCGGCGTTATCTCTCGACAAAGCTGGAACATTCTCGTGCGGCGCGCAATCTTAAAGGATTGTTCCAAAAGAATCGCGAAGCTTCCTACACATCACGGCGAGGCCTGCGCAGCGCGTTGCCCACAGTCTTTTTGGGTGAAGCTTCAACTCATGAAATATAAGACTTGCGGCAGTATTGAGGGTGTGCGGTAGTGACGTGTTTCGTCCTGGCTGGGACGATAATGCCTACTTTGAGCGATGGGAATTCAAGTCACAATGGCAAGGAAATGCCGTGTTCGTGACGCTCGATGTACTACAAGGGGCTCATGTTTCCATTAACGAGGCCGTCGCTTACGTCGTTGTTGGCTTGAATATGTACGGCTTGCCGATGCTCAGGTAAATTGAGCCCGGCAAGCTACCCATCATGCTTGCGTTTATGTTGGCCACCTTGGTCAAGGCATCTCTGAGTACCAGCTCGTTCTTATTGCCAGTTATATCATCGCATGCGGGATGACATAACACGTTGTCTGCAGCGTCGAGTCAACGTACGCTACACCGGCCGAAGCCCGCATTGCTGTAGTATAGCCGTATGCCGTTAGGGCACTTAACAGCGGCTCGTTCGCGTGTCACAAAGCGGTTCTCAATTAATCTGACGCCATCCTCGGTCAGCAAGAGGCCATCGCCAAGCCTCATTTGAAATGCAAAAAAAAACACTGTGTCATTCTGGCGGCCCACGTGGACGAGTGGATGGCAGTCAAGCGTCTTCCAGAGGAGTTCTGCTTTCAGCTCCCTGACTTGGATTTCAATGTGTAAGTTCGCGGTTACTGTGTTGATTGAGACTGTGCGTCACCTGTGGCTCATACCCGCATAACCTTAACTGTGGTATGCGGGTATGTGCAACACGTGACTGAGAGAAAGGATTTGATGATGTACGCGATAGGCGTTTTGCGTTATCATGACCAGTGAATCGTGTTCGTCATACTGCCACGTGCGTTTCTTTATCACTTTTGCTATATTCGGTTTTCGTCCACAAAGACTGTCGGCAACGCTCAGCGCGAACTGCGCCTCATTGTTCGAGAACCTTCGCGATCATTGTAGATCGTTTTGTTAAGATTGCGCGCAAGACGCGCACACTCGAGCTTATTCTAGAATTTGCACGACAGCCAGCGATAACGCTGGAATATTCGACGGCACATGTTTAAATGCCGACGCGCTTCACCGCTTGTCAGTTGATCGACGGACGACGCCCTGTTCGCCGCTATCATTGTACAGCGTGTATTGCTGTAGTTCTAGTTCTCAGTTTCTCGGCCACAAGTTCGGCCAAATAAACAGTTTCATCTCGGACGTGCTGACTGTTGTCTTCGTCGACGTCACGACCACGTGACATCTGGTGGAGGTGCTGGGTATCCATCCCAGTACCTCTCGCAAGAGCCTAAGACTTCAAGAGTTTGACATTACCGTCGTGTACAAGTCCGGAAGGAAACACTCCGAAGCCGACTGCCTGTCTCGTGCCCCTGTCGACCCACCACCGCCCGACGACCCGGATGATGACAGCTTCTTGGGAGCCATAAGTGCCGACGACCTCGCCGAACGACAGTGAGCCGACCCGGAACTGAAGGGCCTTGCGGATTATCTCGAGGGCAGGACCACCGTCGTTCCGAAGGTATTCGCGCGGGCACGGACGTCGTTTTTCTTGCGCAATGGTGTTCTCCTAAAGAAAAACTTCTCACCGCTTCGAGCTGATTGCCTTCTCGTGGTACCCTCGAAATTGCGGCCAGAGGTCCTCCAGGCTCTACACGACGACCCGACGTCTGGACACCTGAGTGTTTCTCGCACGCTAGCAAGAATACAGGAGAAGTACTACTGGCCGCGCCTTTCCGCCGATGTCACCCGTTACGTAAAGACCTGCCGGGACTGCCAGCGACGCAAGACACCGCCCACTAGGCCAGCCGGACTTCTACAGCCTATCGAGCAACCACGACGGCCGTTCCAGCAAATCGGGATGGACCTACTGGGGCCGTTCCCAACGTCGACTTCCGGCAACAAGTGGATTGTCGTAGCGACTGACTACCTCACCCGCTACGCAGAGACAAAGGCCTTGCCCAAAGGCAGTGCATCCGAGGTAGCCAAGTTCTTCGTGGAGAACATCGTCTTGCGTCATGGCGCCCCAGAGGTCCTTATCACAGACAGAGGTACCGCCTTTACTGCGGACCTAACTCAGGCGATCTTCAAGTACAGCGAGACGAGCCACCGCCGCACCACCGCTTACCACCCGCAGACCAATGGCCTCACCGAGCGTCTAAATAAGACCATCGCCGACATGCTGGCAATGTACACAGGCGTCCACTGTTAAAGGGAACATCGGAGCGTGTGGCGGCAGCTCGGCGCCACCGCCGGCCAGCGGCTGCAACGAGTTTCGCGCAGGCGCAGTGCGCGCTGTGAGTCGTGCTGTTTCGTCGCGTGCTGCCGTCTGCTTCCGCGCTGCGAATCGTCGCGAAGCGAACCGCTGACGCGACGAAAGAGCACCGGGCACGGTGCTCACTGCGTCTGCGCGAATCTCGTTGCAGCCGACGGCCGGCGGTGGCGCCGAGCTGCCGCCACACGCTCCGATGTTCCCTTTAACAGTGGACGCCTGTGTACGTCGACGTCGAACACAAGACATGGGACGCCATCCTTCCGTACGTGACCTTCGCGTACAACACGGCCGTACAAGAAACGACACAGATGACGCCATACAAGTTGGTCTACGGACGGAGCCCGGCAACGACGCTCGACGCCATGTTACCAAACGTGACCGACGAGGAAAACATCGACGTGACCACCTACCTACAGCGCGCCGAAGAAGCACGACAGCTCGCCCGCCTACGGATTAAGAACCAGCAGACGACTGACAGCCGCCGCTACAACCTTCGACGACGCCACATGGAATACCAACCCGGTGACCGTGTATGGGTATCGACGCCAATACGCCGACGGGGACTTAGTGAGAAGCTTCTGCGACGATACTTCGGACCGTACAGGGTACTTCGACGCCTCGGCGCACTCGACTACGAGGTTGTCCCTGACGGCATTACGAACTCTCAGCGGCGCCGTGCGCGACCTGAAGTCGTCCATGTCGTGCGCCTCAAGCCATATTACGCGCGTTAGTGAATCTGAGGACTGTACTTTTGCTTATTGTTTATTGTTCTTTCTTGCTTTATTCTTGTTATTTATTGTTGCATGTATTGCCCCCCCCCTCCCCGTGTCATGTTTTAAGCATCGGGAAGATGCTTTTTCAGAGGGGGGCATTGCCACGTGCGTTTCTTTATGACTTTTGCTATACTCGGTTTTCGGCCACAAAGACTGCCAGCAACGCTCAGCGCGAACCGCGCCTCATTGTTCGAGAACCTTCACTATCATTGTAGATCGTTTTGTTAAGATTGCGCGCAAGACGCGCACACTCGAGCTTCTTCTAGAAATTGCACGATAGCCAGCTATAACGCTGGAATATTCGACGGCACATGTTTAAATGCCGACGCGCTTCACCGCTTGTTAGTTGATCGACGGACGACGCCCTGTTCGCCGCTATCATTGTACAGCGTGTATTGCTGTAGCTCTAGTTCTCAGTTTCTCGGCCACAAGTTCGGCCAAATAAACAGTTTCATCTCGGACGTGCTGACTGTTGTCTTCGTCGACGTCACGACCACGTGACAATACAGTGGTCCCGTGCCATGCCATTTTGGTATCTTATGGAGGCGACCAGGAGAGCACCTAGACGTAGGCGGCTAGATAGATAGATAGATAGATAGATAGATAGATAGATAGATAGATAGATAGATAGATAGATAGAAACGGTCAAAGTGCCTGAGGTTCGCTCAGAAATGCTTCGCATTTAATAATTACAAAAAGGCCGAGACCTAGAAGTACTTAGAAGTACTTGTTGCTGTGCTAGTTGGTTCATCGTAATGAGGGAAAAAAATAGACGCCAAAACACCGAAAGAAGGACAAAGAAGCACAGGGAAAGAGCGTCATTCGCAACTGGTTTATTCTCGGAAGGATCGTAGAAAATGCATATGCCGCGCCACACATGCGCACAACGCACTGCATCAGCTAGTCCCTACACATAAAAAATACATGAGGTGAATAGAAAGGCATATCTAATCAAGCAACGACGAGCAAAATTCACTCAAAGATGCGCAAAAGGACTGATGTGTCACTTACACAGAAGTCGCTTTTCTTCTTTACCGAAAAAGCTTCCATTAATTCCCGGCCCAGAGCATCTGAGCTTTTGGCAAGAAAGGAAACGCTTGAAAACCTCGCCTCACAAGTTGCGAGTGTCCCTCTTTCCCTGTGCTTCTTCGTCCTTCTTTCGCTGTTTTCGCGTCTAGTCTTTTCCCTCATTGCGGCGGAATATACCTAGGATTAAAAAAAGCCGATTCTTTTTTGAACGATGATACAATGGTAATATAGAAATACGAAGTATCAATGAACCAGACTGCACGATTTTAACTCCCTCGAGTGAGTCGATTAAAGAAGGCTGGAAACGCGTATTCTAATTATCACCCGATGAGGGACTTGAAGGCGCGAGCTTGTCATTCTTTCCGGCGTGCCGAGGGTGACGTTTCAAGTAACCTAGATATTTCTTATCAGTTAGTAATATAACGTTAGTAATGTGGGTGCCGCAGTTGAGATCATTGCATAGGGCGTCACTGAGGTACTTGTATCATTGCGCGTGTTCGGAGGTAACGCCAGCACTTACGTAAGGGAACAGAAAGGGGTTGTGGCGGTGGTGGAATAAGACGGTGTTGAATTTATTAGGATTAACTTTCATAAGCCAATGGTCACACCATTCTTGCAAGTCGTTTAGCTCATCGTGGACAGCGGTTTAATCAGTGGGGTTGGTAATCGGGTGATAGCTTAATCAGTCGTCGGCAAACAAACCGATACTTGAGGAGACTTGTGAAGATAGGTCGTTTAGGTAAGTCATAATGGCCGCTGCCGTATGATTGACAAAACATCCTCTGTCAACAACGTCGGTGAACTTGTGACGCCATCCCATGATGTCATACATCGCGGCAGTGAAAAGGTGCACTTATGCCGGCCTAATTTATATTATGACCCTTTGATCGTACTTGCACCTTACTCGCCAGAATGGCTCCGCATCATTCGCGGGGGTCATTGTAGTGAACAAGCGAAAAAAAGAAGAGTGTATGCGTCTATTGCTGTGCGCGCATATGCCTTCGTGTCCTGCCGGTGCTACCTCATAATGCATTGCTAGCGATATATATATATATATATATATATATGTATATAGACATACACGGGACAATAGGGCGATGACAAAAGGCCGCCGAGATTGTCAATCTAATTGCTATGGCAGTACAAGTTCTCCGCAAGCTGTTATTTTTTGCCGTCGTTCACGGCAGCATTGCTGGCCTAGCTTCACCACCGCCACCTGGCTCGCCGCCGATGTTGTCCCTGACAGCGATTTCGATCGAGTTGTCGTCGGCACCGTCTTGACACCCTTGCTAGCTGTGGGCTGCTTGTGCCTCTTATCAGTGATCGTGATCATTTTGGCTGCCGCCACGGCAGCTCCAGCCTTCCTATCGAAATTTCACTGAGGACGACCGGCCTCGTGCTTGTCGAACACTTCTGTGAGGTCGGCCTCTCGTGTGACGCTTCACAGACCGTTCGGACGCAGGCTGCGCACGGGCCCCTTGTTCACAGTGTTTCTAATCGACTTTGCTGCCGTGTTTACAGTTTTTCTTTTTGGCATAACGACTGCATTGGACTTAGCTTTCCCGCCCTCGGTGGCATCCTTCGTGGCCGCAGCTGGCATTGCTGGTTGAGGACGGGCGGTGTCCTTGGCGCCGACACCGGTGGCCTGTTACGGCGCGTCAGTACTCTCACCGCAAAAGTTTGGTTCTCCACCTCTTCACACGTGTTGAGATTTCCGAGGACGCAGCGACGCGACAGAAAAAAGGACGAGCGACACCGACATTCAGAAGCTGTGACGTAGCCAAGGGGTGGCACAATGTGCCACACCCTGGCTACGTCACTGCTGCACCAACCTGTAACAACCTGTACGGAGAGCTTCGGCGCCGTTTCTTACAAGAAAAACCTGTCACTGCGATCACCCGTCACGGGTTTTGAGAGACTTGGGTACATCAAAAATTCTCGAGGCGGTGGGCATCGGCGGTCTTTCAATTTCCGTTTGTACATGAAGATGCAGAATCAAAAGGGCATCATCAAATTCGAAGCCGATAAGATGTCTGGAAACCCTATTATTCAACTCCTCGCTGTTGAATAACGGCGAAAGCATGCACGCCTCCTTGCAAGATTACCACAAGAAAGTGAGTGACTGTAATTCTATGCACATGAATTATCTGCGTTGAAGTTAAAGACCCATTTGAGAAGTAGAGCTTCTCATTTTTTTGCTGCATTTAAAACGTGATCTAAGCGAAGAAGACAAAAATGCCATGAATATCGAGTTGCATAGCGGAAGCAAACGTTCTGATTTGTGGAGTTCAGTTGATGAACACGTTGACACAGAGCTGTCGGCAAGCAAAAGCCACTTCAATGACGCTGATGGCGTGGGTGTGATCTTGAATTTGAAGAAGCTGAGTAAGTCCTTGTTCATGATGATCAGCAAGGATAATAGACCCCTATCATAATTTCAATGTTAGCTTTCCTGCGATGCAGTTTGCCCAACTAGTGACAGCTTGTCACTTAGGGAAAACAGCGTATTCAAAGTCAGTTTGACTGCACTATGATGCGGAAAATGTAGACTCGGTTCTCTTGAACATAAACGCGCATAATATACAAGACCCAGTACGTGCAACTAGGACCTCGTCTTCAGTTGAGGGACGCCTTTAGTTCGGCGAATATGCAACAAACGGAAGCGTACATGCTGATTATGAAAATGGTCTATTATGATGTCCGAAGCGTTTATTCAGAGCTCTGGGCGAGAAAACGCGTCTTCAATGCGCTTTGATCATGTGTATGTTGAAAACCGTTGATGGCGGCGTAAATGATCTATGATGAACGTGTAAAAACGAATCCATTAGCAAGCAAAGGGCCTCACAAACGATTACAATGATGAAAACGCTCAACTCGATATGAAGGCGCTCAATAATATGACCGTCAAAGACGATATAAAATACAGCCGTCGGCAGGCAATATTCGCATGTACAATGAATAATGATGATGGATGTAGCGTAACAGATGTTACCAGACTTATTTTCTTTAAGAATGAAAGCTAAGTATACCTCATGTGCGGGTTATTTTCTCTTTAATGTTTGTTATTTCTGGATATTCTTAAGGCGCTTGTAGAAGGCGACGACGCACAACGACATCAGTCACGACGGAGCGCAGACTCGCAGACGCAAGAGTACGAGGGGCGTGTTCTCCGAGAAGAGGTGAAGAGGACGACCCACTAGAAGGCGCTCGAGAGGAAAAGTCATTAGACCGTTCCAATGCTTCTCTACAATTACCCCGGGTACAAAAACGGAGCAGCCTCGCGACCTAAAATGTGGTCATTATGAGCGGGCCATGGTAGGGCTTCAGGCGCTCCACGTTGACGATGTCGCGCCCTTGACAGCGCATGTCCGAAGATGGTTCAATGGGTTCACTGAGGTAGTTAATCGGCTATGTGCTTTCGACGACGCAGTAGGGGCCTTGTATTTGGGCAGCAGTTTGGAAGAGAGGCCAGTTGCAGTGGTAGGGACCGAGAGCCATACGAGTGCTCCACGGAGGAAAGTGTTGGTGTCACCGCGAATGCTCTTCTGCAGCTCTTTTTCATGCTTAGTGAAGGTCTTGCCAAGCTCGCGACACTCCTCAGCAAGGTGTGAGTACGGGCTACTTGGTAAGTCGGGTGCCTGCCGTACAGTAAGAAATATGGGGTGAGAAAGCAGTGGTGCTTTGAGGGGCGGTGTTGTAGGCGTAGGTGACGAAAGGCAGAATGATATCCCATTTTGTGTGATCGGCGGCGACGTACATCGATAGCATGGCGTCGAGCGTGCGGTTAAAGTGTTCGGTGCGCCCATTCGTCTGCGGGGGTAAGCAGTAGTTCTGCGGTGTACAACGTTTGAGTCTTTGAGGATGGCTTCGAGGACTTCCGACAAGAAGACACGGTCTCGATGGCTGAGCAGCTCCTGGGGTAGACCTTAGCGCAGCATGAACCGGTGGAGCAGGAAGGAAGCTAAATCCCGCGCTGTAGATGCTGGGATGGCGGCAGTTTCGGCGTATCGCGTACGGTGGTCTACAGCGACGATGGCCTAGCGGTTACCAGCCGACGTTAGAGGGAGTGGCCCATACACATCGGTGCCAACGCGCCCAAACGGCCGATCGGGGCATTGTAAAGGTTGCAGACTTGCTGGTGACTGGTGCGTTGAAGTTTTGCGGCGCTGACAATCGATTCAGGAGCGAACGAACATCTGCACGAAGCGGCACACTCCTCGTCAAAAGTACCATTGGCGAATGCGGTGGTATGTTTTCGATACCCCAGAGTGCGCACACTGCGGATCAGCCTGGAGCGATTCGCATATGTCCGAACGCTGACTGCGGGTTATTAGTAGTAGCCACTGGCGGCCGTCGGCGTCGCAGTTGCGTTGGTGAAGGCGCTCGTCGCGTAAAGCGACATGGTGGGACGACGCAACGCGCGAGTGGATGCTATGGCCGATGGAACAGTGAGCAAGTCTATTAATGAATCGATCCATTGATCCTTGCGTTTTTCGGTAACGATGGCGTGAATGTCGATTGAAGAAACGGCATTGTGAGACATTGAGCTGTGGCTAGTGTCGTCAGGCAAGGGGGAGCGCGAGAAGCGTCGGCGTCAGCATGCTGGCGTCCTTGGCGGTACAGCACACGGATAGCGTAGCGTTGTAGGCGAAGTGCCTAGCGGGCGAGGCGGCCTGATGGATCCTTCTACGATGACAACCAGCATAGTGCATGGTGGTCGGTGACGACATCAAATGGGCGACCACACAATATAATAAAAAAAACATTGCACTTGCGCAACTCTCTTGGCCATTTCAAAGAAAGAGCTAACATACACGTATTCTAGCAGGTACACGTGAGGTTTCCTATTTCACTCATTGTTGCGCGAATAATGCTGGTGAAAATACTTCCTCAAATTTTTCACCAATATCCGGCTAGAAAAACATAGCGCTTGTTCAAGTATTTATATATTATCGGCGCACCACACGTGAAAGTGCTTGAAGAGCCTTTCATAATAGTTCTTTAGTGTCAAAATAATGTGGCGCATGTATTACGTTATTATGAATTGACTACGTAAAATGCCGCGTGATGCACTGAAAAAAAGGGAATCAGTCTACCGCGATATCTGATATTAGGGTGAGGATAGAGGGTGTGCAAACCCAGACAACCAACTTCGACAAATGGCAGAGTGAACTGGGCGAACTTCGAGAAACGGTCGACCGTATGGCGAAAGAGTCGGCTACTTGAGCGCGCGGTTAGACGATGCCAAATGTCGCTCTCGTCGTAATACTCAACTTTTCTATAACATACCAGATATCACTACTGAAACAGCGCCTCAATTAGGAGAAAAAATTATTGACTTGCTTACAAACAAGTTAGCACTCGGTACTCGGTAAACATATCCCGTGCACATCCTATTGGTTGATTTTCCTCGAGTAAGGCGCGTCCACTCATTGTTAACATTGAATCGTATAAAAGCAAGGAGCAAATCCTGTCGATACGTACAGAGTTAAAGATAACAAAATTGCTGTTAGTGTGGACTATTGCGCAGCAACGCGTCACGCAAGAAAAAGACTTATCAACTATGCAAAATCTCGGAACGTGCCCGTCAAGCTAAAATATGAGAAACTGGTAATCGATGGTACGTACTATAGTTACAACGCCAACGATGACGCTGTGTATGAAATGACACCAAATGATAGTGTCAGGGGTTCCAACGAGTCTTCTACCCAATATTTAAGGTCTGGCCGCACGGTTTCGGCTGCACGCCGATAGGATGACGTGAGGGGGAAGTGTACTGTTGAAAAAACAAAAATATCGGTGTTGCTAACATTCGTTGTTACTTGTCAAAGAACAACGAACTGTGCAGCCTAGTAGATGATTGTGAAGCTGGTATTGTTGCTCTAACCAAAACATGGCTAACTTCAAAAGTATCAAATTCTGAACTGTTTCGATGCAAGAAATCGTATAACATTTACCGACGGGACCGCACTAACACCACAGGCGTAGGTGTTCTGCTGGCTGTTAACAAGTGTTATGAGTCTTTTTCTATCCCAATAAAGTGCGACATTGAATCTTTAAGGTGTTGTCTAAGTGTTAATTGCAAAAAAGTTGTTATCGGATTTTGTTAGCGCGCACCACCAAGCGATTCGTCATTTTGCGACAACGTGTACGACTGCCTCAACCAAGTGACAGTTCAGTTTCCGGCAGCTGAGAATATTATCATGGGTGACTTCAATTTCCCGAGTATCTGTTGGTGAGGATCTCACGTCCTCACGTCGTCTACTGATCTCCTGTCTTCTGTGGCTCACTCACCAGGACTAAGCGATCACAATGTTCTACATTTTTCTATCACTCTATCATTGTCGCCATCCTGCAACCGTTTTAAAACAATCAGGGATGACAGGAGAGGGAACTTCGAAGCTATTAACAGTGCACTCTCAAGATTTTTAGATCAGTTTTTGACAAATTCGACGACCGTTCGTTAGAGCTCAACTGGCAAATGTTCAAGAGAAAGGCAAATAAATTATACAATCATTTCATTTCTAATAAACAAGGTTTTTTCAAATAACAAAGCACCGTGGTACAACAGATCACTGAACCGTCTTTCTAACAGAAAAACGTCTTTTTCGCATTGCAAGGCATTGGCAATATCAACATAAATGGGAGGCTTATAAGAATGTAGCTTCCAATTATTTAGCAGCATTGAAAGCCTCTAAGTATTCGTTTTTCCACACAGCACTTCCTAACATGCTAAAAAGTGACCCAAAGGGTTTTTGGATTATGTTGACCCGTACCCAGTCAACAATGTGAAACGATTGTGAACAATACGTTCATCCAGTCATTTTCCTCCTCGAGACCCGGTAATGAACTACCACTTGTTACCCCTTCTAATTTTCCTCCAATGAACCCTATTAATTTTGAGTCCACTAGCATCAAAAAAATAATTGAGAACTTAAAGCTTAGGTCGTCTTGCCGAGCAGATGGTATCACTTCAAAGTTTTTGAAAAATACCATTGAGTAATGCTCCATCATTTTTGAATACATCTTTTCACAATCACTGCGGTCTGCCTCGTTACCTCAAAATTGGAAGATGCGAAACGTTGTGCCAGTCTTTAAATCCGGGCAAACTCATAATCCTCTCAATTATTGTCCCATATTTTTAACTTCAATCCCATGCAAAATAATGGAGCACGTTATTTTAACTCATCTAGTTAACTTTTCTGAAGATAATTTCTTTTAAGTTTCAACATGAATTTCGCAAATCTACCTCTTGCGAAACACAGCTGCTTTCATTTCCTCATGAATTGCGCACATACCTTGACTCTGGCTTTCGCATTGACTGCGTATTTCTGGACTTCTGTAAAGCTTTTGACAAAGTAAACCATCTGCTTCTCTTGTATAAACTAAGCGTACTAAACATAGACCCTGCAATCGTCAATTGAATTCGAGCGTTTCTTCTACCTAGGTTTCAGTTTGTCGCCACAAATGATAGCCTGTCTGACATGGCCCCTGTTCAATGCGGGGTTCTTCAGGGGTCCGTTCTGGGTCCTCTGCTATTCTTAATTTATATAAATGACTTACCCAATAACATTTCCTCACAAATTCCTTTATTTTCTTGCGACTGTGTTGTATATCGCAGAAACTACTACCTTTGATGTCGCTAATCTCCAGGCTGATCTAAACCACGTCCATAACTGGTGCGTCACTTGGCACATGGAGCTGAATACTAAGAAATGTAAATACGTGCGAGTTTCACGTTCTAACGCAGCGTCCTCAACATATGTGATTAATAACACCAATCTCGAACTTGTTACAGCATACCGTTACCTTGGCGTCCACATAACTAACGATTTGTCATGGAAACATCACGTCGAACACATAATATCAAAAAGTAACCGTACTCTGGGATGCCTAAAAACTAATCATTTTCTCGCTCCTTCTTCACTAAAATTACTGCTCTACACCACGTACATTCGTCCTCAACTAGAATAAACATCATCGGTTTGGGATCCTCATCAATCCATATTAGTTAACGCAATTGAAGGAGTGTGCAAAATCGCTCTGTTCGTTTCATACTAGCAAACTATCACCGTACAGCAAGCGTAACAGAAATGAAAGCCATTCTTAACATCCCACTACTCGCCATTCGCCGGAAGATAGCTCGTATTTCACTTTTTCATAAAATATATTATCACAATGCCACTCTCCGATCACTTTTTATCCAGCCACCACCATTCACATCTGCTCGGAGGGATCATCGTCATAAAGGCAGTCTCGTTTTCTAACACTGTCGCGTGCGCACAGTCATTCCTTCCCAAAAGCACAGTCGAATGGAGTAACCTACCATCATCCATAGTGAACATACGCGATACAATTCTTTTGAAACATGCTCTTATGAACATGGTCTAGAGTTGTAAAATTCCGCCTTTTTCTGCTTTTTTTTTCTTTTTTTCCCTTCCTCTTTGGTGCTGTGAGCTTTCTCTTCTTCTTCTTCTCTTCTGAACTTTCTCTTCTTATCATTACAGATTCCTATGTGATTTAGTCAATCCAACGGTATGTTTTGTATAACCAGTGTATATATCGGTGTTATCCTTTTCCTTTTTGTCATTATTGTACATTGATACTCTACTCACTTGATTGATTGTTACGCTTTTTTTCTTTTCTCTTCCTATCTTGTTCCGTGTTACATATAATCGTGTACTTGCCCCTCCCCTCTATAATTTACTGTATATACTTTGAGGGTATTTCAAATAAATAAATAAATAAATAAATAAATAAATAAATTGTGTCAATAAAGAATAACTCAAATGGAGGCTCGTGTAATCTCGACTGGGGCGCGTGAAGCCAAGGATAAGCTCTACTGGACTGCTTTGTTCAAACAAGTTCAGCATTGCCGTGATATGAGCTATATTCCATATAGAAGCATTGTTCCTGTTTTGTAAAAAACCGGACCTGGTCCACATTATGAGTTCACTCCTCTTTCCGATAAAGTTACACTGTTATTTTCAGTTAACAGGTGACAAAACACACGAGCACGCTTCATGTTTGCAGCGCATCCCTTTCCTAATATAGGACATTTCGCTAACGCTGGTTGCATTCGTAAATGCTTGTGTTTGTATGCGTTCATGCTCCTTCCATTTTTGCACCGAACGGGCAGTGCCCTTCAGGACGTTTATGAATCGCGCTATAATATCGCGTGACGCAGGTGATATATCCGGGTGGTTAACATCGACAACAAAAGGGGCGGAGTGACACCGAATCAGTGTATAAAAAGGGTGGCATCGATGGGGATAGCGCGCAGTCCAACAGAGTGTGATATTTGGTAAGTCTTCACCACCTTGTTTCTTTCGAGCAAAGTTTACTATCCTTCTTCTGTTTAATCCTGACCACGTTGCGCCGTTTAGACCCATCCTATTTCAGTTCTCCATTCTTCTAGGTATAACCACTCCATATACGCACCTTATCCTCTGTATTATAGCATA
Organism: Rhipicephalus sanguineus; assembly: GCF_013339695.2. NCBI lineage: Eukaryota > Metazoa > Arthropoda > Arachnida > Ixodida > Ixodidae > Rhipicephalus > Rhipicephalus sanguineus. The sequence continues at coordinate 166,561,072 of NC_051179.1, forward strand.
AGTCCTCGATACAATTTGGATATCATCATATTGTAAAATTTATAAATGCAACACTCTTTTTGCAATATTGAACATGTTTTTACTTTGAAATATACAGTGTACGCAGTCAGTTTCTGTGAAGAAAGAAGAGAGGAAGACAAGAATCATATGTGGTCACTTCTACCTAAAATTAATCGTTTCTTGGCCAATCCCCCAAAGTGGGTGTGAGCCATGCATCAAGGAAATCATCATCATCATCAAACGCAGCGCATAGCATCGGGGAATTCGTATTTATATCTACGACTCGTGTGTGTTTACTGTGTATTCCTGTGAAAAGTTCAGATCGAGCCACACTTCTATGAATTAATTATTACTCCGTAGTAGGGAGTATTGCAGATAAAGAATTGTGCCAATGTGATTGCGCGTTAGCATAATAGAATGTTTAAAATTCGTACCAGTCCGTAAGTATCATAGCCTGTACTGTACAGGGCGGTTGTGCTATGAAACAACATTTCTTTGGCTAACGCATCTGTGATTTCGATATGCATTTTTCCATTCATTCACCTCTACCTAAAATTCGGCATTTAGTGACCATCCTGATAATCCCTCCGAATTTCCTGACAATGTAGCAGCGTGACTGTGCTGCAAATTACAGTACGTCGTGGCCCGCCGTGCAGAAATATACGCTCGATCTGTAATAAAGAAACCCAGTTTTTTGGATGCAAAGAATTGCCGCATAAATGATAAAAATCAGTAATTCGATCACTGTTATGGCCGCTCGTGTGGCTATAACTTAAGGTTTCCAATGAGATAGCTAATATGGCTGAAAAGAAAGAATGCGCTAAAAACACCTTGGCTGAAACCAGACCTACATAACTTCATAATTTTTCAGCCACGCAGCATTGTTGAGATTATCTGCAAGAATCCATCCTCGAAGCCGAGTATTACGCATTCATTCAACCGTTAATTAATACTCCCCTGCCTTAGTTGAAATTTTGCGAAACCATGAATATTATACATATAAGGTTGTCATGTCCTGTCAGATAACCAGGCAAAATTCAAGGAGAGCGGCCGCTTGAATGCACATGTTTGTTTGCAGATCATCACGTTTCGTTGGTACTAGGAGACGACCAAGAGCATTGCATTCCGAGTGCCATGGCGGGACGTATTGCTGCGTTTCTTCTGATCTTCTTAGTGCTCACTTCTGGTAAGGGGTACTGGTTTGTCCTATCGAATTTCAAAATGGCTGCAAGTTTTACTTTCACGGTTGTGTTTTTTTCTTCTTGCGTGTTTGTCACATTCTTTTCGGAGGCCTCACAAATAAATCAGAAACATGCCAAGTGTAATATAATTCAAAAAGGCGTAGCCCTAGTACGTAATATTACATTGACAGCTCAAACGGTTGAGTGACAAAGGAAAATAAGATATCTGCTGGAATACGTGCACTATAATTATAAACATACCAACGAGGCAACCATATTGTTGTTGACAGATGAACCTCACTTGTAAGAATAGAGGCGTAACATACATTCGGCCTATCGGGGCACAGAAATTCAACATGGACCATCCGCAGTTCCTCTCCAGCTAACACGTTTCAGAGGTTGAATAGAGCGTGATTGAGAAGCAATAGGCGACATGTATTGGAAGAATATCTATCCTGATCACAGATTTCTGTGACTACGCGTACTATATTGGACAGGAAATATATGTACCTGATTGTGTTTGTTTTCGTATTGTAGTCAGGAACAGATGACTTGTGTAGCATTTGTTAACATTCTTCTTATCTGTGTAGCAATCATGGCTATGGCAACTGCTGAAGAGGCGACAGCACGAGAATGGTCAGGGCCTGCAAGTGCAGCCAAGTCGGAAGCTAGAATTGATCCCACTGTGCTTGGATCTTTAACTGGAGGAAACCGGCGCTAAAGGTCGCGCTATTGCACGCGCAAGAAGCAGCGCCATAAAAAGCGGTATTCTCTTCCGGTGCCTCCTTCCCTGATTGAATTGATTTTAATGTCTGAATAAAGGGGCTCATTTTTCCTAGTTTGCTTCTCCGTGGATATTTATTTCACTAACTACGTTAATTATTTACAGGTTGAAAATTAACCCCACCTTAGGGCCTTGCAGCCAACCTATTGCACTCAAATAGAATGAACGCTGCTAGTGTAGCACATGTGACATAGGCCAACGTGACACGATTATCCACATTGTGCAACGCATCTCGATGTCTGGCTGTCTTCATAGAAGCGCACATAAGCTGGGAGTTTACTAGAAAAATTAGGATTTGTAATAAAAATCCAGCCAGCTCCACTTTGCGAACACTGTCGAAAGTCCGAAGCTTATGCCCGACATTCATCAGGCAATACCGTACTTCAGTGTTTTAGAGCGAACGCTGCCATGATGTCCGTCACCACTATCGCTGGAAATAAGAAACAAGACGAAATAAGAAAAAATATCCCGGATGGAACGAGTTTCGGACCTCGGCCCTCTGCGTGGAAGCCCAGAGTCCTACCTAGGAGCCATGCGGGTGCTTGGAAACGCCTTGAAAAAGACCCTTTACAGGCTTGATGTCGGGAAGGAACCAAATTAACATATGTAATGTAGTATGGTAGAAGAGCAAAATAACAACCAGTAGTCACACAACGCGAATTTTGTAACCAGGCGTCAGACAACGTGAATTGTGCAGGGAGATGGTTGTTGAATGCTTACAACCCATTACAAGGGGATTTGCCAATAATTATTCATCTTGATCAGGAACAGCCTCAACAAGGTGAACATAATATCTTACAGGCATTTAACGCATACCACGGTTCTCCGCAGAATGACGAAAAATTGCACATTGCCTGCTTCCCTTCTTAACACAATTTATGATGATTTACAGCGCAGTGGCTTACTCGCAGTGCAATTCTGTTCGTTGCGAAGGAAGCCCATAAGGCTTCCATGATCCATTTCCTCAAGGTCTCAATAAGGTTAAATACCTCTTTCCCAATCATTTTCTCGAGAACGTATGTTATAAAGGGCTGAGACATAATTCTTCATCGTCATCAACTGTCGCATCAAGAAAGTGCACAGGATGCTTTCCATATGGAGCCTCGTTTCTCTGCAGAATGACTAATGATGTCGATGTGGGTAATTATGATTCGTGGCGTAGTGGGTACGTTGCTAGCTTACTTGTATTAGTAGCCACAAGATAGTTTATAACGGGCTGCAGAACTCCCGCTCTTGCAGCGTTCGCTGTGACTGTGCTGCGCTTTCCGCTCAGGCCTGGCGCTTTTTCATGTCTTCCCTTCGCTGGCGCTTAGCTTTGGCCTCCCTTGCGAGAACATCGCGGTTGGCTCGGCCCGACATGCCCATCCTCGTTCACCTCTCGTTCACGCCCACGTTTGGTGGCTTCATCTTCGGGAGAACGAGAAACGTTCGCTACTCTGAAAGCGCAAGCTCCTGAACACTGCCACTGACACGCTGTTTTACACTCCACTACGCGGCATCGTTACCCCCGTTTCTCGAAGGTTCTTCCCTCGACATCTTCTGCCCGCACCGTCGCATCTCAAAGCACGCTCTCGCCTCTCGCAGCACGGCATAGCCCTTTTTTTCCTAGGGAGCCTCATTTTCGACACAGTGCAATGCTACGTGAGTGAGTGAGTGAGTGAGTGAATAAACCTTTATTTGGTCCAGAAAAAGGCTATAATTGCCACAACCGGCTAATCCACGGCGAGACCGACAGGTCTAGCCTACCGGCCCGATCACGGGTGCGCTGTACGGCCAGGATTTGGTCCTCACAGACGGGACTTCGTAGGAGCGCGTCCCACTCATATTTGGTGAACTTCGGGCCCAACGACCCGCACTCCCAGAGCATGTCAGAAAAAGTAGCAGCCTCGCCACAGGGTACGCAAGAATTATTCGGGTAAATTTCCGCATATATGCTATTAAGGACGCCGGATTTGGGTAGGAGTTAGTTTGCAGGAGTGTGGGCGTCACCACCTGCAGCCTGCTTAGCCTGCAATGAGGCGGCGAGAAGACCCTTCTCTCTAAGTAAAATAATTTAGTAATTTCGTTGACGTGCTAGGAGCGTCCGTGTGTCCGGGGGGGAAGTCGCCCGATCCAGGGTCAGCGCGGGCGGTAAAGCCACGCGCAGCCTCATGGGCATTCTCGTTGAGGTTCAGAGAAACCCCTTCGATCGGCCCGCCGTGGGCAGGGAGACAAAAGGTCAAATGCGTGGAGCTGTAATTGTTTTTGGATCCTTTCAGAATTTTAAGTGCCTGCAGGGCTACCTAGCCGTTCTTAAATGCCCTGGCGGCCGTTTTCGAATCACTATAGACGTTGTCTCTCCGACCGTCTTGCATGGCGAGTGCAATGGCCACTTGCTCGGCCACCTCAGACTCCGTTGTCCGGATCAAGGCACAGTTGACGACTTTGCCCAGCGTGTCCACGACGGAAACCGCAAAAGCCTTACTGTCTCGGTACGCGGCGGCGTCCACAAAGCTTGCTTCAATCTTATCATTGGTGGTTTGCTTTTGTTTCTTTGACGCTCTTGACTTGCGACGACCTGCGTTGTGCGCAGGATGGACATTGCGGGGCAGCGGAGCGACGACGAGCTTCTTCCTTATTTCTCTGGGGATTCGGGTGTTCCTAGCCACGTTCTTTGTGGGGGCTAGTTCGTTCTCCTTCGCCTGCCGGCCGGCGTGGTGGGGCGCCGAGTTAGCTGGGCCCGTTCCTGAGCCTCGACAATTTCCTCCCTGGATTTGTATATGCCGAGCCGGAGGAGGGCCTCGGTGTGCGTTCTCAAGGGCAGCCCGAGTGCTCGGCTGACGACTTTTCTAATGAGGGCATTCAGCCTGTCCCTCTCTGCTTTGAGCCAGTTGTGCATGGCCACCGTGTAGGTGAAGTGACACAGCACAAAGGCGTATTTCGAACGATGCGAGAAGCGTTATCAGTTTTTGCGATGATCTTGCGCAACTTAGAGCCGATGCTGACACGCGATTCGATCACCGCTCCGAGTGAACATATGAATGTCACTTTGGGAGATCGGCTTCCAGCCCTTGGGTCTGCCCCCTTTTTTTCTGTAAAGCAGGAGCTCTCATTTGGTCGAGGAGCACCTGAGTCCGGTGGGTAGCAGGCACTGTTCCGTGTGTTCCGTGACGTCTACGGCCTCTTGCATGGCAATTTCCTCTTGCCCTTGTCTACCGCCGGTGGACCAGATCGTGATATCATCGGCGTAGATGATGTGTTTGATACCATCGACTTGGGCCAGCTTCCTCGAGAGTCCGACAATGAAGGTGTTGAAGAGAGTGGGCTGTGCTCAGGAACGAACGGACGTAGTTTTAGAGTCTGGGGCCCAGCTCGAGGTGCGCTTCAGAAGCCAGGATGTACACATGGATAGCGTTGTTAAACACCTTCTCGAGGTCGAGTCCGAGCAAGGACCTGGTATCCCTGGTATTGTGGTCGTTGATTTCATGTTTAATCATCTTCCTGGCGTCCTGCGTGGACAGACTGGCTCAGAATTCAATCATTTTGTGGGTATAGACGTTGTTGTCTTTGAGGTATCTGCTTAGTCTGTTGAGGACGACGTGCTTCACAACTTCCCCGACGCAAGACGTGAGAGAGATGGGTCGGAGGTTATCAACATTCGGAGCTTTGCCTAGTTTGGGGACCACGACGGGGCTGGCGGCCATCCATTTTTCTGGGACGCCGCCGTTTCTCCATGTTTCGTTGATCTTCTCGGCGAGGTATTCGGTCGAACGGTCGTCGAGATTCCGTAGCATCTTATTGGTGATGCCGTCGAGATACGGCGCCGAATTGCTGTTGAGCGCAAAAATGGAATGCCTGGCTTCCGCCACGGCGAAGTCTTCGTGCAGCTGCGGACGGGCCGGGCCGAGGTACTCGGGAAATTTGACCTCACCATCACAATGCTAATAATAATAACAATAATAATATATGGGGTTTAACGTCCCAAAACCACCATATGATTATGAGAGACGCCGTGGTGCAGGGCTCCGGAAATTTCGACCACCTGGGGTTCTTTAACGTGCACCTAAATCTAAGTACACGGGCCTCAAACATGTTTGCCTCCACCGAAAATGCAGCCGCCGCGGCCGGGATTCGATCCCGCGACCTTCGGGCCAGCAGTCGAGCGCAATAACCACTAGACCACCGTGGCGGGGCCATCATCACAATGCTTTACGGGCAGATACTTCTCCATGAGCTTGGCAACCATCTCGCCATGGAACAGGATCTCGTGGCTTCGTGCAGGTCTCTGGCGAGCGTGTGTCTCCCATTGGATCTCGTGGCGCCCTCGTCGAGATGTTTGAGCAAGCCCCAGGCTTTGCCGTTGCGAATCTGGCCGTCGATCGAGTCGCGGACCACGCCCCATTGCTGCTTGCACAGGGTCGGACAGTCACCTTCCATGGCCTTGTTGAGCTCTGAGATCTTTTCCCGCAGTCTTCAATTGAACCTTTGCCCCTTTCATCGGCGGAGCAGCGGCTGCTCGGCCTCAATCAGATAGTGATCACTTCTACGCCGACCCCGGACATGAAAGTCTCCACTAATAACAGCTTCGCAGTTGAAAGTTCTCTGACATTCACGCTCCTTTCCTCTTCGTAGACAACCTCTAATTCAAGGCAGTATTATTTGCAAAACCTAAAACGACGCTGAAGTAGAAAGCTGACAGGGTATCTGATGCTTTCAGCTCAGACAATGCAAAGGCGAAAGCCACATTCTTTTTCTTCATAGTCGATATCTTGATTCAGCGTCACCGCCCTCCGAAAGCCTTGCTCACCTAACGTTGTTTTCCATTCCCTCCAGGATCGGAGGCACCGCACCTGGTTTTGCATTGCCTTTTTTATCGGCCCAGCTTTGACGAATCTACGGTGTCAGGAGATGACGTAAGGATGTGGCGCTATGTCGTGTGCCCTCAGAGTGAAATGAGAAATTTTAGTGATCTGTAATGTCCTAGTGACGTCATATTGTGGCGTCATTACGTGATTATTATTTTCATTAATAGTGCAGTCTCCGACGACGCGGAATGCCGACACCGACGATATATTTTCGCGTTTGACGAGGCATCTAAGGCTTTCGGCCTAATAGTTCACAAAAACTCGTTCATTCTCTCAGCTGGATGGTTCTGCGGTGATGAGAGGTGATGTCCTCGCGGCGTTGTCTCTATCAGCAGAAGTAGTTGCATCGTCGGCCATTGCAAGTGTTCAAAAATACGTAAGTGTCCTCGCTCACCACTTGTCGCAAGCTCGGTTTAGCGGAAGCAAGAAAGACATGCGTTGACAGGTTGAGGCCGGACAGTAGACTGATACTTATCGAAAAGCAAGAATACGAATTCCGGTTGGCTGTGAATGCAACTTACTGTCAAAGCAAAGTGAAATAATACAGTGCCGCCCTTTGTTAGCGCTATTTATTACTAGCGTGGTTTAGATTTGTGATATTGCAATGTCTTTCCATGGCCCTAATTCGTTTTCTCTTCACGTGAAATTTCGCCTTTTTACAGCGAAATGTGTTATGACAGCACAAGTGCCAATTTTGATGGCATAGTATCCGCCGCCACCGGTGTGCCTATCCGCTATCGTGAATACTGCGAAAATGAGCAGGGTTCCAACCCAGGCTCCCTGCGTGACAGTTGAGCCTTCTACCAGAGAGCCTCGCCAGTTCTTGAATTTCCTTGAAAAAAATCAGCGCAGCCTCAACCGCGCCGCGCAAGGCCGGGTCACGGCAGAGCTGTTGAGGAACTACCTGGCTGTGACTTGGCAAGGCTTTTGTTCTTTCAGCTATGTGTTTCGCACCCCTTACAGCACTATACTTTACGTGAGTATGCTTCCTTTCTTGTTTATCTTTTTTTGATTCTGTGTCTTTGTATCTCTTTCCGTCTGTCTATTTGGATCCATATATTTCTGTCTTTTTACTTATTGCGTGTTGCTTCGCATTCTCTCTCTTTTCTCTTGCTCTTCTTTCTGCCTTTCTTTGGCTCTTTCTCTGTAGTCGTGCTCTAGCCTTCTATCTTTATCACCCCTCGACCATAAAGCTCTGCTTTACCCACTCCAACCGCGCGTATATAGGGCAAATGCAACTAGTTAGCACAAAGGTCCCCTAAAAGTTAAGAAAGGAACACACGGCCGGCGAATACCGATTATGTGCCGCACGTTTCAGCTTGTGTTGTTAGGTACTGCACAGAGTGCCTGGGCAGCAATTGAGTACTTGCCGGTTGGCTGGGATCATAATTTTCTTTCTACGCAACACATCCAACGTCCACCTTAACAGTTCTGCTTTAAAAACTCAGTAGCTGATATGTGCCACACAAGTCCGACCTCGCCCACTACTCACCACTCGGGTCCACTAAAAATTAACGAGGAAACACACAGGCGCAACCACTGATTTGGGAACGCACGTTTCAGCTTCTTTTGTTAACCATCTGTAGTCACGACATAAGCGGTGATAGAGCGCGAGCAGCATCATGATGATGATAATTTTCTCACTCTCTACGACGCACGGCAAAACTACATGATAAGAACGCTCCAGTAATAAACACCAGGCCTGCGCAGAACTCCCTGTACTGGGAGTCGCCTGTGCTGGGAGGCCTTTTTAGAGTGCGTAGTAAACCCTTATGTGGCAGCTACTGAAAGTTCATTTGGAAGGTATCCACGAGCCCATTCATCTTCACAATTTTTGTGGTGTACGGAAACACTCACTATGCTATTAGCCGTCATTGCGCGAGGAAGCGACGTAACCGCTACATATCTTTAGCATCACGTGCACTTTTTGATGCTTTGGCTGAATGCACTGTACAGGTGCCGTGCAGAATAAGGGACAGATGCAATATAGCGTGGCAGAAGAGTAAAGTACCATGGTGGCGAAACACTTTCGCACGTGCTCACCGTGAGCTCCAGAAGCTCCAGGCCCGGTGGTTCCTGGAAATAGGGCCGATTCAAGTCACGTTTAGTAAGATATTGATGAAATGTAGTATTGTGGCAAGGCGCTTGACAAAAATATAGTGTAAATAATATGTAATCGTTTGAGAAATAAATATTGTACGTAAGTTGCGCATGAGAAACTAACGGGTAGGAAAAGAACGTACAGTGGCACGGATAGTATCATTCACTGAGAGCTTGTTTTTTTTATGTTCATGGATCAGAGGCCGTTTGTTTTTTGTCCAACAGTCGGAACATCCGACAACACCGTTATTGTTTTGCACAAACGTGCTGTGCACCCTAGCGAAAACCTTTACCCACCACATCAACACGTAGCTAACAGACCCTTTCTAAAACTTCGGCATCATCAGCTGCGGATGACAGCAGTACTACGCCTAACACGCATGCCTCACATATAAACGTGTATACACGTAAATCTATGGTAATTTGACCAAAGCCCAAGGGTTCCGTTCTTAAAACATACGCTGTGGCGAATTTTGACACAGAAAAGACTGCTTAGAGCAACTTACGTGGATGCCGAAGTCAATTTTTCAAGTTTCGCTTTTTTGTGCCAGGCTTGTTATCATACCGCTCAGCAAAAACATCAGGTGAGAGCTTCAAAAGGTGTGGCGTTCATTTGTGTAAAATCACTTCTTATAGTCATGCCACCAGGTCAAAAGTACGGTGGATTCAACCTCTAGTTGCTCGCATTCCGGCGGACGCTCGTGGTCGGAATCGTCCAGCCACCATAGTGAGGTGCAGGAGTCTCAGCTGCTCCTTTCGGTAATACTGCTGCCGCGACGCGGATATGCACGTTTGAACAGCAGCAAAACGCGCGTAGGTTTGGTGATGTGACCACTTTAGTGTTTCATGTCATGTTGCCATCACGTGATACGTATTTGTTTCCTCAAAGTCATAGAGGCCATAGTTGCTATGTGCATACATGCCACGATGGCGACGCAGTTTTGCGCGAGGTGATGTTCACCTCTAGCAGTTTTGGCTGCAATATGAGCTATATAGTAATATAGATCCCAGGAAGCGTTCTGGCAGCTTCAAACTAATACACAATGTCCAAGACAAATTGCTGGAACAATGACAGCCGCATGGGAATCGGGTTAATTTGTAGCAGACGCAGTAGGAAACGGCAAATTGCTGCCGATACTTAAAACAACAGAAAAAAAAAACGAAGTTCGCTATTTGCGCAGAGACCTGGCGTCGTATAGTAGACAATAGGTTTAGTAATTCATTCAGTGTTTTAGTTTCGCGCGGAAATTTTCCAATAGGCTCCAAATACTCCAGAAGGAAACACTTTTTGAAAAATTACTTCACATAATTTTTACAGGAAAATAAATAACCGCCGCGGTGCTCGTGAGTGAAATACGTCCGAAGCAGATCTGATGCTTGTACTTCCCGGAAATTCTATGGTCAAATATTTCACCCAAACTGGCCGCCATTGACACAAGTGCTAGATGTCTTTCTAGTGTGTAATATTATGATACTCCATCGTTTCAGCGCACTGTTCTAGGCCACAAACTACCAAGCCGTGAGCCGCAATAGATGTACACATTCTAATATAAAGCAAGTAAATTCTCAATTCCAATGGGACCTGCCAACCATTTGTACATGGCACTTGTTGTAAAATTGACGATTATGCATAAGCCATTAGCTGTAAAATAAGAGATGAAGGAAATAAAGGAGGAAAAACTTTTATGTTCAACGCGCATTCACAGCTGTGACTGGCACCGGTGGGGCGGCCATTGGCGACTGGCGAACAATAAGCGACTCAACCCGACAGACGTTCACACCTGTGCGCGACTATACTCTCTGCCCACACAAAATTCTAGTCTGCCCGCGTATAGCTCGCGTGGAATGGAATCTCCTTTTCTAATACAATAATTTGAAGGTTACTTGAAACACCCGGGTATAGAAAGGCAATTAAACGGCTAGCGTGGCATCATCAACAAACTATGCTATGCCTATGATGACGTGCATGATAAGCATATATGAGAATTATGTGGTGACATGTTCATGTCAAACAGCACAGCAACTACGCCGGGCAGATTGCGACATAACAATATGTAAGCTTACTAGCCCCGTAAATCTGCTATAGGAAATGTGATCCTCATAAAATTTGACTTGGATACAATTTATTCGCACACTTCGGGAGATGCATCGCAATTCGCATTTGACGCATTTGACCCAGCAATCTATTAACCATAACTGATATGAAAAGCTGTTCAACCAATCCAGTAGAATACGCGCTGGGATTCCTCTGGAATTTATAGAAACTAGGTACATCACACATAAATATTCATTGCGCCTTCAATATGTATCTTTAGTGGGGATAAACGATAGCACATAATTAACTGTTTCTAAAAGTATTGCTTTTACTTACGCACGACACGATGACAAAGAAAAATGTTGTCAAAAAGTTCTAAAACAATAATTTGAAGATTACTTGAACACGTCAATTGTGATAAAAATTCTTCTATTCTCTCGCTGTGCGTAGTCCATCGAAAATTTCCCTCACCTCGACTCTTTTCTCCAAACTGCACCATCACCCTCACGCTGCCAAATTGCGTAGGATTTGTTGTTCCTGGTTGTGACAAATACTGCATATAATAATGCTCATAATCTTCATTTGCTGCACATTATGAGCTTTTAGCCGTGCTCACTAAAATTGTGGTGTTAATTTCAGAGAGTATTCATTAACCCTTTGTGCGACAGCCTCACACATACGTCCCACTTTTCCGACTACAGAAATATTTTTCTCCCACAACACCCGTTGCAATTAGCGCAAGGATAAGTCACTCATATCGTACCTAAGTCTTCGTATTCTCGAGGAAAAAAACTTTTACCACACTTGCGAAGGGCGCAAGTAGCGTTACAGTGACGATGAATTTCGATTATTCTTTCATGATAGCTTCTGAATTTTCTTCTTCTTCAGATAGAAAGAACCTACCAATCAAAACGCGGGATAATTTCCTCTTTTTCTAGTTTTTCAGACAGGTGTTTTAACTTCCAGTCATCACGTGTTTTTGTAAATTTGCGGAATAACTTGGCCGATCATCGAAACGACCCCCTGCGATATTGTCATGCTCATTCCTCAGCCTAACTGCGGATATTGGCTTGTGGGAATATTTTTCTTGATATCGGGTACCTCTTGAAAAGTGGACGCATATTCAGGGAAAACACTGTAGTCGACAATTTCGACAGCCAAAGCAACCACAGGCAAATGGACCCCACAACATTCCTCAGCACGCATGAGAAGCGATGCCCTGTGCCACTTGCTTCGGCCGTTTCACACAAATACCCGTTGAAGCAATCTCGAGGTGGTGCCTTCACGAGACATTGGGAATGTATCTTCCCATTTTTTGAAAACACCCTCATGAGTCACTGGGGCAGATATGTCCCACGTTTTTTTTGGTAAACTCCAGGCTTGATTTTGATGAAATTGCTATTTCTTTGTAGCTTATATGCGTAAACCACAGCCGGTTTTTATTTGATCGTGTCAAAAGTATAGGCAAACCCACAAAGAGTTAATACAAGATTTAACACATTTGGATAGCTTTTTTCATATCCCTAAAGTTTGTGATAATGAGCAACGGCAGGATAAGGTTTTCACTGATAATTGTGGTGGGTTGACGGAGGCTTTTGTACAAATCCTTTCGATGTATGTAAAGTCGACGCTGGTAGGTTGGAAGCCAGGCATTTATACGCCAAAATCAGGAATTTGAATTGGTTCTAAGGTGGCTCCGATTCTTAGTGATTTATACCGAAGCAAGATCGGCAAACTTTTAGAGGACTCCTTAGGTAACTTTATTTTTATGGTTTTTCAGTACGTGGACGATTACCTGATTTTCTGGTGTGGCGAAGACTTTGAATCTGCGGTTTCATCAGTGAGCGAACAATTTGCGTTAAATAGAGGAGGGATTATTTTCACTAAAGGTCATGTTATTTCTGGATATGTTATTCATGTTATTTCTGGCATGTTTGCGAGTGCTTTGAGTAAGCACACACCTATATTCTGCATTTATCTTCTTTTGAAAAGCAAAGTGCACGGTGCTCGTACTGCTTCTTTTCCTTATCGGAGATTTAATGGAACATCTCTCTCTACCTTTCTCTCAATGATCGAACTTGTCGACTGGTCGAATGTTCTCAAGGAAGAAAACCCAAGCATCTCATACGACACATTAAGGGGATTGCGCTGAATGTCTCATACTCCGTCCGCGCCTTGGAACGGTGCCAGCTGTGGCCTTTCCCCTTCGCACTCTCCCAGCAATCATATGATGGCACAGCGGCGCATAGCTAAATTCGCGCCTTGTTCCTTCCAATGCGCGTTGCGTAACTTTTGCAGAACGCGGTGACGTCGTACGTCCGTCAACGCGGAAAGGTTGCGCGTTGCTATTGCAACGCGCGTTGCGCAACTGTTAAAGGACATGCGCAACTGTTAAAGGACAGCACCATTAAAGGACATTTTCTCGGCTACTATGAGAACGAAGATTTAGCAGCCTTGCATAAAGGAGTCTTATCAATGATTTCAATTATTACCGGCGGATATAGCTGTACCCTAATTCACTAAGGCGTTAGAGAACGTAATGAAACCAATGATAACAAAGTTCCTTGATGACCATGAATTACTTGTCAGCGAACAATCCGGCTTTCGTGAAACGAAATCTAAAGAAACAGTATTTCTTGGTGTTAAAGAACAAATAGCTAAAAATATTGACAAAAAATAGTTCACCCAGGGAATCTTTTTCGACTTTCGAGAGGCATTGGACTCGGCTGAGGATTATATTCTGTTTAAAAAATGGCCATGTTGTGGCATTCGAGGGGTTTCCCTGGAGTTAATACGCATTTATTTAACAGAGAGTTTACAGTACTCGTCTGTTCTTGGGCGTAAAACACTGTTAAACCAGTGAAAGTAGGTTCTATGCTGGCCACCCTATTTTATATTATTTTCCTAAATTACATCGTCCACCTTCCAGTAAGTTCCTCTGTGGTCATGTATGCAGATGATACGAGCTTGTTTACTCTGGCAGCCCCGCCACGGTGGTCTAGTGGTTATGGCGCTCGACTGCTGACCCGAAGGTCGCGGGATCAAATCCCGGCCGCGGCGGCTGCATTTTCGATGGAGGCGAAAATGTTTGAGGCCCGTGTACTTAGATTTAGGTGCACGTTAAAGAACCCCAGGTGGTCAAAATTTCCGGAGCCCTCCACTACGGCGTCTCCCATAATCATATCGTGGTTTTGGGACGTTAAACCCCAGATATTATTATTATGTTTACTCTGGCAGCCATTTCAGAGATCTAGAGATGAGAGGGAACGATTGCTTGGCCTCTCTTGCATACTGGCTAAATTCGAACCAACTACAACTGAACGTTAGCAAAACAAATTTTATTTTATTTAAGAGCAAAATAAGTGTGGAGATTTTAATATTTCTGCCTGGTTTAAAAATAATGAGATGCAAGATGTCCGTTTGATTAAATTTATAGGTAACCTTTTAACGCGTTCACTGCGGCGTGAGCTGCCGGCTGGTCACGGCCTCCGCTCCTCCCACGCGGGCACGATGTTACGAGCACGCATCTGCTTGCTGATGCGATAACTTCCTCACAGTTGAACGCGGAGGTACGATTCTTGTGGTAAGAGATTATAAATAACAACACTACTTTTCTGGTGTCATATGGCGTGACCGAAAGGTGACGCACGACGCACCGAATGACAACGTTTTTATAATGCGTGCGGTTGCACCCCCCGATGACCGACACGCAAGAACTCTTCGCCATGTGCAGCCGTCTAAGGTCAGAGAAACAAACCATTACACATGTTCTTGTTGCGTTCGACGTGGGATGGAGATGTTGTTTTTAAGGAGCGGAGTGGCGGCCTATTTCTCCATTGTATGTTGTGCGTTATACCTTGGTTTTCCAAGTACGTTTCAAACGAATATGTATATATGCGTTCTTCCTGCTGCTCCAAAACTTTTAGCGCGGCCCATGGTTCATCATGCCTTTTACGGACGCATAAGAAATCACAACATGGAGGAACCAAACCGGTGTCTGTGTTTTCTAGTGCCAGACACTTAAGATTTCAGCACAGGTTTACGCGAAAACAGGCAAAAAATAGATCTCTGCCTTTCAAATAGGCGCACCAAATGGCAGCCGCAAAGGTAGCAGCGCCATCTCTTTGGAACGAATGAAATAGGCAGAGGCGCGTGACCCGCCTGGTGGGTCACGGCGCACCTGTAAGCTATGCCGAGTTGCCCAAGGATCTCAAAGGCATCTAAAACGACACCTCAAGAAAGCGTGCCGCAGCGATCGTGTTAATGAGAACCTGAGCTGGACACCTCGAATAAACAAAATACATTCCAATATGTCTAGACCAATTTCCGTTTTATATAAACTAAGGTGTAGTTCCAAGCTGGCTGAAGATCCAGCGATATTACTCTTTAGTTCCTTCACAGCTACATTAGTGTCTATTAACTGCGGCCCGACTTCAAAAACTAACCGAGAAAGGCTATTCGTTTTACAAAATAGGACTGTACGCCGCGTAAAGATCTGCAACCTAGAAAAAACGCTCCTCAGTTTCTGGCAAGATTCAAGGGACCATGACCCGGTCGCCCAAAGATTCGTGGTTTTCAGCGAAAACTAAAAGTAATGGGTTTATTATGCCTATACAGATATCAAATTTCGACCGTAAAAATATATCAGGGCAAAACCAGCCCTAGAATCGCCGGCTGTAAGCCCCGCCCAACGCCGGCGGCCGCCATTTTGCCACACAGGACGTGCAGCACAGAACGGAGCCGTCGTTTTCTACCAAAGTGTCAAGCGCTGCAAATCGTTCAATTTCAGTGCCAAGCTGAAGAAAGCTAGTCTATCTCAATATTACATGCAGCTTGCACAGCTAGCTGCTTCTTACGTCACGGCGCGCGAGTGCACCAGTGTTGCCTGACTCTCGGGCTGCTCGCGTGTTTATCAATGTATTCGATTATAAATTAAGTGCTTGACCGCATGCACGAAAATTTCGCCAGCTTACTTCATACTTCAGCTTACAAGGATTAATCCATATAACACATGATATGATCGAAAATTGGCTGTCATGGCCCCATTTAAGATACTGTCAACCCACTATACGACCTTACATTGATGATATATATCGGCAAAGAATTTGAAACAACGTGGACAGTTATATGGAGCATTTATGCAAAAGCAAGGCTCTCTGTAATCTATGTTTTGACAGATTTCGACTACACTTATTCAGGACAACCTCTGGAAAGCAAACCTTATCATATCAAATGCTTAATTTACTCCACAACTATAGCTATGCCCGTGAACTTTTAGAACAAGGTAATACTAAAGCAGTCTAAGGAAAAGTGTTATACTCTATTTTCTCTGTTGCACTGTGCCCTAAATATATTATCAATCTGAAATATTTCTTTTGGTGCTTTTTCACCCTTGCAGAATTGTGTAAAATTCACTAATTCATTTCAATGTGTATTTTGCATTCTCTGTTGTACTTAGTATTAAAACCTAATATATTCTTGGTTTCAGTTCTTTTACATTCAATTTTTTTTGTCTTGCGATGGGTTATTGGTGTTGATTGTAGTGTTCTATTTGAAAGTGGATGTTCAGATATTATTTCTACTCAATAGAATTTTGGTCTCATGCTCCTAAAGAAAAGACAGATATATTTTTCTGTATTTTTATGTTTCACTAAATCTGAACAAATGTATAGATGGACGCAGTCTAGTCAGGCAAAGATAATCTACCTCTAGTCCCTTGAACCTAGGCAATGTTTTGGCTGAATAAACTGAATTGAATTGCATCCATTGCGTATCGCACAGACTAAATAAAGTGGGGGGTAGATACGGCGTTATTGTTGTTCTTACAGCTGACGATAAGTTAGCTAAGATATGTGCATCCGTACAGAGAAGGAATGAGCGGGTCATAAACAAGAACGGGCTAACATTTGGTTCTTGAAATACACCAACAAATTTAACGAGTGCCGTACGTGTCTTATGTACAAGATTCCATTCAGCTGCGGCCGCTTCTATGTGTGGCGAACAGATTGCTGTGTTAACTAGAGATTGATGGAGCATAAGAAATCGCTAACCGGAGGCTCACCATCTAATCTATCATTACATTGTCGACAACGCAAGAGCACCACGAAATTCGATGAATGCGTGATTTGTACCAGCACAGAAATGAAGAAACGCCTTGAATTGTTGAGGCCTGGCATAGCGATAATAGTGGTAGCGCGTGCGTGAGCCAACAATCGATTAAGCGGCATAATGGATAAATCAATAGGTTTTCGAAAAAAGACATCCACTCGTCCCGGGATGACAGGTTCGCCTGGGCCTGCACAGATAAGATTTCGCGCCTTCCTTTTTTCCGTTGTGCGCCTTTTCATTGTGCGCCGTCAGCGTTTGTGGTGTCTCACCCTTGTGCCCGTGTTTGCACGTCCTGTCTGTCTAACATCAATACATACCAACTACCTCAGCTCTGTGTTTTTTTATTGATATGATATATAAGAAGATGTTGGCGCACAAATATGGCGCCGGCTACTCGTTAGCCCTTGAGTGATATCTTAAAGTAAAACATACAAGGCAGTTCATGTAAAATGGAACACTCGGGCACACATATACAAAAACACACTTATAGTCACATATCACTACAAAATGATAAAGAAATGTTCCAAAGTCAGCGAATGAAGTCTCTGATAATGTCCGTCGTTAATATTTGGTCCGACCAGCACAAAGCAGCAGAGCACACGTCTGGTCTTTCAGAAGATGTATTCGCTCGTGTGTACATAACAGTCGATATGTTATTCACTTCAGCACACACATATGATGGGTGTCATATGAGACTGCGCATAGTAAGTACGACATGTGTTATACAAATGAAAGTTCGGTATTTCTTAGTACTTGTACTTTCTTTCTTGAACTAGTCAAGCTGTTTAACACAGCTTTTTTTTCACAGTCCTTTCTTTCTGTACGACAGAATGGAAAATAAACTTTGACTTTGACTTTGACTTTGTCAGCAATGCCACTGTCTTTTAAGAAACGTGTTAACGCTTTTAACGCTTTTAAGGCGTGCGTCTGTAAAACTCTAGTTGGCCATGGGCCCAGAAGTTTCCTCAAGCTAAACGGTCTGTGGTCTAATGCCAACAGTTCCGATTTAAGACGGCGTCGCGGCATGTCATGATGTGGACAGTCTATGAGAAGGTGACATACGTCTTCATCTATAAATCCACATTCGCATTCGGGAGTTTCAGCTCTACCAATTCTGTGCAAAACATGTTTTGTGTATGCGGTGCCTAGTCTCAATCGGTGAATAAGAGTTTCCATACTTCTATCTAATGCTATCGTAATTTTGAATTCAATGAATGGATCGATGTGATATAAATCACAGCTCTTTGTACTTTGGTCAAACCAAGCAGTTTTGCTCATTCTGAAAGTTGTAGCCTTTATAGGACCACGCAATTCATTTTTCGAAATTGGTAAAGAAATAGTAACATCTTTACGATGTGCTTGTCGCGCCGCTTCATCGGCAGCTGTGTTTCCAGGAATGTTGCAATGGCCAGGTATCCACTGGAATTTGGTTATTTCATTAGTTGCGTGGTTGTAGAAAGAGGCTGTCTGAACCCGTGCTGGCTTGGAGAAAAATATGTTGCTTTCTTCAGATAAGTGTATATGGATTTTGCTGTAAAATGTTAAGGATACCTTGTAAACAGCAAAGTGTGTTCCGCGAAGGCCTGTGGCGATTCGACTGACTATGGCATGCCGACGGACGCCGCCGCTGCGTTGCGCAAAAGTTACGCAACTTGCGTTGGAAGGAGCAACGCGCAACTTTTTCCGTGCGCCGCTGTGCCATCACGTGATAGCTGAGAGAGCGTGAGGGGGAGGGGCCACAGCTGGCACCGTGCCAGGGCATGGACGGACGAAAACCGCGAGTATGAGGCAATGAAGTCGTTCGCCTTAATATGCTCGAGTAGCTTGCAGCAAACACAAGTCAATTATATGGGACGGTAATTTCCACTTTGCTGCTAGTTAACTGTTTTATGTATGTTTCATGTACTCTTGCCACTAGCCAGTCGTCCAGAAGTTGTTCTTATGTGATTGAGGACGTAAATATCATTTCTGAGTAGTGGGCTAGTCATTTGCCATATCGTCGCAAAAATATCATAGGTATTTTGTCAGAGTCAACTGATTTTTTTTAATCCACGTCTAAAATAAGAGATAGAATGTCATGGTATGTTACTGTTAAATCTTACATTGGTGCGATATGGCGCTGATATCTAGGACATGGTAGAGAGCTATCCTGACCTGGAGGGGTGAAGCCGACAGCAAATATGAACAAAAGCATCATGATATTTTGAAGTAAAAAATACAATAAAACCAAACAACAGTATCACCGTACGATCAGCACAAGTGCATCATTTGGGACTATGCTGTAAGACTCCATTTAACTACGCGATAAATAGCGCCAAATTCGTTGTGGTGATGACATCATGAGGTTTGTGAGGGTTTCTGCGTGATATTTATTTTTGGATTCTTCAATCATGGTGCGCCGTACCACTGGCATGCGGCGCATGCCAGTGCTGCTGCGAGTACTACTGCAGAGCATGCGGCGGTCATCCGCTTAAATTACATCATATCTCGGGTAATCATGGTTTTACGTTTGTTCGACATTTTCTTTGTAACAATTATGGCGCTCTCAATGCAATGGAAGGTTGCTCTAAATATAAACCACGTCACTTTGACAGCCGTCTCAATGCGGAAATCGACTAAGAAATATCAAATATTATTAATTATGCTAGCATCATCTCATTCCAGAGATTAGGCACATGTACGATTGTCCTTCGAGTTTAGTGCGCGAAGACTCTAAGATGGAAATCGCTGAGCCTGCTGTTGGTGTGCCTTCGCCGACTATTTGCGTTAAGTTATGAAAAACAAAGCTTTAATATGGAAAGCCGCACACTTCGAGCGCTCTAATGAACCTGTAGGAATATAATCCCAGTCAATATCTAGTAAGCTCAAGTAGCCGGAAAATGTAATACGACCATTTCACGGCTTATGTTCGTCTAAATAACTCTTGATATCTTGGAAGTAGAAAGCCGACTTATTAGACGACTTCATGGCCGACTTATAAGTCGCTATTTTTATTCACTGATTCGGTGTCATTGTTCCCATGCCAATGTTAACCATCGGGATAAATCAGCTGCGTAATGGGACTTTATAGCACCTGACGTAAACGTCTTAAACTTAAGTGCCCGTTCAGTGCAAAAATGGAAGGAGCATGAACACCTATTAACACAAGCATGGGGGGGGGACGAATGCAATCAGCGTTGGGTGGCCATTACTGTTTCGGCACGATGGCAGGCTTGTCCCTAAACGCTGACATTGGTCCCGCCGCAGCTCTGAAGGTAGTACAGCATGCGTAACTGTCGGGTGTCGGACTATGTGAGGTCGGGCGCAGTTGTCACGCTGGTTCGAGCTGGCGCTTCCTGATGAGGGGTCACGTGAACAAGATGTGTCCCGGGAGCGAGCAGTGCCGTCAGCAGGGCAGTTGGTTTGCGGTGCCAAGTCTCTGATGATAACGACCTCTGGCTGGTCAGGCATGTCGTTTGCGACATCTGGCTGGCCTACTTTGTGAAGTGGCATGGCGTAGGTCGCGTTACTGGCGATCGTGGTCCGGCAGTCTTCATGGTCGTGTCGTTCATCTGGCACGACAAGAGGGAGCGCCTGTATATATTCTGACGACGATGAACGACAGGGCAGTTTCTCCGTTTGCGGAAGGTCCGGCGGCGATATGCTCATGTCCCTTACCGACGCAGAGTCCTTGACCTGCAGAGGAGGGGCAGGGCTGCTCCGGTAAGCGTCAAAATCAACAACGTACACCGTCGATGGACAGCAAGGCACCGTTGCAGTCTCAAGGTTGTGGCCCTCCAGAACACCGTCCTCGGTGGAGGTCTTGGACGCACCGAAGGTACCGGGCAGCAGGCCGAAAGCGGCAATCAGGGCTGCACTCCATGCTGCCCAAGACTGCTGCCTCACGCCTTCATACCGGTGCCACGCCGCGGCACCTTCCCGAATGCGATCTACCGCCATGGACCATCTCTGCGCCTCCGTCCAGGCTTCGTGATCTCCCAGGGCGTTGACGGTCGCCACCCACTTTTCGGCGTCGTCCTGGAAGCCGCGGAATTCCGGTAGTACAAAGGTAGCCTGGGATGGTGATACGGCAGGAGCGAAACGGCAGAGTGTGTGCGCGAAGTCACCAAGTTGGATAGAGACCTGGCTGAGGGTAGACCGGAGCTCTCTACGTTGCTCAGGCGAGCTGGCCTCGAGGTCTAGCGAGGTGGCTACATCCAACATGGCGTTGGTTGCTGTCAGTGCCGGAATAATGGGAGGAAACAGCGTAGAGCTCGACGCTGTCAAGGCGTTGGCCGTGACGCGGAGTCGCGCAATGGTACGCCGCAGGTGCGCGGCGCTCTCCGATGGTTCGTGTGCGGAGCCAGTGATGTTGGACCAGCAGGCCGTGGTGGTTGGGCCCACGACGGCGGGCTGCTGGACTGAAGGAACTCGTACCGCACCCCAAAGCGGCTCAGGTGCCGATGGAGCCCTGAATGAGAGGGTGTCGCCACGGGAAGCGTGAGCGGCATTCCCGGGCAACGGGAGGCCGTTTACTGTCTTGGCGGCGCCGGGGTAAGCATGCCCTTGAGCCACCGAGGAGGCCTCGACGCCGTCCTGGGATGGTTTGATGGGTAGCTCTAGCAGCGGTCGGGCCACGGTGTCCATAACCGAGGAAGCGTGGACGGCGTTCCTAGGATTGGGAGACCCGCGCTGCCGACGACGCGCGACGACAGGTGGCTTCAGCTGCAAGGTTCGGCTTGCGTTGTAGGCTGCGCCATTGTAAAGGACGAGATAGAGACAACACCCGTTCCTGGGCCAAGCTGTTCTATTCTCTCCTCGTCTTTCTCTTCCTCTACCCGCTAGCTGTCCCCGCGCGCCAGAGCCCCGGTGTCGATCGTCGTCATCACAATATATATATATATATATATATATATATATATATATATATAAACATAGACATACACGGGACAATAGGGCGATGGCAAAAGGCCGCCGAGATGGTCAGTCTAATTGCTATCGCAGTGCAAGTTCTCTAGAAGCTGTTATCTTTTGCCGTCGTCCACGGCATCATTGCTGGCCTAGCTTCACCACCGCCAAATGGCTCGCCGCCGTTGTGGTCCCTGACAGCAATTTCGCTCGAGTTCGCGTCGGCGCCCTCTTGACACCCTTGCTAGCTGTGGGCTGCTTGTGCCTCTTCGCAGTGATCGTGGTCTTTTGGCTGCCGCCACGGCAGCTCCAGCCTTCCTCACAATATTTCACTGAGGACGACCGGCCTCGTGCTTATCAAACACTGCTGTGAGTTCGGCCTCTCATGTGACGCTTCTCAGCCCGTTCGGACGCAGGCCGCGCATGGGCCCCTTCTTCACAGTCTTTCTAATCGCCTTTGCTGCCTTGCCGCAAGTTTTTCTTTTTGGCATAACTACCGTATTGGACTCAGCTTTCCCGCACTTGGTGGCATCCTTCGTGGCCACGGCTGGCTTGGCTGATTGAGGACGGGCGCTGTCCTTGGCGGCGACACCCGTGGCATGTTTAGGCGCGCCAGTACTCTCACCGCAGAAGTTTGGTTCTCCACCTCTTTACACGTGTTGAGATTTCCGTGGACGCAGCGACGCGACAGGAAAAGGGACGAGCGGCACCGACATTCAGAAGCTGTGACGTAGCCATGGGGTGGCACACTGTGCCACACCCTGGCTACGTCACTGCTGCACCAACCTGTAACAACCTGTACGGAGAGCTTCGGCGCCGTTTCTTGCATGAAAAACCTGTCGCTGCGATCACCCGTCACGGGTTTTGAGAGACTTGGGTACATAAAAAATTCTCGAGGCTGTGGGCATCGACGGTCTTTCGATTTTAGTTTGTACATGAAGATGCAGGGTCAAAAGGGCTTCATCAAATTCGAAGCCGATAAGATGTCTGGAAACCCTATTATTCAACTCCTCGCTGTTGAATAACGGCGAAAGCATGCACGCCTCCTTGCAAGATTACCACAAGAAATTGAGTGGCTATAATTCTCTGCACATCAATTATCTGCGTTGAAGTTAAAGACCCATTTGAGAAGTAGAGTGTCTCATTTAGTTGCTGTATTTAAAACGTGATCTAAGCGAAGAAGACAAACATGCCATGAATTTCGAGTTGCATAGCGGAAGCAAACGTTCTGATTTGTAGAGTTCAGTTGATGAACACGTTGACACAGCTGTCGGCAAGCAAAAGCCACTTCAATGACGCTGATGGCGTGGGTGTGATCTTGAATTTCAACAAGCTCAGTAAGTCATTGTTCATGATGATCAGCAAGGATAATAGACCCCTATCATATTTCAATGTTAGCTTTCCTGCGATGCAGTTTGCCCAACTAGTGACGGCTAGTCACTTAGTGAAAACAGCGTATTCAAACTCAGTTTGATTACACTATGATGCGGAAAATGTAGACTCAGCTCCTTTGACCTAAACGCGCATAATATACAAGCCCCAGGACGTGCAACTAGGACCTCGTTTCCACTTGAGGGAAGACAGGCGCCGCCTTTAATTCGGCGAATATGCAACAAACGGAAGCGTACATGCGGATTTTGAAAAGGGTCTATCATGATGTCCGAAGCGTTGAATCAGAGCTCTGGGCGAGAAAACGCGCCTTCAATGCGCTTTCATCATGTGTATGATGAAACCCGTTGAAGGTGATGCTGAACCCTCATGGCGGCGCGAATGACCGATGATGAACGTGTAAAAACGAATCCATTAGCAAGCAAAGGGCCTCACAAACGATTACAATGAAGAAAACGCTCAACTTCATATGAAGCCGCTCATTATTATGACCGGTCAAGACGATATAAAATACAGCCGTTGGCAAGCAATATTCGCATGTACAATGAATAATGATGATGAACCTAGCGTAACAGATGTTCCCAGACCTATTTTCTTTAAGAATGAAAGCTAAGTATATCTCATGTGCGGGTTATTTTCTCTTTAATGTTTGTTATTTTTGCATATTCTTAAGGCGTTTATTGACGGCGACGACGCACAACGACGACAGTCACGACGGAGCGCAGACTCGCAGACTCACGAGTACGAGGGGCGTGTTCTCCGAGAAGAGGTGAAGAGGACGACCCATTAGAGCGTTCCAATCCTTCTCTACAATTACCCAGGGTACGAAAACGGAGCCGCCTCGCGACCTAAAAGGTGGTCGCTATGAGCGGGCCATGGTAGGGCTTCTGGCGCTCCACGTTGACGATGTCGCGCCCTTGACGGCCCATGCCCGAAGATGGTTCAGTGGGTTCAATGAGGTAGTTGATCGGGTATGTGCGTTCGACGACGCAGTAGGGGCCTTGTATTTGGGCAGTAGTTTGGAAGAGAGGCCAGTTGCAGTGGTAGGGACCGAGAGCCATACGAGTGCTCCACGGAGGAACGTGGAAGCAGAAGTGTTGGTGTCACCGCGAATGCTCTTCTGCAGCTCTTGCTCATGCTTAGTGAAGGTCTTGGCAAGCTCGCCACTCTCCTCAGCAAGGTGTGAGTACGGGCTAGTTGGTAAGTCTGGCTGTGGCAGAAATAGGCGCACACTCAGATGGTTCCGGCTTGTATGGAAGAATTGTGTCGATTGTGTGCGACGGGTGCCTGCCGTACAAAAATAAATATGGGGTGAGAAACGACTGGTGCTTTGAGGGGCGGTGTTGTAGGCGTAGGTGACGAAAGGCAGAATTACATCCCATTTTGTGTGATCGGCGGCGACGTACATCAAGAGAATGGCGCCGAGCGTGCGGTTAAACGTTCGGTGAGGCCATTCGTCTGCGGGGGTAAGCAGTAGTTCTGCGGTGAAGAACGTCTGAGTCATTTAGGATGGCTTCGACGAATTCCGACAAGAAGACACGGCCTCGAGCGCTGAGCAGCTCCTGGGGTAGAGCTTAGCGCAGTATGAAACGGTGGAGCAGGAAGGAGGCTACATCGGGCGCTGTAGACGCTGGGAGGGCGTCAGTTTCCGCGAATCGCGTACGGTGGTCTACAGCGACGATGGCCTAGCGGTTACCAGCCGCCGTTAGAGGAAGTGGCCCATACACATCGGTGCAAACACGCCCAAACGGCCGGTCGGGGCAAGTACAAGGTTGCAGACCTGCTGGTGACTGGTGCGTTGAAGTTTTGCGGCGCTGACAATCGATTCAGGAGCGAACGAACGTCTGCACGAAACGGTACGCCCCTCGGCAAAAGTACGATTGACGAATGCGGAGGTATGTTCTGCTATACCCCAGAGTGCGCACACTGCAGATCAGCGTGGAGCGATTCGCATATGTCCGAACGTAGACTGCGGGTTAATACTAGTATCGACTGGCGGCCGTCGGCGTCGCAGTTGTGTTGGTGAAGGACCTCGTCGCGTACAGCGACATGGTGCGACGACGCAACGCGCGAGTGGATGGTGTGGCCGATGGAACAGTGAGCAAGTCTATTTGTGAATCGATCCATTGATCCTTGCGCTGTTCGGTAACGATGGTGTGAATGTCGATTGAAGAAACGGCATTGTGACACATTGAGCTGTGGGTATTGTCGTCAGGGAAGGGGGAGCGCGAGAACTGCGTCGGCGTCAGCATGCTGGCGTCCGTGGCGGTGCAGCACACGGATAGCGTAGTCCTGTAGGCAAAGTGCCTAGCGGGTGAGGCGGCCTGATGGATCCTTCAATGATGACAACCAGCATAATGCATGGCGGTCGGTGACGACATCAAATGGGCGACCACACAATATAATAAAAAACATTGCACTTGCGCAGCTCCCTTGGCCATTTCAAGCAAAGAGCTAACTTATACGTATTCTAGTAGGTACACGTGAGGGTTCCTATTTGACTATTGTAGCATGAAAATACTGGTGAAAATACTTCCTCAAAATTTTAACCAATAGCCGGCTAGAAAAACATAGCGCTTGCACAAGTATTTATATATCATCGGCGCACCACACGTGAAAGTGCTTGAAGACCCTTTCATAATAGTTCTTTAGTGACAAAATGATGTGGCGCATGTATTACGTTATTCTGAATTGACTACATAAAAAGCCGCGTGATGCACTGAAAAAAAGGGAATCAGTCTACCGCGATATCTGATATTAGGGCGAGGATAGAGGGTGTGCAAACCCAGACAACCAACTTCGACAAATGGCAGAGTGAACTGGGCGAACTTCGTGAAACGGTCGACCGTGTGGCGAAAGAGTCGGATACTATGCGCGCGCGGTTAGACGATGCCGAAGATCGCTCTCGTCGTAATGATCTATTTTTCTATAACATACCAAATATCACTACTGAAACTGCGCCTCAATCAGAAGAAAAAATTCTTGACTTGCTTACAAACAAGTTAGCACTGGGTATTACACGCGAACGCATATCCCGTGCACAGCCTATTGGTTGATTTTCCTCGAGTAAGGCACGTCCACTCATTGTTAACATTGAATCGCATAAAAGCAAGGAGCAAATCCTATCGATACGTACAGAGTTAAAGATAACAGAATTGCTGTTAGTGTGGAGTATTGCGCAGCAACGCGTCACGCAAGAAAAAGACTTATCAACTATGCAAAATCTCGGAACGTACCGGTCAAGCTAACATATAAGAAACTGGTAATCAATGGTACGTACTATAATTACAACGCCAACGACGACGTTGCGTATGAAATGACACCAAATGATAGTGTCAGTGGTTACAACGAGTCTTCTACCCGATATTTAAGGTCTGGCCGCACGGTTTCGGCTGCACGCCGATAGCATGACGTGAGGGGCAAGTGTACTGTTGAAAAAACAAAAATATCGGTGTTGCTAACTAACATTCGTAGTTACTTGTCAAAGAACAACGAACTGTGCAGCCTAGTAAAAGATTGTGAAGCTAATATTGTTGCTCTAACCAAAACATGGCTAACTTCAGAAGTATCAAATTCCGAACTGCTTCGATGCAAGATATCGTATAACATTTACCGATGGGACCGCAGTAACACAACAGGCGTAGGTGTTCTGCTGGCTGTTAACAAGTGTTATGAGTCTTTTTCTATCCCAATAAAGTGCGTCATTGAAGCTTTATGGTGTTGTCTAAGTGTTAATTTCAAAAAAGTTGTTATCGGATTTTGTTACCGCGCACCGTCAAGCGATTCGTCATTTTGCGACAACCTGTACGACTGCCTCAACCAAGTGACAGTTCAGTTTCCGGCGGCTGAGATTATTATCATGGGTGACTTGAATTTCTCGAGTATCTGTTGGTCGGGATCATGTCCTTTTTCATCGCCTTCCTCATCCGAAGCTAACCATTTCATTGAATTAAGCGCCGATTTCAACTTGCAACAGCTCGTCCGTTCTGCTACACGCGTAACAAAAACTACGTCATCGCTCTTGGACTTTGTCCTCACGCCGTCTACTGATCTCCTGTCTTCTGTGGTGCACTCACCAGGACTAAGCGATCACAATGTTGTACATTTTTTCTATCACTGTATCATTGTCGCCATCCTGCAACTGTTTTAAAACAATCAGGGATTACAGGAGAGGGAACTTCGAAGCTATTAACAGTGCGCTCGCAACATTTTTAGATCAGTTTTTGACAAATTTCGACGACCGTTCGTTAGAGCTGAACTGGCAAATGTTCAAGAGAAAGGCAAATAAGTTATACAATCAATTCATTTCTATTAAACAAGTTTTTTTCAAATAACAAAGCACCATGGTACAACAGATTCCTGAACCGTCCTTCTAACAAGAAAAAAACGTCTTTTTCGCATTGCAAGGCATTCGCAATATCAACATAAATGGGAGGCTTATAAGAAGGCAGCTTCCGCTTATTTAGCAGCATTGAAAGCCTCTAAGTATTCGTTTTTCCACACAACACTTCCTAACATGCTAAAAAGTGACCCAAAAGATTTTTGAAGGGTATTTCAGTGTAACGATGCGCAAACCATATCTCTAACCACACCGAATGGTGACCCCGTACCCACTCAACAATGTGCAACGATTTTGAACAATACGTTCATCCAGTCATTTTCATTCTCGAGACCCGGTAATGAACTACCACTTGTTACCCCTTCTAATTTTCCTCCAATGAACCCAGTCCACTGGCATCAAAAAATAAGTAAGAACGTAAAGTTTTTGAAAAATACCATTGAGTATTGCTCCATCATTTTTGAATACATCTTTTCACAATCACTTCGGTCTGCCTCATTACCTCAAGATTGGAAGATGGGAAAGGTTGTGCCAATCTTTAAATCCGGGGAAACTCATAATCCTCTCAATTAACGTCCAATATCTCTAACTTCAATCCCATGCAAAATAATGGAGCAAGTTATTTTAACTCATCTAGTTAACTTTCTTGAAGATAATAATTTCTTTTGTAAATTTCAACATGAATTTCGCAAATTTTCCTCCTGCGAAATACAGCTGCTTTCATTTACTCATGACTTGCACACATACCTTGACTCTGGCTTTCCCATTGACTGCGTATTTCTGGACTTCTGTAAAGCTTTTGACAAAGTAAACCATCTGCTTCTCTTGTATAAACTAAGCGTACTTAACATAGACCCTGCAATCGTTAATTGAATTCGAGCGTTTTTCTACCTAGGTTTCAGTTTGTCGCCACTAATGATAGCCTGTCTGACGAGGCCCCTGTTCAATGCGGGGTTCTTCAGTGGTCCGTTCTGGGTCCTCTACTATTCTTAATTTATATAAATGACTTACGCAATAACATTTCCTCACAAATTCCTTTATTTGCTGGCAGCTGTGTTGTATATCGCAGAATAACTACTACCTTTAATGTCGCTAATCTCCAGGCTGATCTAAACCACGTCCATAACTGGTGGAACACTGGGCACATGGAGCTGAATACTAAGAAATGTAAACACATGCGAGTTTCACGTTCTAACGCAGCGTCCTCAACATATGTGATTAATAACATCACTCTCGAACTTGTTACAGCATACCCTTACCTTGGCGTCCACATAACTAACGATTTCTCATGGAAACATCACGTCGAACACATAATATCAAAAAGTAACCGTACTCTGGGATACATAAAACAAATCATTTTCTCGCCCCTTCTTCACTAAAATTACTGCTCTACACCACGTACATTCGTCCTCAACTAGAATAAGCATAATCGGTTTGGGATCCTCCTCAATCCATATTAATTAACGCAATTGAAGGAGTGTGCAAAATTGCTCTGTTCGTTTCATACTCGCAAACTATCACCGTACAGCAAGCGTAACAGAAATGAAAGCCATTCTTAACATCCCACTACTCGCCATTCGCCGGAATATAGCTCGCATTTCACTTTTTCATACAATATATTATCACAATGTCACTCTCCCATCACTCTTTTTTCAGCCACCACCATTCACATCTGCTCGGAGGGATCATCGACATAAAGTCAAAGTCTCGTTTTCTAACACTGTCGCGTGCGCACAGTCATTCGTTCCCAAAACCACAGTCGAATGGAATAACCTACCATCATCCATAGTGAACATACGCGATACAATTCTTTTCAAACATGATCTTATGAACATGATCTAGAGTTGTACAATTCCGCCTTTCTCTTCTTTTTTTCTTTTTTTCCCTTCCTCTTTGGTGCTCTGAGCTTTCTCTTCTTCTTCTCTTCTTCTCCTCTGAAGTTTCTCTTCTTATCATTACAGATTCCTATGTGATTTAGTCAATCCAGTGCTATGTTTTGTATAACCAGTGTATATATCAGTGTTATCCTTTTCCTTTTTGTCATTGTACATTGATACTGTACTCACTTGATTGATTGTTACGCCTTTTCTCTTCTCTTCGTATCTTGTTCCGTGTTACGTATAATCGTGTACTTGCCCCTCCTCTCTATAATGTACTGTATGTACCTTGAGGGTATATCAAATAAATAACTAAATAAATAAACAAATAAATTGTGTCAATAAAGAAGAACTCAAATGGAGGCTCGTTTAATCTCGACTGGGGGGCGTGAAGCCAAGGATAAGCTCCACTGGACTGCTTTGTTCAAACAAGTTCAACATTGCCGTGATATGAGCTATACTCCGTATAGAAGCATTGTTCCTGTTTTGTAAAAAACCGAACCTGGTCCACATTACGAGTTCACTCCTCTTTCCGAGAAAATTACACTGTTATTTTCAGTTACCAGGTGACAAAACACACGAGCACGCTTCATGTTTGCAGCGCATCCCTTTCCTAATATAGGAGGTCGCGTAGTTCATACAAAATAACAAGATAACCCTAATAATAGGAAAAGTGCCTGTCATAAAAGGAACTCGGAAACAAGTCGTTCAACTTATCTTTACTGGTATTTTATAATTTTGTCAATTTTACTTTTTATTTTATTGTGCCAACCGCCAGACCCCCAACGGCATAGGTTCTCGACCGTCGAAGGAATAACCTGCATTACTACCATTCTGCTCGGTAACCAGAGTTGCTTTCAGACCCTGACTCATGAGGCGGATAACAAGGAATAAATAGGAACGACATTTCGCTAACGCTGGTTGCATTCGTAAATGCTTGTGTTTGTATGCGTTCATGCTCCTTCCATTTTTGCACCGAACGGGAACTGCCCTTCAGGACGTTTATGAATCGCGCTATAATATCGCGTGACGCAGGTGATATATCCGGGTGGTTAACATCGACAACAAAATCGGCGGAGTGACACCGAATCAGTGTATAAAAAGCGTGGCATCGATGGGGATAGCGCGCAGTCCAACAGAGTGTGATATTTGGTAAGTCTTCACCACCTTGTTTCTTTCGAGCGAAGTTCCCCATCCTTCTTCTGGTTAACCTTGACCACGTTGCACCGTTTTGAGATAGATCCATTCACTTTCAGTTCTCTATTGTTCTAGGTACAACCACTCCATATACGCACCTTATCTTCTGTTATATAGCATAAGTCCTCGATACAACTTGGATATCATCATATTGTAAAATTTATAAATGCAACACTTTTTTGCAATATTGAACGTGTTTTTACTTTGAAATATACAGTGTACGCAGTCAGTTTCTGTGAAAAAGCTAGAGAGGAAGACAAGAAACGCAGCGCATAGCATCGGGGAATTCGTATTTATATCTACGACTCGTGTGTGTTTACTGTGTATTCCTGTGAAAAGTTCAGATCGAGCCACACTTCTATGAATTAATTATTACTCCGTAGTAGGGAGTATTTCAGCTAAAGAATTGTGCCAATGTGATTGCGCGTTAGCATAATAGAATGTTTAAAATTCGTACCAATCCGTAAGTATCATAGCCTGTACTGTACAGGGCGGTTGTGCTATGAAACAAAATTTCTTTGGCTAACGCATCTGTGAATTCGATATGCATTTTTCCATTCATTCACCTCTACCTAAAATTCTGCATTTAGTCACCATCCTGATAATCCCTCCGAATTTCCTGACAATGTAGCAGCGTGACTGTGCTGTAAATTACAGTACGTCGTGGCCCGCCGTGCAGAAATATACGCTCGATCTGTAATAAAGAAACCCAGTTTTTTGGATGCAAAGAATTGCCGCATAAATGATAAAAATCAGTAATTCGATCACTGTTATGGCCGCTCGTGTGGCTATGACTTAAGGTTTCCAACGAGGTAGCTAATATGGCTGAAAAGAAAGAACGCGCTAAAAACACCTTGGCTGAAACCAGACCTACATCAACTTCATAAGTTTTCAGCCATGCAGCATTGTTGAGATTATCTGCAAGAATCCATCCTCGAAGCCGAGTTATACGCATTCATTCAACGGTTAATTAATACTCGCCTGCCTTAGTTGAAATTTTGCGAAACCATGAATATCATACATATAAGGTTGTCATGTCCTGTCAGATAACCAAGCAAAATTCAAGGAGAGCGGCCGCTTGAATGCACATGTTTGTTTGCAGTGAATCACGTTTCGTCGGTACTAGGACACGACCTAGAGCATTGCATTCCGAGTGCCATGGCGGGACGTATTGCTCCGTTTCTTCTGATCTTCTTAGTGCTCACTTCTGGTAAGGGGTAACTGGTTTGTCCTATCGAATTTCAAAATGGCTGCAAGTTTTACTTTCACGGTTGTGCTTTTTTCTTGTTGCGCGTTTGTCACACTCTTTTCGGAGGCCTCACAAATAAATCAGAAACATGCCAAGTGTAATAGAATTCAAAAAGGCGTAGCCCTAGTACGTAATATTACGTTGACAGCTCAAACGGTTGAGTGACAAAGGAAAATAAGATATCTGCTGGAATACGTGCACTATAATTATAAACATACCGACGAGGCAACCATATTGTTGTTGACAGATAACACCTCACTTGTAAGAATAGAGGCGAAACATACATTCGGCCTATCGGGGCACAGAAATTCAACATGGACCATCCGCAGTTCCTCTCCAGCTAACACGTTTCAGAGGTTGAATAGAGCGTGATTGAGAAGCAATAGGCGAACATGTATTGGAAGAATATCTATCCTGATCACAAATTTCTGTGACTACGCGTACTATATTGGACAGGAAATATATGTACCTGATTGTGTTTGTTTTCGTATTGTAGTCAGGAACAGATGACTTGTGTAGCATTTGTTAACATTCTTCTTATCTGTGTAGCAATCATGGCTATGGCAACTGCTGAAGAGGCGACAGCACGAGAATGGTCAGGGACTACAAGTGCAGCCAAGTCGGAAGCTAGAATTGATCCCACCGTGCTCGGAACTTTAACTGGAGGAAACCGGCGCTAATGGTCGCGCGATTGCACGCGCAAGAAGCAGAATCATAAAAGGTGTTATTCTCTTGCGGTGCCTCCTTCACTGATTGAATTGATTTTGATGTCTCAATAAAGGGGCTCTTTTTTCGTAGTTTACTGCTTCGTGGATATTTATTTCACTCACTACGTTAATTATTTACAGGTTGAAAATTAACCCCACCTTAGTGCCTTACAGCCACCCTATTGCATTCATATAGAATGAACGCTGCTGGTGTAGCACATGTGACATTGGCCAACGTGACACGATTATCCACATTGTGCAACGCATATCGATGTCTGGCCGTCTTCATAGAAGCGCACATAAGCTGGGTGTTTGCTAGAAAAATATGGATTTGTAACAAAGATCCAGCCAGCTCCACTTGGTGAACACTGTCGAAAGTCCGAAGCTTATGCCCGACATTCATCAGGCTATACCGTACTTCAGTGTTTTAGAGCGAATGCTGCTGTGATGTCCGTAACCACTATCGCTCGAAATAAGAAACAAAACGAAATAAGAAAAAAATATCCCGGATGGAACGAGTTTCGAAGCTCGGTCCTCTGCGTGGAAGCCCAGAGTCCTACCTCAGAGCCATGCGGGTGCTTGGAAACGCCTTGAAAAAACGCTTTACAGGTTAATGTCGTGAAGGAACCACATTAACATATGTAATGTAGTGTGGTAGAAGAGCAAAATAACAACCAGTAGTCACACAACGCGAATTTTGTAACCAGGCGTCAGACAACATGAATTCTTCAGCGAGATGGTTGTTGAATGCTTCCAACCCATTACAAGGGGATCTGCCAATAATTATTCATCGTCATCAGGCACAGCCTCAACAAGGTGAACATAATATCTTACAGGCATTTAACGCGTACCACGGTTCTCCGCAGAATGACGAAAAATTGCACAGTGCCTGCTTCCCTTCTTCCCCAAAATTATGATGATTTACAGCGCAGTGGCTTACTCGCAGTGCACTTCTGTTGCTTGCGAAGGAAGCCCATAAGGCTCCCGTGATCCATTTCCTCAAGGTCTCAGTAAGGTTCATTACCTCTTTCCCAATCATTCTCTCGAGAACGTATGTTATAAAGGGCTAGGACATAATTCTTCATCGTCATCAACAAAGTGCATATGATGCTTTCCATATGGAACCTCGTTTCTCCGCAGAATGACAAATGATGTCGATGTGGGTAATTATGATTTGTGGCGTAGTGGCTACGTTGCAAGTTTATTTGTATTAGTAGCCACAAGAGAGTTTATAACGGGCTCCAGAAATCCCGCTCTTGCAGCGTTCGCTGTGACTGTGCTGCGCTTTCCGTGCAGGCCTGGCGTTTTTTTCATGTCTTCCCTTCGCTGGCGCTTAGGTTTGGCCTCCCTTGCGAGAACATCGCGGTTGGCTCGGCACGACATGCCCGTCCTCGTTCAGCTCGTTCAAGCCCACGTTTGGTGGCTTCATCTTCGGGAGAACGAGAAACGTTCGCCACTCTGAAAGCGCAAGCTCCTGAACACTGCCACTGACACGCTGTTTTACACTCCACTACGCGGCAGCGTTACCCCCGTTTCTCGAAGGTTCTTCCCTCGACATCTTCTGCCCGCACCGTCGCGTCTCAAAGCACGCTCTCGCCTCTCGCAGCACGGCATAGCCCTTTTTTTCCTAGGGAGCCTCATTTTTGACACAGTGCAATGCTACGTCAATTAGTGAGTGAATAAACCTTTATTTGGTCCAGAAAAAGGCTATAATTGCCACAACCGGCTAATCCCACGGCGAGACCGACAGGTCTAGCCTACCGGCCCGATCACGTGTGCGCTGTACGGCCAGGATTTGGTCCTCATAGATGGGACTTCGTAGGAGCGCGTCCCACTCATATTTGGTGAACTTCGGGCCCAACGACCCGCACTCCCAGAGCATGTCAGAAAAAGTAGCAGCCTCGCCACAGGGTACGCAAGAATTATTCGGGTAAATTTCCTCATATATGCTATTAAGGACGCCGCAATTGGGTAGGAGTTAGTTTGCAGGTGTCTGAGCATGACCGCCTGCAGCCTGCTTAGCCTGCATGGGCGGCGGAAAGACCCCTCTCTCTACGTAAAATAATTTAGTAATCTCATTGACGTGCTAGGAGCGTCCGTGTGTCCGGGGGGGAAAGTCGCCCGATCCAAGGTCAGCGCGGTCGCTAAAGCCACACAGAGCCTCGTGGGCAGACTCGTTGAGGTTCAGAGGAACCCCTGCGATCGGCCCGACGTGTCCAGGGAGCCAAAAGATGGAGTGTGTGGAGCTGTCACTGTTTTTGGAGCCTTTCAGAATTTTAAGTGCCTGCCGGTCTAACCAGCCGTTCTTAAATGCCCTGACGGCCGTTTCAAATCGCTATAGACTTTGTGTCTCCGACCGTCTTGCATGGCGAGTGCAATGGCCACTTGCTCGGCCACCTCAGAGTCCGTCGTCCGGATCAAGATCAAAGCACAGTTGATGACTTTGCCCAGCGTGTCCACGACGGAAACCGCAAAAGCCTTGCCGACTCGGTGCGCCGCGGCGTCCACAAAGCTTGCTTCAATGTTATCATTGGTGATTTGCTTTAGTTTCTGTGACGCTCTTGCCTTGGGACGACCTGCGTTGTGCACAGGATGGACATTGCGGTTCAGAGGAGCGACCACGTGCTTCTGCCTTATTTCTCTGGGGATTCGGGTGTTCCTAGCCACGTTCTTTGTGGGGGCTAGTTCGTTCTCCTTCGCCTGCCGGCCGGCGTGGTGGGGCGCCGAGTTAGCTGGGCCCCCTTCCTGAGCCTCGACAATTTCCTCCCTGGATTTGTATATGCCGAGCCGGAGGAGGGCCTCGGTGTGCGTTCTGAAGGGCAGCCCGAGTGCTCGCTTGATGATTTTTCTAATGAGGGCATTCAGCGTGTCCCTCCCTGCTTTGAGCCAGTTGTGCATGGCCACCGTGTAGGTGAAGTGACACAGCACAAAGGCGTTGATGAGCCGAAGCAGGTTGTCCTGCTTGAGGCCTCGACGTATGTTCATGACCCTTCGAAAGAGGCGAGAAGAGTTATCAGTTTTTGCGATGATCTTGCGCAACTTAGAGCCGATGCCGCCACGCGATTCGATGAACATACCCAGGACTCTGATGGTGTAGAGCCTGGGTATCTGATCACCGCTGCAAGTGAACAGGTGAATGTCACTTTCGGAGATCGGCTTCCAGCCCTTGGGTCTGCCCCCTTGTTTTCTGTAAAGCAGGAGCTCTCATTTGGTCGAGGAGCACCTGAGTCCGGTGGGTAGCAGGTACTGTTCCGTGTGTTGCGTGATATCTACGGCCTCTTGCCCTTCTCTACCACCGGTGGACCAGATGGTGATGTCATCGGCGTAGATGATGTGTTTGATACCATCGCTTTGGGCCAGGTTCCTCCAGAGTACGACAATGCAGATGTTGAAGAGAGTGGGCAAAATGGCAGAGCCTTACGACGTACACCATGGTCCCAGGAGCACCTCGTCGGAGACGAAGTCTCCAAATCGCAGCTCGGCTTTCCTTCCGGTCAGGAACCAATGGACGTAGTTACAGAGTCTGGGTCCCAGCTCGAGGTCCGCGACAGAAGCCAGGATGTATGCCTGGATAGCGTTGTTAAACGCCTTCTCGAGGTCCAGTCCGTGCAAGGCTCTGATATCCCTGGTATTGTGGTCGTTGATTTGATGTTTAATCATCTTCGTGGCGTCCTGCGTGGACAGGCTGGCTCAGAACCCAATCATTTTGTGGGTATAGACGTTGTTGCCTTCGAGGTATCTGCTTAGTCTGTTGAGGACGACGTGCTGCACCACTTTCCCGACGCAAGACGTGAAAGAGGTGGGTCGGAGGTTATCAACATTCGGAGCCTTGCCTAGTTTGGGAATCAGGACGGGGCTGGCGGCCATCCATTTTTCTGGGACGCCGCCGTTTCTCTATGTTTCGTTGATCTTCTCGGCGAGGTATTCGGTCGAACGGTCGTGGAGATTCCGCAGCAGATTATTGGTGATGCCGTCGGGACCCGGCGCCGACTTGCTGTTGTGCGCAAAAATGGATTGCCTGGCTTCCGCCGCGGTGAAGTCTTCGTGAAGCTGCGGACGGGCCGCGCCGATGTACTCAGGAAATTGGACCTCGTTATCGCCATGCTTTACGGGCAGATACTTCTCCATGAGCTTGGCAACCGTCTCGGCCTGGAACAGGATCTCGTAGCTTCGTGCAGGCCTCTGGCGACCGTGTGTCTCTGATTGGATCTCGTGGCGCCCTCGTCGAGATGTTTGAGCAAGCCCCAGGCTTTGCCGTTGCGAATCTGGCCGTCGATTGAGTCACAGACCTCGCCCAATTGCTGCTTGCACAGAGCCTAACAGTCACCTTCCATGCCCTTGTTGAGCTCTGAGATCTTATTGCGCAGTCTTCTACTGAACCTTTGTCCTTCTCATCCGTGAAGCAGCGGCTGCTCGGCCTCAATCAGATAGTGATCACTTCTACGCCTACCCCGGACATGAAATCCTCCACTAATAACAGCTTCGCACTGAAAATTCTCTGACATCCACGCTCATTTCCTCTTCGTAGACCACCTCGAATTCGAGGCGGCGATTATTTGCAAAACCTAAAATGACGCTGAAGTAGAAAGCCGACAAGGTATCTGATGCTTTCAGATCAGACAACGCAAAGGCGAAAGCCATATTCTTTTCCTTCATAGTCGATATCTTGATTCAGCACCACCGCCCTCCGAAAGCCTTCTTCACCTAACGTGGTTTTCCATTGCCTCCAGGATCGGAGGCACCGCACCTGGTTTTGCATTGCCTCTTTTATCGGCCCAGCTTTGACGAATATACGGTGTCAGGAGATGACGTAAGGATGTGGCGCTATGTCGTGTGCCCCAGAGTGAAGTCAGAAATTTTAGTGATCTGTAAAGTCCAAGTGACGTCATATTGTGGCGTCATTGCGTGATTATTTTTTGCATAACTCGTGCAGTCGCCGATGCCGCGGAACGCCGACACCGACGGTATATTTTCGCGTTTGACGAGGCATCTAAGGCTTTCGGCCTAATAGTTCGCAAAGACTCGTTCATTCTCTCAGCTGGATGGTTCCGCCGTGATGAGAGGTGATGTCCTCACGGCGTGCTCTCTATCAGCAAATGTAGTTGCATCGTCCGTAATTGCAAGTGTTCAAAAATTCGTAAGTGTCCTCGCTCACCACTTGTCGCAAGCTCGGTGTAGCGGAAGCAAGAAACACATGTGTTGATAGCTTGAGGCAGGAGAGTAGACTGATACTTATCGAAAAGCAAGAATACGATTTCCGATTGGCTGTGGATGCAACTTACTGTCAAAGCAAAACTGAAATAATTCAGTGCCGCCCTTCGTTAGCGCTATTTATTACTAGCGTGGTTTAGATTTGTGATATTGCAATGTCTATCCATCGGCCTAATTCGTTTTCTCTTCACGTGAAATTGTGTCTTTTTACAGCGAAATCTGTTATGACAGCACAACAAGAGCCAATTTCGATGGCATAGTTATCCGCCGCCACCGGTGTGCCTATCCGCTATCTTGAATACTGTGAAAATGAGCAGGATTCCGACCCAGGCTCTCTGCGTGACAGTTGAGCCATCTACCAGAGAGCCACGCCAGTGCTTGAATCTCCTTGAGAAACATTAGCGCAGCCTGATCCGAGCCGCGCAAGGCCGGCTCACAGCAGAGCTGTTGAGCAACTACCTGGCCGTATCTTCCAGCTATGTATTTCGCACCCCTTACAGCACTATACTTGACGTGACTATGCTTCATTTCTTCTTTATCTTTTTTTGAGTCTGTGTCTTTGTATCTCTTTCCGTCTGTATATTTGGATCCATATATTTCTGTCTTTTTACTTATTGCGTGTTGCTTCGCATTCTCTCTCTTTTCTCTTGCTCTTTCTTTCTGCCTTTCTTTGGCGCTTTCTCTGTAGTCGTGCTCTAGCCTTCTATATTTACCACCCCTCGACCATAAAGCTCTGCTTTACCCACTCCAACCGCGCGTAAATTGGGCACATCCAACTAGTTAGCACAATGGTCCCCTAAAAGTTAAGAAAGGAACACACGCCCGACGAACACCGATTATGTGCCGCACGTTTCAGCTTGTGTTGTTAGGTATCTGCGCAGAATGCCTGGGCAGCGATTGAGTACTTGCCGATTGGCTGGGATCATAATTTTCTTTCTACGCAACACATCCAGCGTCCACCATAACAGCTCTGCTTTAAAAAACCCAGTAGCTGATATGTGCCACACAAGTCGGACCTCACCCACTACTCACCACTCGGGACCACTAAAAATTAACAAGGAAACACAAAGGCGCAACCACTGATTTGGGAACGCACGTTTCAGCTTCTTTTGTTAACCATCTGTAGTCACGACATAAGCGGTGATAGAGCGCAAGCAGGTTCATGACGATGATAATTTTCTCACTCTCTACGACGCACGGCAAAACAACATCATAAGAACGCTCCAGTAATAAACGCCAGGCCTGCATAGAACTCCCAGCGCAGTCACTGTGCTGGGAGGCCTTTTTAGAGTGCGTTGTAAACCCTTGTGTGGCAGTTACTGAAAGTACATTTGGAATGTACCCACAAGTCCATTCATCTTCATAATTTTTGTGATGTACGGAAACACCCACTATGCCATTAGCCGTCACTGTGCGAGCAAGCGATGTAACCGCTACCTATCTGTAATGCATCACGTGCACTTTTTGATGCTTTGGCTGAATGCATTGTACATGTGTCGTGCAGAATAAGGAACAGATGCAAGATAGCATGGCAGAAGAGTAAAGTTTAATGGTGGCGACGTAATTTCGCACGTTGTCACCGTGAGCTCCAGAAGCATTGCCTTCTCAACGGCGGTTCCTGGAAATAGGGCCGATTCAAGTCACGTTTTGTAAAATATTGTGACGGAGGCGAGATGTAGATTTAATAGATATTTATGCCAGTGAATTGGCAGCCAATATACTATGTCTGATGAGCACCACGCGCAAGCGCTTCACGTTTTCTCGTCTTCTTTATCTTCGGAGAGCCCATGTCGCACCGTAACATCAACCTCCCGCGGCGGAAGCGCCGTCGCGGCGCTTGTTATGGCGACGAAGAGCTAGCAGAGCAATACGGTTTCAGTCGGGAAACGTGCATAACATCCGTCTGGAGTGAGGAGGTCGAAGAGGCTGTGTTTAGGGGTGCGATCTCGCAGTTCACGTCGCTGAGTTGGCGGAGTACTTTATAGGGGCCATTGTAACGGCAGAGAAGCTTCTCTGATAAGCCGACCTGGCGGCATGGTGACCACAGGAGTATCAGAGATCCCGGTGTGAAGTGAACGCTTCGATATCGGCTATCATATCGATCTTTTTGGTGTTCTTGCGACAAAGACAGTCACTCACGGGCGAGCTGACGAGCTGTATGTGCTCGAACAATGACGTCGCCGGTGTACGATTCGAGTGACGTGGTCTGGGGAAACTGGAGCTGGCGGTTGCGTTCTCGTGCAATCTTTGCAAGACGACGTTGCAGCCGTGTTGGGAAGTCGGGCAAACACGCTTTCAGTGCGCCGGCTCTTGGCTTGCTCAAAGCGCCGGTACTCCTTTGTAATGGCGTCCACTCTGGAGTAATTCTTGCATATTAGAAGATTGAAGGCGTCGTCAGCAATCCTCTTAAGAATATGCCCAACTCTGTCGGCCTCCGGCTTCTGGCCATTGGCTTTGCGACACAATGAGATCACATCTTCTATGTACGAGACGTACGATTCTGTGGATGTCTGCGCCCGAGACGCGAGCATTTTGTTCGCGGCCATCTTTCGTCCAACGGGCTTCCCAAACAAGTCCAACATTTTCTGTTCGCACGTTGCCCAACTCCCGAGTTCAGTTCCATGGTTTTCATACGACACTTTCGCAGTTCCCTTGAGGTAAAACATCAAGTTGGCGAGCATTAGAGTCGGGCCCCAGCGGTTGCGAGTACTCGCATATTCGTACTCCGCCAGCCAATCCTCAACGTCCACCTCACCGGGATCGCCGGAACCGCTAAACGTGCCAGGATCCCGCGGTTGTTCCAGCACGACCGTTGTTGTCGCAGGTGCAGATGCAGCCGCCGCGTTATATTCATGCTGAGAGACACCGGGTGCAGATGCAGACGCCGTATCTTCCGCCATAGTTGCAGAAAAGCTCCTTAAACGACGGCCGCTGCGGAGTTCCGTTGCGAGGCGTGTCGTACCCAGCAGCTCCACCAAATGTGACGGAGGCGAGATGTAGATTTAATAGATATCTATGCCAGTCAATCGGCAGCCAATACAATATGGCTGATGAGCACCACGCACAAGCGCTTCATTGTTTGTTTGTTTGTTTTGCCTTCTTTTCTAAGGCAAGTACCCACTCTGGGGGATGGGCCAAGAATATGTAGTTGAAGTTTAAAATCTTATTCGAAGAAGGTGGAATGATTAAAAAAAATTAAGAGTAGAAATGGTAATAATAAATAAGACATCAAATTAAGACTGATATGATGGGAACAATAACAACGTGGCCGGAATACAAACATCTAAACTTCCCATGAAAGTCTCATTGGAGCCAATCTAGACAATCTGAAGTTACGATCACCAGATTTCGATGCCGTGTCCCCCATTAAATCTATACTTACACAGAGCTGGTCTGACGATATCGCCCCTATGTCAATTCTGCGAAGAATTAGAAAACATTGCACATTTCTTTTTGTCATGCCGCAGATATTCAATAATAGATCACGACTGCTCATTACTCCGCTGTTAAAAATAGGCTTAAACTTAACTGAAGAAATTCTACTAAGCTTCGGAGCCTCAGGGTTGGGATACTGCCTTAGGGATGCCTTCAATGCCGTGTGTAATTTCATACAAACCACTAAACGTGTACCATTTTAATCTTCCTTCAAAAACGCTCTTTATTAAAATGCGGTCCAATATATCTAATCTCACCAAATTGTTCTGATCAGGTTAATACGGATATCTGAAATACGAGCTCAATAGCATAATTTTTGAAGTCTTTTTTGAAGCGCTTCATGTTTTCTCGTCTTCTTTATCTTCGGAGAGCCGTAACAATATTGATGAAATGCAGTATTGTGGCAAGGCGCTTGCCAAAAATATAGGGTAAATGGTATGTAATCATTTCATAAATAAATATTGTACGTAAGTTGCGCATGAGAAACTAACGTGTAGGAAAAGGACCTACAGTGGCACGGATAGTATCATTCACTAAGAGCTTGTTTCTTTATGTTCATGGATCAGAGCCCGTTTGGTTTTTGTCCAACAGTCGGCGCATCTGACAACACCGTTATTGTTTTGCAGAAAGGTACTGCGCAGCCAAGCGCAAGCGTTTTCGCACCACATCAACACGTAGCTAACAAGCTCTTTCAAAAACTTCGGCATCGTCAGCTGCGGGTGACAGCAGCACTACGCCCAACACGCATACCTCACATATAAACGTGTATACACGTAAATCTATGGTAAAATAACCAAAGCCTAAGGCTTCCGTTCCTAAAAGATATGGTGTGGTGAATTTTGACACAGAAAAGACTGCCTTGAAGCAACTTACGTGAATTTCGAGGTCAATTACCGAAGTTTCGCTTTTTTGGTCCGGGCTTGTTACCATACCGATCAGCAAAAACGTCAAGGGAGAGCATCAAAAGGTGTGGCCTTCATTCGTGTAAGATCACTTCTTATAGTCATGCCACCAGGTCAAATTTACGGTGGATTCAACCTCTACTTGCTCGCAAACCGACGGACTCTCGTGGTCGGAATCGTCCGGCCACCATAGTGAGACGCGGCAGTCTCAACTGCCCCTTTCGTTAGTGCTGCTTCCCCGAAGCGGAGATGAACGTTTGAACTGCAGTAAAACGCGCGTAGGTTTGGTGATGTCGCCACTTTCGCATTTCACGTCATGTTGCCATCACGTGATACATTTTTGTTTCGTTAAAATTATACACAGCCATAGTTGCCATGTGCATACATGCCAAGATGGCGACGCAGATTCGCGCGAAGTGATGTTCAGCTCTAGAAGCACTGGCTGCAATATGAGGAATATGGTAATATAGCACCAAGGAAGTATTCTGGCAGCTTCAAGCTACTACAGAAGGTCCCAGTAATATAGCTGGCGCCTCAGCAGCCGCTGACGAATCAGGGTAATTTCTAGGAGACGCAGGAAGAAATGGCACACTGCTGCCGTTGCTTAAAAACAGAAAAAATGAAGTTCGCTATTTGCGCAGAGAGATGGCGTCGTATACTATACAATACGTTTAGTAATTCATTCAGAGTTTTAGATTCGCGCAGAATTTCTACAATAGGCTCCAAATACTCCGGGAGCGAAACACTTTTTAAAAATTAATGTGATAACCGGGTAGTCCTGGGCCATGCCGGTCACCAGACCGAATCACACACACGTACGTTGGCGGGTTACACACATGACTGGCTGGTCATGTGCACCGTATTTATTTCCTTGCAACATCGACGGCCCCGGGCGCCGGAACGGCAAATTAATCTTATCACATCCCTCCCCCATTTATAAATGAATGCAAACAATTTGATCAAGGTGAGCAGCGCGATACTGGTCGTCGAATTCTGGTACTTCGACGCAGGACAGGAGTACTGGGTGTTGTGACAGGAAGTTCAGTTTCCCTCGCCACGTCTTCCCTGGGATCTTGCCTAGACTCGGTACGTTGGCGGGTTACACACATGACTGGCTGGTCATGTGCACCGTATTTATTTCCTTGTAAAGTCGACGCCCCCGGGCGCCGGAACGGCAAATTAATCTTATCACATCCCCCCCCCCCCTTTATAAATGAATGCAAACAATTTGATCAAGGTGAGCAGCGCGATACTGGTCGTCGAATTCTGGTACTTCGACGCAGGACAGGTGTACTGGGTGTTGTGACAGGAAGTTCAGTTTCCCTCGCCACGTCTTCCCTGGGATCTTGCCTAGACTCGGTACGTTGGCGGGTTACACACATGACTGGCTGGTCATGTGCACCGTATTTATTTCCTTGTAACGTCGACGCCCCCGGGCGCCGGAACGGCAAATTAATCTGATCACATCCC
Source organism: Rhipicephalus sanguineus (assembly GCF_013339695.2). Classification (NCBI taxonomy): domain Eukaryota; kingdom Metazoa; phylum Arthropoda; class Arachnida; order Ixodida; family Ixodidae; genus Rhipicephalus; species Rhipicephalus sanguineus. The sequence continues at coordinate 166,604,787 of NC_051179.1, forward strand.
TCCCCCCTTTATAAATGAATGCAAACAATTTGATCAAGGTGAGCAGCGCGATACTGGTCGTCGAATTCTGGTACTTCGACGCAGGACAAGAGTACTGGGTGTTGTGACAGGAAGTTCCGTTTCCCTCGCCACGTCTTCCCTGGGATCTTGCCTAGACTCGGTACGTTGGCGGGTTACACACGTACGTTGGCGGGTTACACACATGACTGGCTGGTCATGTGCACCGTATTTATTTCCTTGTAACATCGACGCCCCCGGGCGCCGGAACGGCAAATTAATCTTATCACATCCCTCCCCCCTTTATAAATGAATGCAAACAATTTGATCAAGGTGAGCAGCGCGATACTGGTCGTCGAATTCTGGTACTTCGACGCAGGACAGGAGTACTGGGTGTTGTGACAGGAAGTTCCGTTTCCCTCGCCACGTCTTCCCTGGGATCTTGCCTAGACTCGGTACGTTGGCGGGTTACACACGTACGTTGGCGGGTTACACACATGACTGGCTGGTCATGTGCACCGTATTTATTTCCTTATAACATCGACGCCCCCGGGCGCCGGAACGGCAAATTAATCTCATCACATCCCTCCCCCCTTTATAAATGAATGCAAACAATTTGATCAAGGTGAGCAGCGCGATACTGGTCGTCGAATTCTGGTACTTCGACGCAGGACAGGAGTACTGGGTGTTGTGACAGGAAGTTTAGTTTCCCTCGCCACGTCTTCCCTGGGATCTTGCCTAGACTCGGTACGTTGGCGGGTTACACACATGACTGGCTGGTCATGTGCACCGTATTTATTTCCTTGTAACGTCGACGCCCCCGGGCGCCGGAACGGCAAATTAATCTGATCACATCCCTCCCCCCTTTATCATCATCATCATCATCATCAGCCTGTCTACGCCCACTGCAGGGCAAAGGCCTCTCCCATGTTCCGCCAATCCACCCGGTCCTGTGCTTTCTGTTGCCACGTTATACCTGCAAACTTCTTAATCTCATCTACCCACCTAATTTTCTGTCTTCCCCTCACGCGTTTGCCCTCTCTTGGAATCCAGTCAGTTACCCTTAATGACCACCGGTTATCCTGCCGACGTGCTACGTGGCCGGCCCATATCCATTTCTTCCTCTTAATTTCAACTATGATATCCTTAACCCCCGTTTGTTCCCTGACCCACTCTGCTCTCTTCCTGTCTCTTAAGGTTACACCTATCATTTTCCTTTCCATCGCTCTCTGCGTCGTCCTCAATTTAAGTTGAACCCTCTTTGTAAGTCTCCAGGTTTCTGCTCCGTAGGTAAGTACCGGTAAGATGCAGCTGTTATATACCTTCCTCTTGAGAGATAGTGGTAGACTACTATTCATGATTTGATAATGCTTGCCGAATGAGCCCCATCCCATCCTTATTCTTCTAGTTATTTCACTCTCATGGTTCGGCTCCGCGGTTACTAGCTGTCCTAAGTAGACGTACTCCTTTACAACTTCCAGCGTCTCGCCACCTATCGCGAAGCGCTGTTCTCTGCCAAGATTGTTCCACATTACTTTACTTTTATGCATATTAATTTTCAGACCTACTCTTCTACTTTCCGTATCCAGTTCAGTAATCATGAGCTGTAATTCGTCTCCCGCGTTACTCATCAATGCAATGTCATGCAATGTCCCCCCTTTATAAATGAATGCAAACAATTTGATCAAGGTGAGCAGCGCGATACTGGTCGTCGAATTCTGGTACTTCGACGCAGGACAAGAGTACTGGGTGTTGTGACAGGAAGTTCCGTTTCCCTCGCCACGTCTTCGCTGGGATCTTGCCTAGACTCGGTACGTTGGCGGGTTACACACGTACGTTGGCGGGTTACACACATGACTGGCTGGTCATGTGCACCGTATTTATTTCCTTGTAACATCGACGCCCCCGGGCGCCGGAACGGCAAATTAATCTTATCACATCCCTCCCCCCTTTATAAATGGATGCAAACAATTTGATCAAGGTGAGCAGCGCGATACTGGTCGTCGAATTCTGGTACTTCGACGCAGGACAGGAGTACTGGGTGTTGTGACAGGAAGTTCCGTTTCCCTCGCCACGTCTTCCCTGGGATCTTGCCTAGACTCGGTGTCGTGAAGGCGATCCGTGTTAGCTGCCTCTGACCCACGTCCAAGCTTGGAGTCAGACGTGTAGCTACTGGGCTGCGCGACTCTTGGTTGTCTGCATTAGTTCCTCAGGGGGCTGGCAGATGTGATCCAGATGTCGAGTTAAACGCCGTCCGTCCTCCAGTAGAACATCCTTGGACGAAGTGCGTTGTTTGGTGACGACTGCAGGGAGCCACGCAGGACCTGGACGGAAGCTCCTTGCGGACACCTGGTCACCAGGGTGACCCAATACCCTGGGTCTTGTTCCTTGATCGCATCTGATTTTCTGCTTAAGTTGCTTCTGTAGCACCTTAGTCCTGGGGTCTGGGTGTAGCAGGTCCAACGCACTCCCCAGCTTCCGCTCCAACAACAGCTCCGACGGAGAGCAACCCGTGACCTCGTGAGGCGTTGATCTGTAAGTCCGGAGCATGCGGACAATTTGAGTGCGAATATCTCCAGGGCCAGCCTTCCGCAACTTGTTTTTGACCGTCTGCACTACCCGCTCTGCAGCACCGTTAGATGCTGGATGATACGGCGGCACCAGCATTCGCCTCACCTTGTTTTTCTTGAGGAATGTGGAGTAGAGCTCACTGGTAAATGCTGGCCCATTATCCGACACGACCACATCTGGAAGGCCTTGGTTTGCAAACATAATTCGCATGCAGGAAATAGTTGCTTCAACCGAGGGTGTCGAGACCGGGAACACTTCAATCCACTTTGAGAACGCATCGACTGCGATAAAAAAATAAGTGTTCCTGTAAGGACCGGCATAGTCCACATGCAGCCGTGACCACGGTTTCTCCGGGAACGGCCAGGGCATGACAGGCACTGGTCTTGACACTCTTTGACGCTCCTGGCACATACGGCACCTTTGAATGGTTATCGCTATGTCGTTATCCAAGCTAGGCCACCACACATGGCTACGCTCAACTGGCTTCATTTTGGAGAGTCCTGGGTGACTCTCATGCAGCAACTGGAGGACGTCCCACTGTAAGGATTTTGGAACAATGACTCTGTTGCCCCACAATAGACAATTCCCTTGCACACTCATCTCTTGACAGCGCGTCTCGTAGGGTCTTCCCTCTGACCCTAGGTTTATCTGGCAGCCTGACCACAACGCTGCTCTTTCTTGCGACAGCACCGGGTCTCTGGAGGTAGCTGCCGCAACAGCATTTGACAACAGCACCCCTCGGTATGCTCCTTCCAGCATTAACACTTCGGCAGGGCAGTCAACAACAAATTCGGGAGTTGGCAGCGGTAGCCGGCTTAACCCAACGGCATGTGCAATTTGTGAACACGGCCTATACTTGAGGTCGTAACTGTACCCCGACAGCAGCAAGGCCCACCTTAGCACTCTTGGAGAACAGCATTCGGGAACTGGTTTGTCTGCTGCGAGCAGGCCGAGCAGCGGTTTGTGATCTGTGACGGCCTCGAAATGCCGGTTCCATAACTACTGCCTGAACTTTGTAACGCCAAATACAAGGCTCAATGCCTCCTTATCTAATTGGCTGTACTTTTTCTCCGTGGTTGCCAGGCTGTGGGAAGCAAAACCAATGGGGCGCTCTTCTCTAGATGACTCTCGCTGCGCCAGTACTGCTCCAATACCGAAGGGAGAGGCATCAGTTACAAGCACATTTGGCTTTCCTGGGTCAAAGTGTGTCAGTATATCAGCAGAGGCCAATAGCTCCTTGCTTCTCCGAAATGCCTGCTCTTCATCAGTTTCCCAGTGCCACGGTGTTCCCGACGCCAACAAACTATTGAGCGGCTGTACCACGGCAGAAATGTTTGGCAAGACTCTTATGTAAAAATAACCAACCCGAGGTAACTCTGAAGTTCCTTGACCGCTCGGGGTGCGGGGGCTTCCAGCACTGCTTCAGTCTTAGGGACTATACACGCGCTATCCGCACACCCGCTCCGCACGTGGCGGGACACCTGCCGCCCGCAAACGCAGGAGGAAAACCGGAACGACGCCAGTAGTCGCAAAAGGGGTACCGGTTTTTCCTCCTCCGTTTGCGGGCGGCAGGTGCCCCGCCACGTGCGGAGCGGGTGTGCGGATAGCGCGTGTTTAGTCCCTTAGCCGGGTTTGGACGCAGCCCAGCCGCACTAATGACATGGCACAAGTACTGGACTTCTGGTTTCAAGAATTCGCATTTGAATAACTTCAGTCGCAGTCCCGCGGTTTTCAGGCGATCCAACACTCGGCCGAAATTTTCCCAATGCTCTTTGTCACTGGTTCCTGCGAACAGAATATCGTCAAAGCACACTATGACATGGTCAAGGTCGTGCAAAAGATTCTCCATCTCTCGCTGAAATATAGCCGGAGCTGATGAAAACCCGAACGACAGCCTTGTGAATCGGTATAACCCCCTCGGAGTATTAATGGTGACTAGCTCTTGGCACTTCTCATCGAGTGGAACCAGCTGGTAGGCGTCTTGCAAGTCAAGCTTTGTGAACTTCTTGCCCCCTGTAAGCCGCGCAAAAAGTTCCTCAATCCCAGGAATAGGGTAGGACTCGACGACTGTCACCGGGTTTATGGTAGTCTTAAAATCGCCGCAGACCCGAACCCGGCCGTCGCGCTTCAATACAGGAACGATGGGCGCGGCCCACTGAGAAGTTTTCACCGGTTTGATAACGCCTTCCCGTTCCATTCTCTGTAGTTCTTCAAAAACCCGATCACGGAAAGCAAATGGTATCGGACGTGCCTTGACAAAAAGTGCCTTCGCGCCCTTTTGTACGGATATAGAAGCTGCAACGCCGTGAAACGTGCCAAGCTGCTCCGAAAAAACTTCGTGTTATTGGCTTACCAGGTCTTCCGTAGACTTCACGACGTTGACTCCCTCCGTCTGAGTGATGCCTAGCTTGAATGCCTTCATCCAGCTTCGTCCAAAAAGCGTGGGACACGCCCCTTTCACGACAAATAGTGGTAGCTGGCGCTCCTTGTCGCCAAGTTTGACCATTGCTTCCAGCTTTCCCTGGACGCGTTTCATGTCGCCGAAAAAAACTTCTCAGCTGCACACTCGATGGCTCCAACTGCACCGACGGAAAAAGCTTGGCGAACTTGCCTTCATCAATGCTCGACACACTTGCGCCGGTGTCCAACTCCATATCGAGCGTTACGCCGTTAACTTCAACCGCTATGCGCATTGGCTCCGAACGAGCTGTGTGAAGCGTCCACAAGTCGAAAACTTCGGGCTCTTCAGCAGAGACAGGCAGGTCGCCCAGGTTGTTCACGCGACTAGACCGGGTGCGACTAGACTGGCTCCGGTCGACATTTCTACACCCCGGCTGAACTCTGCAAACTCTTGCAAGGTGCCCCTTCTGACGGCAGTTGTGACAGATCGTGTTGCCGTGCCTACACGAACGCGTAGAGTGACCTCCCCCACAACGAAAGCAACAGCAATCATTTTTCCCCGAGGCGACAACGTTTGCTTGCTCCGGAGCTTCGTCAGATAGTAGCTGTGCTTGCTGACAGCTCAATGCGCGTGAATTTTTACGCGCAGCTTCCATAGCTACGTCGGTGTCCTTCGCAGTTTCGAAGGTTAAACACGTCGTTTCCAGCAGCCGTGTTTGCATGGTTACGTCATTGATTCCGATGGCAATCTGGTCGCGCAACATGCGCTCTCGAAATGTTACGAAATTGCAGTCTTCGGCTAACTTCTTCAACCAGGCAATGTAGGAAAATATGGTCTCCCCCTCTTTTCGATGCCTCGAGAAAAACTTGAAACTTGCCACTACTTCTGATACGCGAGGGGCGTAGTGCTTGCCAAGTGTAGTAAAAATTTCGGTCAGTCCTGCTTGGGTGGGCCTGCTTGGTGCTAGGAGGCCTCGTAGCAGAGAATAAGTCTAGATATTGTCAAGACTTTTTTTTAACGGGGACTCAGCGACGGCGCACGGCAGCGACAGTCAAAGCGGGGTCGACTCTGCACGAGGAGCGTGCTCTCAGAGAAGAGAACGAACCACTGGAAGGCGCTCGAGAGGACGACCCATTACTCAGTAGGAACGCTTCGCTACAATATAAATAAATACAGCTGTCTGCTTGTCGCTCGGGATGTCGTTCGCGATGAAGTACAGCTCGGCCCGCTCACGGTATTCCGCCCACTCCGATGTACTCGGGTCGAACGAATCCAGCTTCCCGACGACAGGCATGACGACGTGTGATTGTGCTGTGCCCGTCCGGTTCGTCAGTCGACCTCGTCGCCACTTGTGATAACCGGGTAGTCCTGGGCCATGCCGGTCACCGGACCAAATCACACACACGTACGTTGGCGGGTTACACACATGACTGGCTGGTCATGTGCGCCGTATTTATTTCCTTGCAATATCGACGCCCCCGGGCGCCGGAACGGCAAATTAATCTTATCACAATGACTTCATATCATTTTTTACAGGACAATAAACCGCCAGCGCGATGCTTGTGAGCGAAATACGTCCGAAGCAGATCTGATGCTTGTACTTCCCGGAAATTATATGGCCTTAAGTATTCCACCCAAACTGGCCCCCATTGAAACAAGTGCTAGATGCCTTTCTAGTGTGTAATATTATCATATTCAATCGTTTCAGCGCACTGTTTTTAGGGCACAAACTCCCAAGCCGTAAGCCGCAATAGATATACACATTTTAATTGAAAGCAAGTAAATTCTCAATTCCAACGGGATATTCCATCCATTGGTACTTGGCACTGGCTGAAAAAGTGATGATTATGCATAAGCTATTAGATGTAAAAAAGGGATGAATAAAATAAAGGGGACGATGAGGCGATGCGAAGCCGGAGCACTTGTACGATCGCGTTCCGTTGGCGTTCGTTGGGCATGCTACCGACCTCGCTTCGTTGAACACGAAGAGGGACGCTACGCGCGTCTTGTCTTCCCTCTAGCCTCGCCGTTAATTCTCACAGGGCGAGCGGGGAACGCTGTCGACAGAGGTGCGATAGGGCGGCAGCGTAGGAGAGGAGAGAGAGTGGGAGGAGACGCGCATGCGCTGTTGCTCATCGCGGCGTTGCGCAAGAGAGAATGTCGGCGTGTCTAGCCTGCGTTTCAAAGGAAGATTGGAGAGGGGGAGCGGAAAGGAGGAGTGGAGAGGGGTAGGAGAGATGGGAAGTGGAGAGGAGGTGTGCGGAGAGGGCTTACGCATGCGCAGTAAGGGTGGTCCCGCCGCACACCGCCACCACCACCGGATTGAACTCCGCTATGAGATGCTTCACATCTAAAAGTACGAAAAACATTTATATGTAACGCACATTCACAGCTGTGACTGGCATTGGTCGGGAAGCCGTTGGCGAGTGGCGACCAAAAAGCGACGCAACCCGATGGACGTTCACACCTGTGCGCGACGTATACCCGTCCCCACATAGAATTCAAGTCTGCCCGCATATAGCTCGCATTGCCGTTTCCCATAATATAAGCTCAGGTCGTGCACCTGCGCATGTGATTGGTTCAGAGGGTTCAGAGGTTTGAATGAGAGCGGAGGAAAGAAAACAACTCCTGTGTTGATCCTGTATGCCGCCATATAGGTCCTGGGCGGCCCTAATTGTATCCTATAACCGCCATATGGGTCCTCTGTAGGTCCTACTTGCGTCCTATATATCGCCATATGGGTCCTGTTTAGGTCCCATTTGGATCCTGTTTGGATCCTATATACCCCCACACGGTCCTATACAATTCCTATATTTAGTCCTGTAAGTCCTGTATAAAACCATACGGATCCTGTATGAAACCATATAGGTTTTTTCAGTAGGGCTATAGCCGGCATCTATACATTCTAAACACACATGTGTCCGTTATGCATAACATAACTCTACGTAAAGTTATACCATTTTTTCTAAACATCTGCTAGTAAACATCCTAAGCAAAATTGCCGTAGTGTAGCGGCTATGGTAGGTGCTGTACTTTAGTTTAAGCTAGCTGAATTGCAATGTCGGCTGTATTTGAAATTAGGTCTGCGCGCACTGGTGGTCGTCTGCTCAGTTCGGCATGTACCAAATCATCTTAGGAGGACATCAGAGAGTGACGAACACAACTAACAGGTCCTCACATGAATAGCGTCACGTGCCTGTGCCGTTAGTGGCGCCTGTCCCGTTTGTGGTTCAGTATTCCCGTCAATCAGTGTTGATCTCCAGACACTATGCAGACCAATAAGACAGATTAGGTGATAGTGTAATGTGCTGTGCTTTGTCGCTGAAAGGTACCCTATCTTTACATGCTTCATTTCAGTCTTTTTTGAGCGTTCGCTGCAGAACACACACAAAAAAACACTGCGTCGCAACTCTTAATAAAACATTGATCAGTAGTCCCAGGCTTTTTGTACAATCCGCAATTTAAGCCCCAGGGAAGGAAGATTCCTTCAGTCATCTTGCCATGTATTCGCAGGAAGAGTGCATGGGTGACTTGTAACATTTTCACTACGAGCGTCCACAGAGGTGTACAAGACTTATTAAGCAAGTTAAACAACGGCAGACGCACAGTGCTCTTTACCCATTCCCCAAGAGTGTGCAGCAGAAGGCAACATTAGTGGCTGGTGCGGGAACAAAACGGGCTGAACAACTCGTGCAGCGTGCGGCTTTTGAGGCTTAACTGCTTGAAGTTTGGCAACTAATATTCTCTTTGCATACAACGTCGTGCGATCACAAGTTATGCTACTGGTCTTTGGGAATCATTCGAAACATATTTGAAGCACTGAAATCATCAATTCGCATTGATTGGCCGTGTTTTTGCCATATTAGCAATTGAATTGATTATTACTGGACACCCATTTTTCCCCTTAGAAATCAAATATTTGTCACAGTGTTTTTTCTTTGCACTTGTGGAACCCACGTGAAGTGGACATTTGCCCACAGCGTCTGTTGCTGTTGCCTACATCTTTCTTCGCTAGTGAAGAGGTTCAAAATGAAAGTCTTTGTTGCGAGAGACACGCACATTTTTTAGCTCGAGTCGATATATCACAGAACTGACGATTTCTAAACGCAGCCCGCTATATTGGGATCAGATAGCACATATCAATCCCATTCTTGAACAACTCCTTTCGGCTTGCGCTAAATATATACTTTGTTGAAAACCTTGTTTGCAGCAAAAGTATACGGCATCAAAAATTTCTTTTTGAGACCCATAGAGTGAATAATTTTCCAGAAATGATGACACAATAACGTACTCTAAATGAAGTGAGAGGCGGCGTAGAATGATCTCGTGTAGAAACGGACGTGTCACATCGCGAGTGTAAATAAAACATGCGACTAATTGCTATATAAACAAATGCGCAAGACCAACACTACCCCGTCCGAGCTGAAGAAACAACTCATCTCTTGTCATTGGTTCCTACGTAGGGCACCAGGCGAAGCGGTCGAATATACTGTCAATTAATTGAGTACTTTTTTTCTAGCACAATAAAGGAATTGAAGCTCATAAATTAACCCTCGCAAAGGTACACCGTTCTCTTCCACGCCATCCCTCAGGTGCATGGCGAAGTTTTATGCCACAATCAGCCAAATGCGCGTTACCGTTAGGGAATTCATCAGTACCGGTGATACAGAGCCGGTGTCCCAATGAATACAACATACATTACCGGTGTCCGAATGAATACCGGCAGACTGCGATGGAGTGAATGTCCATTCAGCAAACTAAAATCGTAGGCGCTTATCAAAATTAACGATGTACCAGTAACCGCACAAAATGATTGCGTTAGACACACAATATTTCATTTACACCTTTCTCATCTCACCATGTAAATACACCGTCATCAGTATCAGCAATGACCTTTACGGATGATGTGTAGTAACTGAAACCTATGTCAATGAGACAGAACGTTTCGAGATAGGCAGCAGTAAGTATCGGTGAAAGGGGCATCTCTGCCTCACAAAGGAGCGCATATGAAGAGGAACTGAGAGACAACAGTTGCACGCTAGCAGAGCATGAACATCGCTACTCATCCTTTGTTGTCCACACTTAAATATAGAACCCGCAGCCAATGGACATCCGATGTCATACAAAGAGCAGTTGGCCGACCTCAAGCACGTGCTTCATGTAGACTCTACTAACTGTAAGGCATTGTTCTCAAAGACTCGCCATTCTGTAATAGAGTGCGACTACCGCGATGGAAGACATTTGCTTGCTCCCTACACATGTGCCACACACACACATCGCCGGCGTCTTCTCCTCTTTGCAACGAGAATAGCACAATCGGGCCCACCAAGTGTCCGCCAATTCATTTGGGAGCTACTTGCACTCTTACTTAAGGAGATGTGGCAATGTGGCGAGGAGACTCTTAGAAAGGGAAGCCAGTGGTTCAAGTGGGCGAGCGAGTGGTGGAGTTGGCGCTCTTGACAGGGTCATTGCTTCAGCTAGCCATTCGACTTCAAAAGCCGAACCAGCTGTTCCATAGGAGAAAAGGAGTTCCTCGCCGTTAGATGGACTAGGCCAAAATTCTACCTCTCCGTATACGATAGGTCTTTCAAGATTATGAGCGGGCATCACGCCTTGTGGAGGCTATCAAATGTAATGAACAAACACGTGCCAAAGTTGCAACGAAAAACCGGTACTGGTCTCTCATTTACATACAATATAACGAAGTTCGGCCTTGCCTTTATGTGAGTAGTAGATGGCGCAATGATCTGGCGTGTCAAGTAGATTTCCAGGCCGTTGATTAATGGTTTGAGGCATCTAATGGAATTATAATGATTAGAAAAGAAGGCGGGATGACAGTGATTTTTTGAAGTCGATGACGGTCGCAGCATACCTCTCAAGGTTGTGACCGCTTCTAAGGTGATGTTCAGGTAGGGCGCTGTCAGCCGCATTTCCTTTACCTAGGTGATTATGATGCTGCTTGATAGGATATTTGAAGTTGCCTGTTTCTGCTATGTATGATGCGTCGCAGTCTTGAAAAGGTATCACATACTACTCTAGCGTAGCGTTCTCGTTCCAATCGCTCTTTAACGCGGACCATCAGGCTTCTTGATTTGTAAGAGGGCACTTGGACGGCTCGTACATCCTACCTCTTGAAAATTCTTGCAAAGGTTTCACCTACGACGGGAGCTAGGGAGTGGGTGCTGTTTTACTGCTTGGTTTGTTTCCAAGAAGTTTTCTGAAGCGTAGTTCCTGCTGAAGTTGTAGATGCTAAGGATATCAGTTTCCTCTCAGGTTATCATTTACTTTCGCGTACTCTAGCCTTCGCGCTCATTCATCTGGGCAAACATGAAGCTAACCCTTGAAGATGAAAGCCGGCTCAAAGCGCATGTGCCAATGGATAGAGGCAAAGATGAGACTTACCTGCTGAAATACGTGGGTTTTCATTAAACCGTTTAGGAACAACTGCCGGATGACCGCTGAACGAGGACGTCGAAGAAAGCAATTTGTCCGTTGTTTTTTTGTGAATTCAACAGTCCGTTCAATCGAGTTTATGTGGCCCAGAAACTGTTGCACTGGAGAGCGGTGGATTACGGAAAAGCAGTCGTCCACGTACCCCAAAAAAAGTCTTTGGAGGGTGCTCGAATGTAGCCAAAGCTTAGCTCTCGGTGAATCCTAAGGCCGGGTTCGCACATGCCAAAGAAATAGAAGCGTCCATGGCTTTACCAAAGACATCTCTTGAATAGTTCCCATTAAACATGAACTAAATATTTGTAATACCAAAATGCAGGAGATGACATATATCTTACACCTGAAAAGGCGTTTTTGAAAGTAGGGACGAGTCATTCTGGAGAACTCGTCTGCAAATTTCACAACAAAATGTACGGGTGCTGATGTACACATCAATTTCACGGCAAAAGAAAACAACCAGTTTTCGTCGTTCAAGGACATTTCCTTCAAAATTTCTGGCCAGTCTTTAACCTTAGTAAGCAGCTTTCAAAACGGCTGCCACGGGACGAAACGATTGTTATCGAGCGCACCGCTAAAGGATAAGCTACGGTTTTACTGGTCAGGGACGACTGCAAGGTAAAGTTGTGAACTCTGCTTCAAGATACGCCAGGTCGATCCGGAAACCGACAGAGAAGGCACAGTACGAGCTTCAAAATCTGCTTACTAACGCTTTTAACTTTGTCCCTCCCGAACAGAAGAGCCTTTACTTTCACCTCTTGTGCCACACTGATTTGTGACGTCTATACAGTCCTTCGTCCTACCTTTTTTCGCGCACTTGAATAGCTAACCTGACGCGTGTCTGGTTAAGCTTCCTGCCTTTCCATATTTTTCTCCTCCTTCTCGCACTTTTCATTCAGCTAGAATTACCAACTCGCCCAACAGTCTCTTCTTCTAAGTATTTGCACTATTAAGGTTTTTAAGTACGTGGATGATTACCTGATTTTCTGTAATGGTGATGACTGAATCGGTGGTTACACCAGTGAGCGAACAATTTGAAATAAATGGATGACGCCTTAAATTCACTGAAGAATTTCCCCTGAATGATGGGATAGAACTGTGGTCCCTGTCTTATCAGCCATAGCGCTGATAAGACAGGGACCACAGAAAGGGGATATGACGTGCGCTCATCCCGTCCTCTTTCTGTGGTCGCTGTCTGATCAGGGCGAATGCTTCAATGAACGTAACAAACCAACTAGCCCAAAAGTCTGTCCTCTTAGAGCTAATTTTTAGTCATTTACCTAACGTTTGAAAGAACCTGGTTCGCTGGCGATATTCTCCTAGACATTCTAAACCGATGTTAAACTTCTCGTCGAAACATTATATGGTTTTAAAAGACGGTATAGCCATGTCATGCCTTAAGACTTCTCTCACTAATTCGTGTGAGCACAAAATGAGTGCCAGCTTTAACGCACAGGTTGCGCGTCTTTTCGGTGGCCACGTGGCAGTGACCACTGTTGCTGAACACTTGAAGAAGTCCGTTTTATGTACGAGCATGGTCGCCGAAAGCAATAGGAAAAAGCGTGTCGGCGGTATTCCTTACATTCATTGCATATTTCGGAGGGTAAAGAAAGTGGGGCTAAAGAAAGTGGCAAACAATCAGCTAGGTAATATATTTGCCGCCGCACAGAGATATAATGAGCGGGTGTTAGACGAGAAGCGGACTGGCATTTGTTTCAACATACCAACAAATTTTCTCAGATCCGTAGGTATGATGTGTATAACAATTCCTTCAGCGGCGGCCGCTTCTACTTGGGGCAAACGGGTCGCTGTTTTACGGAGATATTATTCGAAAGTAAGAGATCGCTAAATGTAGGCTCACTATCTAATCTACCTTTACATTGTCGAGATGCAAGTGCATTCCAAAGTTCGATGAACGCGCGATTTTGTACCGGCACAGGAATGAAGAAACGCGTTGAATGGTTTAGGTCAGGCATATCGACAGCAGGAGTAGCGCACGCGTTACAGAACCATTGATTAACCTGAATAAAGAAGAAATCAAGTGTGTGGATAGTTATCACTCACGTACACCACTACGCGTGCCCGATTAATAGGTTCGCCTATTGCACGGGCGTGCGCAGATAAGTTTTAACGCGATAGCGTTAGAGAGCTCGTTTCGGAGAAATTCCAATGTCGGCGTCGATGGCGGCGTCGCTTGTGATGGAAAAATCGTCCATGAGCGAAAAATGGAGAAAGATGGAAAAAAATAAACAATAGAAACCTTCGGTCCCATTGAGGATCGAACCTAGGCCGTTTGCGCGGCAAACAGGTGTCCTACTACAAAGCAGCGATGTTACTTACAACTGCTATGGAAAACAACACTACGTAATTGCCATGTGGTGGAAGGAGTCTCCTTAATGCAGTTTCTCCGGCAGATGCTACGACGAAAATGAGCCCATTCGGCGATTTGCAGGTGCATTGGCGAGGCCATCAAACCACGTTTATTGCGCGACGCCATGCATCGAAAAAAGCCGGGATAGTTCACCCATCACCGCTAAAAACACACACAAACTTGCAAATAGCTCCAAAAATGGACACCTATGTCCATCTAGCGAAAAATATATCAAGCAAACATTAGATATTGTGGTGCCATATGTGATGCATTGTGAGAAACAGGCCTCGACTCTAGCACAGGGAAGTGCTTTAGGTCGAAATCCTGTACCGTTACTATAGATACATCGCGTGCGCGTGTGTGTGTGTGTCTGTGTGCGTGTGCGTGTAACGACGCACATTAATAAGTATGCACTTAGTGGTTCAAGTGCGCACTAGGGGCGGATTTCGCTATTGCGTCCAACTCTTAAATGCGAAGCTTGAGGGTCCCCCAATCTTTCGTGCCTTCTTTCTTTTCCGCCGTTGTGCACCTTTTCAGTTGTCAGCATGCGTTTGTGGTGTCTTCACTTCTCTCTTGCGTCCGTGTTTGCGCGCCCTGTCTCTTTAACATGAACACTTACACACTAGCTTAGCTCTTTGTTATTCCATGAGCGTTGCGGTGGTAGAAAGACGCTGCCTGAGCCTGTGCTGGTTTGGAAAAGATGTTGCTTTTCTAACCATAAGTGTGTATGGGCCGTGCTAGAATATGCTCGAGAAGCTTGCATGTGACGATAATTTACACTTTTCTTCTTGTGACCTGTTTGATGTATGGGGATCACTCTTGCCACTAGCCAGTCGTTCAGAAGTTCTTGTGCGATTTAGGCGGTAAGTATTATTTCTAAGCAGTGGGCTATCCATGCCCCGTATCATCGCTAAAATTTAATGGGCATTTTGTCAGGGCCAACATATTTTTAATCAACGTCTAAAAAAGAGATACAATGAAATGGCATGCCACTGTTAGATCGGACATCGCTGAGCAATGACCCTAGTATCTAAGACGGGGTAGAGAGCCTTTTTATTCTGGAGGGGTAAAAACACACTGAAAATATGAACAAAAGCATGATGATATCACCGCATGGTCCGTCACAAGTGCTTTGTTTGCAACTATTCTGTAAGAGTCTATATCAGTGCCCGAAAAATAGCACCCAAATCGTTGTGGGGATAACTTCATGAAGTTTGTGAGGGTTTCTGTGTGACAAATATTTTTCGCTCCTCAAAGCATAGTGCGCAGCAGTGCTGGCATGTCTGAGAGTTTGCGGTGGTGGTTTTTTTGTTTTCTTTCTGTTCTGACTGATCATCCCCTCAAAGTGCGTCATATCGGGGGTAATCCAGGGTTTCCGTTTAATCGTCATGCTCTTTCTAACAGTTATGAAGCTCTCAATGCAACCGAAGATGATTTACTTTACGGTTAAACACGTCACTTTGCCAGCAATTTCAAGGCTGAAATTATCTAAGGCATATAAAAGATAATAAATTAGGTTAGTGTGATCTCATTTCGAGAAATTTGGCGCATGTACGACTTGTTCTTCGACTTTAGTATGCACAGCTTCGTGTTCGATTTAAAACAATACCAACTCGTGACCCGATATTTCCTTGTCAACTGCTAATTCATAATTATCAAAAGCAGGCGTCAAAACTACTAAAGCTTGGATAGACTTCGTTGAGCCTGCTGTTCGTGCGCATTCACTAATGCGAAGCATTTCTTAGCGAACCTAAGGCACTTTGGGGCGTTTCTATCTCTCTATCTGTCTATCTATCTATGTAGCCGCCTACGTCAGGGCGCTCTCCCGGTCGTCTCCATAGGTTGTAATATACAAAAATTTGCGTAGAATGGAAAACGTGTATGACGAACACTATTCACTGGAGATAAAATGAATAACGAAAATACCTCTCGCGTACGTCATGAAACCCTTACTCTCAGACACGTGTTGCACATACCCGCATGCCAGAGTTCATGTTATGCGTGTATGTGCCGCATGCGATAGCGGAGTCTCAACCAACGCAGTAACCACGAACATACACAGTGAAGCAGAAGGAAAGTGGTAATAATAGTAATCGGGGGCGGGGGGGTGTTACGTCCCACAACCATGATATGATTATGAGAGACGCCATACTGAATGGCTCCGGAAATTTGAGCCGCCTAGTATTCCTTAACCTACACCGACATCGCACAGTACAAGGGCCTCTAGCATTTCGCCTCCATTGAAATGCGACGGCCGCGGCCGGGATCGAACCCTCGACCTTCGGGTCAGCAGCCGAGCACCGTAACCGCTACAGCACAGCGGCCGACGCAAGGAAAGTTAGGAAGCTGAAGACAGAACCCCCCTGGAAGAAGCTGGGCTACCATCCACTCGTCCACGTGGTCCACGTCGACATCGTGGATTACGACAAAACTGGGGTCAATGCTTCCTACAATAACTTTGCCGAGAGGACACTGTCCCCCATGACTACCGGTGACTTCGGCATTGATTTATTAAAACACAACAACGCCTGCATTTCAGGCGGCATGAAAGACGTCTTGGATGTGGACAGGACATCACAACACCTCTGTGCCACGTCCAGGACAAAAGACATCATAGATCATTGCTTCGTAAAAGCCATCTGCGGTTTCCACCAGCTCTACTATACACTTCACTTCACTACACTATTGGATCACGAACGGATACAAAATCAAGTCCTGTCCAGCTGCTTGGGCTGATTGATCACGGTCATGAAGACCTTAATAAAGAACTGCCAAGAACCACTTCCGCATAGGCGCACGGCTTCGTGAAACGTGCATGCGTTGTCTGTCATAACGTATAAGTAGAAGCATAACAACTGTAACGCAACTCTCACAACTGCAACTGTGGCTGTAACGTACGTGCAGTGCGCCTGCGCGTGCCATTCGACTGTGTATATATCTAGGGAAACTTTTCTGAATAAAGCCTAATTGCGAGTTGCGGCTGTCCTGTGCATCTGTGTTCCTTCATTGTCCTATTCGAATTCGCGCTATCCAGTATTTCAGAATATGAGCAATACATATCAGATTCCTGCGTTTGGTGTTGGTAACGCCTACGTTCCTGTTGGAATGGTTAAGCAACATTAAACAACTGGTAATATAATGCATGTGCGACTCTTCGAAATATGTGTGTGCGTATACCATTTGCACATTTCTTTAGCGTCATCCCGTAACGTTTCGCTCAATGTGAAAAATTGCGACACAGTCACCTTCCTGCGCATGATTCGCATAACATCGATTTCCACGGTACTTGGGATCTGCCGACTTTTTTTGTTAAGTCACGAAAAAAAGCTATATGATTTAGCGTCACACTCCAAGCGTTCTTGTGAACCTACAGTCAAATAATTGCAATCTACCCGGAAAGTATCCGGAAAAAACAATACGACCATTTCAAGGCTTACGCTCATGTAATTAGCAAGACTTGTGTTTGGCTACGTTGGGTCATAGTTGCTGCGGAACAGACGAGCGCTAGGGAACGCGGACATAGACAAGAGGCACACAGGACCTGCTGATACCCGGATAACTTGCTGATATTCAGTGACGTAGAAGGACCGGTTCCCGACAATGATACTGCAGGCATTTTGAACCTATTCGAAAGATCTGCAGAAGGACATAACTCTACTTGGGGATCGGTAGAGCGGAACCCCATTCATTTTCTAGTTTTAAAACTTATTTTTAAACGAAATCATTTATGCTGGGTGTATAATCCAGGATAAAAAAAGGTTTGTTGACATTTGCTTATCAAAAGGGGGATCGCCACGGCATGTGAAAGCGGCCTTGGGAAAATCATGTCATCATGAAATGAAAAAGGCGCTTGAAATCCATGTTGAGCGTCTCAAAGCAGCTGAGTACCCTGTAGTGAACAATGTGTGTGAATCCCTACTGCAGAAGTTGAAGCGCACTCGTGCCAAACACTGGTATCAATGAAAGACAGGAAACTATAGTTGTTCCTTATATTCATCGCATCTCCCATAATTTGAAGGAAAAAAAAAAGTTATTTCGAAGTGCCACGGGTTTTCAGCGCCATGCAATCTTTCAAAATATGAATTTGCTCCCTCGCTTCTAATGTGGGTCGCACACACTGTTCCAAGCGGCATGCCACTCAGTTCACTGCATGCGCGGCGAACGTTGTGTACTGCGGTCCTTTGAGCTGCGATAAAGTGTATATGGGGCGAACGGTGAGATGTTTCAATGTAAGGGGCAGAGAGCATAGCCTGTCAATCTTGAATAACGCTGGTGGCCACCTTTCGGAGCATTTTAAGGGGTATCGTTGCACTGCTGAGTTTGCGCGCACGGCCTTGCTCAAGTATTCACATCACAGAACAGAAATGGAAATCGTAGAAGCATGCCATATCAAGAAGTCCTGTGATGAGCGCATCACTGTACCTTCTATCACACTCTGTGTCCAGGAAGTCGCCTTCAAAGAAGGTTATCTGTAAGCTTTCATTCATCGGCGTAGCTGTTTTGTGCTGCTGTGATTTTTTCTTGGGTTTAGCGGGTTATTTGTAAAACTTAGTTTTCCACTATTTCTGACGCAGCTCATTGTTGTTTAAGCTTTGTTAATGCCCTATTGTTCCTTTTGTTATGCTTTTTGACGCGGCTCTTATGTGTTCAAGCTTCGTTTTTGGTTTTTAAGCTGTTCTCAAAACTTTCTTTTACGTATGCGGCTCTCGGTTAAGTATTTTTTGGAGTTTCGTTCACCATATGTGCAGAGTCTCTCGTCCGCTATTTCTTTCTTGGGTGGCGGGGTAGTTTATTTCCATATTGTTAGGCTGGTTCGTTGATGGCCTGTTTAGTATCGATGGTGCTTGCTTCCTTATTGCTTTCTATGCTAAAGCTTGGTGTGTGGGCATGCCTCTTTCTAGGTATATTTTTAACGCAACTCTTTCATGTTCTTTAATGTTGGACATTTTCTGTAGCCTTTGAGCAGTTATAAGTGGATTCCACGTTGGGACGCGGCCATGACGTGGCTTTTCGGCGAGATCTTCGCACTTTTGTTATCGGGTGGATGATTGACAAATGTTATCGCCCTTAGTGCTTGCTGGTATATTTTTTTCATGTTTGCTCAATAAACCTCAGTTGAATGTTGAGAACCTGTCCGGTGTGCCCGTATCATGTAATTAACTCTTGATTTGTTTTGAAGTACAATCCGACCTATTTGGGGACTTATTAGTCAACTTAATAGCCGCCATTTTTATTTAGTGATCTGGTGTCATTGTTCACATGGCAATGTTAACCACCCGGATAAATTGCCTGCTAAATGGGACTTTATAGCGCCATACATAAATGTCCTAAAAGTAAGTGCCCGTTCAGTGCAAGAATGGAAGGGGCATGAAACACAAGCATGACGAACACAACAGGCGTTAACGACGTGTCTTTGCTATTTATGGCCAGTTATCCGCGTCACCAAAGTAAACATCTGGAGGCAACACTAGATACCTAATAGAATGGTAGGCATGCAAGTTATTGCTTTGGAGGGCGAGAACCAATGTGGCTTCGGTTGTTGTCTGGCGGTTGGGACATGTAAAATAAAAAGTAACATTGACAAAATTCTACAATAACAGTAAAAATAAGTTTAACGACTTCTTTGCGCGTTATTTTTATGAACCGGTACTTTTCTGATGATTACGGCTATCCTTTTATTTCCAGTGAACTACGCAATTTCCTATATTAGGAAAGAAGTTCCGCTGCAAATATAAAGCGTGGTTACGTGTTTTCTGATCCGCAAGCTGAAATTAACAGTGTCATTCTGATGAAAAGAGCAGCGACCTGATAAAGTGCACTAAGTTTGTTTTTGTTTCGAAAGAGGCAGAATACATCCGCACGGCATTTAGCGCCTACCACGTCCATGTTGAACCGGTTCATCCAACCATCTGTTTGGAATCTATTTCAGGCTTCACGGCGTTCAAGTGGAGATTTGACGAGTCTCTATTGACGCTGTTTGTTAGTGACGCACGGTTTCCCTTTTTGCCAGTGCATCATACGGCCATTTGTGCTGCGTAGAACATTTGTGCTGTGTATATTGTGCTGGTGTAGCACATTATACGCAAGCCTGCAGTTCATGCGCTAAATAGCACGAAATGTCACTAGACTGCTTCCAGGGATATACGTGATCACCTGTTCTCTTCCTAAAGCTTTTGAGAATTACATTTGTTACCGCCGAGAGAAAGCAACAGTTGGTGCCAGAAAGTGAAGAATCATGTCATGCGATTCCACCATTTCAGAGCTTAAACCAGTTAAATCGTGGTGGTACGCAAAAAGAAACAAAATTCAGCTGCATGTGCCACGTGCTTCCTGCAACGCTGGCCGATGTGTGCGAACAGACTGTGTTGTTCAAGTCTAAAGTTGCAGTGCCGACTCTCAACTTTAGCCAATGTGATAGGTGTGAAAAATGCAGCCTCTTATCAGTTGCTTGAGTTCGTCTTTGTTTTTTTCGACGGATTCTTGGTAGCCTCAGTATGTGGCTCCTCAGGTCTCTTTCCTTTCCCTTCTATATGGCCTTTTCGGTAGTGAGCAATGTAAAGGCCGAATTGCTGTAAACCTGGACGCTTTCGTCGCATAGGGCAATCTGCCTAGCCTTGTGCACGCATTTATTGTGACACTGTAAATGATGACTGCCCGTTGTTTCGCCTGTAGCGCGTGTGATGCTTATGGTCTCCGACTTTGTAGCTTCGGGGCCTAATGTCAGCGCTACACATAGCGGCGATCGCAAGGCAGCGTTGGTACTGGTTCTACATGCATTCGTTAGCTGGTGGGATGCACCAGGGTCACGTTTTGTGATACTTGCCATGCTTGGTTCTGTTCCTACCTTGGGCTGCAAAAGGGAAGGACTGACCCTATGCACAAGGACTGACCCTATGCAAAAGGGAAGGACTGACCCTATGGTGTCCTTCTTAAGCCGCCGCTTTTTATATTCTATGAAATCGCTGCGTCGTAAATGACGGCTACGTATTCTATTGCAGTTTGAATATGTAGTAGGAGACCAATTATCCCGCCTTATTACTACAAGCCACCTCTCCCGAACACTAGTGGCAGCTGGAATTTCACGGAAGGACCGCCGAACCGTGTACTTAGGCGAAAGCCTTTGATGCCTCATCAAACGCGAAAATTGACCTTCGGCGGTGTCAACACGAGTTATGCAAGTAATCATCATGTGATGACGTCAGAGATAATAAAACTTTATGACATCATCGTGGCGTCACATCACGTGACGTCATCATATTACGTCTTCGCTTGGTTAAAATGGGCCGATCACGGAGGCAGTGCATAACCATCTGAGGTGCAGAAAGCTTGCAGTAGCTCCGATCCTTGAGGCTGTGAGGAAGCCACGTCAGGTGCAGAAAAATCTCGAAGGGAGCTAGGGGATGTTGAATACATTGACTGGAAAGGAAAAAAAAAAGCAGATGGCTTTCGCATTTCCATCGTCTCAGATGAATGCATAAGGGACCCTGTGATCTTTTTGTCCTTTATCAATAAAGGGAAATAAACAAACACAATCGTGATTTCTTTCCATTCCATTTGTAGAGTGGAACACAACAGTAACGACATACTAAGGCATGCGAATGAGGTGACTGCAATACCGTGAAACAGGAAATAAAACGCGAATGCTGTCAAGCTCGAATGCAAGCATGGAACCGGCAGCACGGACTGCCTGCGAAATACGTACAGTGGGGATGCTTGGAAAGCAAGCATGCGGCACCTACATTCCGTGCTGCTTCGCATTTATTTTCAAGTGGTTGTAGCCTGGATGATTCATGAAAGGACAGAATCCTCCATGACACAATCAAAGACCATCTACCGTCTTTATATTGCCACCACAGTCAGAGCGTGATGAAAACCGCGCGCCGCTATGTTCACGTTTCTTTCCATTCCCCTGTTCCCGTGAAAGCCTGCGAGAAGCAAGAATACAAATAAACTCGGATGCAAACACGAATTCGTGTGCTTCGTAATACGCGCGGCCGCACAGCGCCAGCTACCCGTTGGATGGATGGATGCTTTGAGCGTCCCCTTTATAACGGGGCGGTGACATGTGTGCCACCTGGCTCGGCAAAAAGAATCTATTTGCTGTTTTCTTTTTTTTATGTTGGCCTAATGCCTCTACTTCGATAAAATCTATCTTACTACAGGAAAAGAAAAACAAATTCTCAGCCCAGTTCTCCGCCCTTTACGGCAGACTGTCCTTATTTTTTCCCAATATTCATTTTTGTCCTTTCTCTCTAATTTTCTGCTACCAATACTCCAACCGTCTCTTGCTTATTTCAATTGCAGGTCTGTTCAACTTTCCATTGCAGTCCCTAAAACCCAAGGCTTCATTTAGGCTCGCGCCCGTGGGTGGATGTCTCCACATTCAATCAGAACATGATCCGCCATTTCCTTCCCCGCAGCATGCGCATTGTTCTTCTTCGTTATTGAATCTCGCTTTGTAACTACGTGTTCAAAGGCAACCCGACCTCGCTTCAAACAGTAAAGCGCTTCCCCTTGAATTATCGTAAAATGCTTCCCTCCTTATTTCCTTTTTGCTCTTTCAGTAGTTACTCAAAGCCGGTTTTTCCTCCATAGCTACCGTCCCGTAAATCCTCTCCGCCTCTCTGACTTTTCCCTTAACGCTCTTTGTTGACATATTGCTTACACTACCAGCGGTATATTTACTATCGAGCCTCCTAGTTCCTTTTCTCCACTGTGTGTCCATACTCTTTCTACACAAATAACGGAACACCTTCTCCGCCCATCTACTCTGCTTCATATTTCTTAGCCTTTCATCAAACCTTACTTTGCTCTGAGCTTCCCTCGCCTCAAAACCTGCCCATCCCATATCGCCCTTTACAGACTAATTTGTCGTCTTCCCGTGAGCACCCAACGCGAGGCGTCGCACAGTCATTTGATTTACATCCATTCCCGATTACACATCTGCCATCATGTACACCACTGAGTTCCCAAAAGTAAGCCCCGGAACCATTACACATTTCCACAGACCTCGAAGCACCTCGTACCTATTGAAACCCCACAACGCTCTGTGCTTCATTATAGCAGCATTCCTGTTTCCTTTGGCTGCCGAGGCTTTTTCTTGTACCTTCATGTATCTATCATTCTCATTTACCCATACTCCAGGGTACTTGTATTCGCTTACCCTCGGTATTTCTTGGCGTTGTATTGACACCATCTGATCACAGGTTTCATTGATATCATCAACCCACACTTCGTTACAATAAATCCTAGTCCAAGAACTTCGCCTTCCCTTCCGCATTTATCCGCCAGCCGCTGTATATCATCTCGACTGTCGGCAAATAAGACGATATCGTCCGCATAAAATAAACCCAAGCTTCTGCTCAATCATCACGCCACCCTGTTTGTGTGACAAATTAAAACCAATGTTGCTACCTTCTAGCGCTTTTTCCATACTCACCATGTACAGCATGAATAACAGCGGGGACAAAGGACATCCCTGTCTCAGCCCCTTGCTAATCTGAACGTTTTCTTTCCTACTCATTCCTTTCCATTCTAGGTAAACTGTATTTTCTCTGTATATCTCCCTCAAAAGCTGTATACAGTCGCCCCCTATGCAAATTCCTTTCAATATATCCCACATAATTTCCTGGTTAACGTTATGCCCTAGTGATGTCTAGAAAAGCGATGTACAAGGGCCTATTTTCTATTTTAGATATTTCTATGCACTGAGTGAGAACAAAGAGGTTATCGTCTAACCGCCTGTCGACTCGAAATCCGTTCTGAAGTTCTCCCATGATATCGTTATGTTCTGCCCATGTTTCTGTTTTCATTTTTACTGCTTGCATCGCCAACCTGTATAGTACCGATATAATGGTTAGTGGTCTATACGAGCAAATATTATCATTTTCTCTCTTGCCATTATAGATTAAGTTCATTCTACTTTTTCGCCAACTGTCCCGTATTTGTCTATCCTTTAAGCATTTTTCTACGGCTCTCAACAATGCTTCTTTAGTGTTATGGCCTAGTTCGTTAATGAGGCTAACGGGAACCCCATCTAAACACGCGGCACTGCGCTTTGGAACTTTTCCTTCGGCCTTTTTCTATTTGAAATTGTCAAGTACTAGCTCTTCCTCGGTTTCTCTCTCCGCCACACTTCTACTCACCGGAGAAATCCCCTCAGCGCTCTTTTCAAACGAAGCGGCTGTTCCCCTTCGGATGTAACCTAGCGCTTTGTTCGCTTCCAGCTGATTTCCTGCTTCATTTACAATATGCTGTTGTATTGTGACAGACTTTCTACCTAGCGCCTTTATGCGGCTCCAAAATATCCTAGTCGCGGCCTCCTTTTTTTCGTGAATCTCTGGCACCCAGCGTTCACATTCAGGTTTAATTTTTGCCTCGACCAATTTCTGTACAAGGGAGTTTGTCTCTAAATATATTTCCCATATTTTCATGACTTCGTCCTGCGGCCGCTTTACCTTTTTTGCCTTTCTATGCTCCCGTAATGCTTCGCGTCGCTTCTCGATCGATTCCCAGATTTCCTTGTTCCACCAACTTCTTGGCTTCCTCTTTCCTTTCCAGCAAACAGTTTTCTTCTGTTTCCCTATCTCGTTCGTCATTAAATGTAACAGCTCACAATACTCCCAGTCCTTGCCTGGTGTTCGGCCTGCTTCTTCCTCGACTCTTCCGGCTAAATTATTATTTGTTTGTCACTAAAATAAGGGATGCCAGACTTTGATTCTATGCTCTTATTTTCACTTTTGTTTCACATCTTTTATATTATGTGTTTATGATCGATAAACAAGCTTCCGATCCCTTCCTCGTCTATATCATTTCTCTCAGTTTGTGGTAAATTCCTTCAGTCATGAGACAATAATCAAGACTTGATTGCCTGTTTCCGACTTCCCGCGGGATCTGGCCGTCACATTTAGTTCCCGTGTTAACTACATCCAGACTGTGTTGCTCGCAGAGATCTAGTAATAACTTCCCATTGGTGTCTGAATGTCCGTCAAGATCATGTATGTGGGCATTCATGTCCCTTAGAAGGATGATTTCGGCCTCATTACCGAATTCTTTAATATCCTCACTCATGCAATCCACTATCTCCTGATTCTTTTCTCTGCAGTTATTCCCCGTCCACAAGTAGGCTACCCCTAGCCACGTTTCCTTTCCACCTACTGTGCCCAAAACGCAGAGGTGCTTTGAACACGTCGGTTTCACTATAACCCATTTGGCGCCGCGGTGAACATTCCTGCACCCCCACCTTTCCCTTCTGATATGATCCTGTTACACCCTTCCCAAACATAATTTTCAATATATGGTGGCTCTAAGGTGTGTTTCTGTAACTGCATAAACGCCTATCTGTTCTTTGTTCAACTGCTCCTCAAGGTCTAATCATTTTGCCTTTTTTCTGCCACCCTGCATATTTATGTAACTAACTGCAACACGCGCCTTCTCCCTTGTTTTTTTACCATTTTTCTGGTTTTTCGCAATACTACCTGTCAAAGCGCCCTCCTGGTTGTTTTCCCTGCTACTAGCTAACCCGGACTCCGAAGGGCCCATGTGCCCCCCCAAAAAAGCTGCGGCGCGTCCTGCCAGTCGCCAGCCTACCTCATGACCAAGCCTCTTATCGAAGTGAATTCCCTCTCTTTGGAAACCACCCAACCTGTGCACCTCCCTGTTTATATCCACTACCTCGAAACCCTTCTCTCGATTAACTCGTCATATCTCTTTGTTTGCGTCGAAAACCGCACTTTGCAAGTTGCCGTTTCGCACTGGTACGTCCGGTACTGTGCATACTACAATTTGCACCTGGGGGGACACCGCGCGCATACCCTCGATCCCTTTCACCAAGGTTGCCGCCAGTCCTGACGATTCTTTCTGCAAGACGTCATTAAGCCCTCCCGCAATTACCACGAGGTTACGTCTGTTAGCTTTAGCTGCGAGTTTTTCACTCGCTTGCCTCAAGACTGACTCCAGCTTATGTCCTGGAAACGTCCCTATTGAAGCTCTCTTATCGCCTTTCACCCTCTTCTTGATTGCCGCAGCGCATCGGATTAAATTTAAGTAACCGGCAATAATGACCTGTTCAGACATTCCTTCTGAAACCTGCAGCTGGCTGCTGTCTAGATGACTAGCGCTAGTCACGGCTGCTGCTTTGTCCCCTGCCTCCCTCAAAACTACTTCCCGCTAGCTGGGCCCTGTGAACACTGTATCTGCCTTTGTCATGCCTTATGTTCCCTTCGCCTTTACCACACGGGGGGGTTGTCGCTATAATGCTTTTGCCGTCCCCTGCGTCTTCTTTGTTCATTTTGACGACCTTCGATAGGCCCTCCTCGGCTGACCTGAGCCTTTGTCCCATGGCGGTCGTTTACTCTCGCTCAGTCGCCAATGCATTTTCCAGCGCTGCGATTGTCGCCATGAGCCCACTTTGGACCGCCATCATGTTTTCCATTTTCTCCTCGAACTCGCATTGTCTACACTTGGCGTCACCTTTTCCTGCTTTCTCATCCGCACAAACTTCCCTCTTCCAACCTACCGCGCACCCTGAACACTTTACGGTCTTTTTGACCATGGCTACATCAGTTCGCTGACGCCCGCGTGTTGGAAAACTGTCACAACAAATAATCACGGCGTACTAAAATACACTGCCCTAAGCCAAAAAGAACCACAATAATAAATAAATACGCTACAGTTCAAAGCACCTGTTTATGCACGTGGTCTGTCTAGTCGCAGACCTCAGCCACGTGGTGGCAGGAAAAAGACCCACATTACAAAGCACTACACAAAAAACCGTGACGTAATAGGCCCAATCAAGCATTATGCTAGCGCCTTATATACTCATAAAGGTACAGGCAGAGGCAAGCTCGAATCATGCAAATACACTTATCTGTCGCTGTCATTCCGGAGCTCCCAAAAAACACGTCCTTCCTCTACTACACTCTGCTACACTGTGTCTACTCGCACAGCGCCACGACGCGGCAGCGGCGAGCGGAGGCGGAGCGCGCGCTCGCCGGCCCGAGGGGAGCGTTCGCCCAGGCGCTCAAAAAATAGAGGAGGCGCTGACTAAACTGATACACATGATGACACACGGAACTGCCATGGCTTTCGAGGCAAGCGCGCCCCCTGCTGCTTCTACATCCTACGCTCTCCACGACGCCCCAGGTCCTTCTTCTCCAAGATACTGCCCACAGACCACACTTCCTGGTTACAACTCCCCATACTCTGGCACCACAAACGCACCCTGAGCGTCTGCCCTCGTCCACCGCAGTTTGCCATATAAAACACTACGTCACATCAGACACGCCTTGCGCAATAACAAATTATCCACTACACACATAGCCTCCCATCCATAGTTATCGCCAACATCAAGTCCCCCAACCAAACGATGGCTCGTTGGACTCCCTTTTCAGCCCCGCAAAGAGTTCCTGCTTTATACACCGCATCGGGAAACGAGGCTTTTTTTTCCTTCGGACATATCGGGTTCGGCGTGCAGGCACAATCGGGAAGTTTTTCAGGTGAAAACCGTGAAGTTTTCTTTTGGGAGCTGGACACGAGTTTCAAGGAGAGTTTTGGCCCTCTTTCTGAGGATGACGCTATACAAGGAAGCCAAGAACTTGGTTTGGAAAGTGTCCCATCATGTTAGGGGGACACTCGGTTCTAGAATAACGTCCTTGCGGCGTCTTCTAAGGCAAAGTAAACATGACGCAGCTTGTCTTTGTTGCTCCAATGATTGAAGACAGCGACCCGGACGCATGCTTCATGCCAGCTTTCCGGGTCCTTGCTCGATGACCCATAGGCGTGCGCACAGGGGAGGGCAGGGGGGGGGGGGGGGCGGGCGCCCCCTATTTACCTAAGAGGCAGGGCGCAAAATCAACCCCACACACTGACCTAATAGCGAGGGGGGGGGGGGGGCGCTGCGACACGGAGGGGGCGCAATGTCAGCGCGCCATACATCGACATATTTGGGAGGGGGCGGACTGCGACGAACCTTCGCCCCCCGTGAAGGGGACCTTGCGCACGCCTATGCGATGACCCACGAAATTTGCCTGCCTGGTTTGCTGAAGCAGGATTGATGCCGGTTGCACAGGTGCTGTCATCGTGGCGGATTGATTTGTCATGTTGGGCCTTGTATAGTAGGGAAGAGGGCCAAACTTCAGTTGTAGTCCTAGCTGCTTGCGGCTAGCTCTAAGATCCGGGATGATTTTCGGTGCCTCTTGGTCAGGACGCGGACTTGTTTCGCGGCTTTGGGTGGCCACCCGGAACATGGACGAAGCAGTACCTCCGCCAGATGTCACAGGGTCGTGACATTGACCAAGGTATCAGTCGGCGTGTTTAAGATGAAACTCTTTTTTTGGCAGACCTTGTTGCCTGGAAACGGAAATTCAACCTACAGCAAGCAGTGCACGCTGTACACGGATATCGACCGTCGATAACCTGAACCGCGGCGATGCGCGTGGGCATACATGCGGCATCGATAATTCGAGTCTTATCGCTGCTGGAGGCTCTAGTTCGAGAATAAACTCAGCAGTCCGCGTTTGCGCGCTCACGCCTAACATAAGATCCTAAATAACCTCGAATGTTCGCAGGCAATCTGGCGCGCTTTGTGCAAGGCAGCAGCTACAAGTGTAATGGGCCGGTAACATAAAACATTGAAAGAAAGGAGCGTGTGGGCCAATATCACTATCATCCACCTAGCTCGGCAATTGGCAACTGTTCCACACCTGAAACATACCCTGCACGCAGACGACATCAAGCTCTGGTCTACCTATGGCAGTGACGGTGACATAAAGCGCACCATCGAGCAGCGGTCAACTTCACGCAATACTATGAAATAATGCGAAACTATGAAGCGTAGGGCTTACCTGTTATCCAGAGAAGTCTGGACTGCTCTACATCCGTCCCAAACCCGCAACTCTCCCTGCTCCCGCATTATCATCGAACTGTAAGCAGATCGGTAGCAGAGGTCGACCCCCTCCGGATACTGGGCATGTATATCCAGAGCGATTGGAAGAACACAAACACAATTCGGAGACTCAAGCAAGCTGTAGCGGCGATCTCGCACCTCATCCGCTGTGTCTAAGGTCGTCACATAGACATGACGAAGGGCAACATATGTCGCCTTATTCATGCCTTTGTAATCATCCGTGTGCTCTACTCCGCCCCCTACCTCCAACAATCAAACCACGAGACTGACACCATGGGTGCCCTAATCCGTCGGACATACAAAGCAGCTCTCCCCCATCCCATAAGTACACCTACGATCGACTTCTCAAGTTAGGCCTTCACACTACTAAAAATGAATTCATAGAGGCCCACCGCCAAACACAATACTTTCGTCACACACAGACCGACACTGGTCGGCATATTCTGCATTATCTTTGAATCCAGATACCCGCCATTATTCCGACATAACTCCCCATACCAACACTCCTGCACAGCGAGCTCTTCATTACCCCACTTACGAGTAATATGCACCCCGACCAGCACGACTGAATCGTTTTCAACTGGGCTAGTTGGTGCTCTAGCATGTTGACTGGTTGCAGCAAAAAAATGAATGCATGGACGAAGCAAATAAACCCGAAGACACTGCTAACACGAAGACACCACGATAAACACGATGACACCACGATAAACGCCGTAAAGCTAGCGCTAAATCTCTACACCAATATTACGGCTCCAAACCGGACGCCGTATGGGTAGACGCAGCCTGCGTGGACGATGAAACTGTCGCTGCCGTGGAGGATCATAATCACGTCCCCATAGGTACGCACACAACTCCTCCAAAGTCCTCGCCCGAAGCTGCAGAGCAAGCTGCCGTTGCCTTAGCGATCGTACACACAGAAGCAGGCTATGTCTCATCAGATTCCAAAACCGCAATCCAAAATTTTTCACGAGGCCGAGTTCCCGTCTCTGGTATTTCCATACTGGACTCGCCCTATACAGCACCGCCCCGTGACGTGCAATTGATTTGGGTGTCCGCGCACTGCGGGAAGCCTGGAAACGAGGCCGCCAACCTCTTATCCCGAGGGTCTTAATGTGGGATCTCGCGGGTTCGGATCCCAGATTAACTAAGGAGCGCACGCACACTTTCAACGAGCTGACTCAGGCCTATTCGCCGCGAGATTGGGCTATAGGTGGCAGCACCGTCGCCGCATTTGTGTGGATAGGCGGTTGGCGGCGCGTACACAAATGTACGCAGCGGCGCTTCGCCGTAGGCGGTTTGAGTCGATATTCGGTGATTAAAGGCGTTCAATGCAGCCTAATGGTGATCTATACGCCCCGCATTACCACATTATTGCAAGAAACCAACCTTACGTCCCTATTACGTGTGAAAGAAGCGCAATATGCCATTCAATAGGGTATCGGCCTTCGGTCACATTTGTGTTTTTGCACTGTGACCGATGTTTTTTCTTGCTTTATTTGCACTTGTTCAAATTGTGTTTTGCATATACCACAATATAAATGGTGTTGGGCGACTGAGCCATTTAAGTATTTACTTCTCGCTCTTGCGGCTACAAAAAAAGCCAGTATTTCTGCGTCATTAATTTGTGCACTCTGCTTTTCTGTTTGCATGAACACGCGTACTGCTATAGCAATGCGTGGTTTAGAAATGCGTGGCTATAGAAATGCGTGCAGACCGCTAACTGGTCTGCAGACGCTAGTTGATGCTTTGCGGTATCACAAGGATTTCCATATCGCCAACACTTCACGAGATGGTGTCGCTAAAGCGCTGCATTCACACCTCGACATTTAGTATTTTTTGTTTCATTGAGGACGACGCCAAGTGATGTGATGTGCTTGAACGACGAACTGGTACCCACATTGAAATGATTTTGGCGAATACACTGTACGATGGTTAGACCTAGCGCCATATCGAGAAGTGCATGCACTCAATTATTAGAGCCCATACAAGTCTCGTAAAGCGAAATGCTTATGTATATCGTGTAGGCATCCGTACAAGAATTTGATACTGTTCTAGCACAACGGAATAAGCTGTAATCTAAGGAGGTAAATGGCGTACCCACACGTGTGAACACAGTGTGACTACCAGACGACTTAAGGAGCCATCCACACCACGGGGTTAAGGAGACATCCACGCAACAGGGTCCGCTCGCCGTTAGGTGCCGACTCTTCTCGATCTGGCGGCCAATAGGGCTGCGTGTCAGCTATATCCTCCGCCGCACAAGTCCCTCAGGAACGGAGAAGGAAGCCTCTGGCGCCAGCTACAAACGCACACTCTTCCCTCTCCTGTCATTCTCTCGAACTATCACCCCCTTTTCCTCACCTCAGCCTGAACCCTTTGTCCTGAACCGCTATTCACATCCTTTCACACTACAACACCTGGTGCCCTAGAGTACCGAAAGACTTGGGAGGATTGGGAGACCCTACCTAGTTAAGACGACCCGGTTGCGCAGACCATGGCTGCCGACGTCTAGCTAGATTTAGTTGGACCTCTTTGTCCCTCCCACAACTGCCGCTACACCCTGAAACAGCCTCGCTTGCCTAAAGGCTAATGTGACCCGCCACAAGAAGACTCCCATGCAATCATTCTTGCCACCTGGCATTCCTTTTGGTCACGTCTAGCTAGATTTGGTTGGACCTCTTTCTCCCTCCCACAACTGCCGCTACATCCTGAAAAGCTCTCGCTTGCCTGACAGCTAATGTGACCCGCCACAAGAAGACTCTCATGCAATCTTTCTTGCCACTTGGCATTCCTTTTGATCACCTCTAGCTAGATTTGGTTGGACCTCTTTCTCCCTCCCACAACTGCCGCTACATCCTGAAAAGACCTCGCTTGCCTGACGGCTAATGTGACCCGCCACAAGAAGACTGCCATGCAATCTTTTTTGCCACCTGGCATTCCTTTTGATCGCGTCTAGCTAGATTTCGTTGGACCTCTTTCTCCCTCCCACAACTGGCCGCTACTTCCTGAAAAGGATCGACCGTTTCGCCCGTTGGGCCGAGGCTGTGCCATTCCGGACATAACTTAGGAAACGGTCGCCAATGCCTTCGCGCGAACATGGGTTTCCCGATTCGACGGCCCCAAAAGTGGCACAACCGATCGCGAGTGGCAATTCATATGCGCGCTCCTCACTTCCTTCGATCGTCTGCTTAGTACTACGCACTGCCGCAGTACGTTATATCGTCCCCATACCAACTGCATGGTTGAGCGGCTCCATCGCCAGCTCAAGGCTTCCCTAACATTGGCCTATCTCTGGGTTAACCACCTTCCCATGATGCTTCTGGGCTTACGCACCGTATTTCGTCGTGACCTTGGCTGTTCAGTGACCGAGCTCCTCTATGGTGCACCTTTGTGGTTCCTCGTCACCTTCGCCCTATCGGCTATAGGAAACTCCAGCTCAGGTTTTCGGCGCGACGACAGCCCCGAAATGAGGCTATGGAGAGAAGATCTGGCGCAACTGGTTGCAAGTGCAACCGACTCATCCTGTTTTTCGGCAGCGGGAACACGTGCGCTGGGACGCCGTGCCGACAGCTTGGCACGCTGAAGCGAGCGGCTTGCTGTGCGAAGCTGCATATCCAAGTTAGGAGAAGCGAACCCGCGGAAGCGCCAGCGAGGTCCAAAGTATTGGGGTGTCGTGGCCTGCTACGACACTACAACAACAAGGCACGCGATTCCCGCGTGAAGCTGTATCGGTTCTCGGGCGTGTCGCACGAGAAATAAAGGGGGTAAGCGTGGATAGCTGACAGCGCTGTCTCGCCTTCTATTTTGGCTCTCAGACTTCATCGCTTTCGTCCGTTTCGACTACCTGAATCAGTACGTAACGCGGCGCATGCGCGCAGCGACTACAGCAAAGATTACTCGCTGTCTTCTCGCATTGTGAAAGTCCAGTTACGGTTGTAGGTGAAACAACTTTGTGTTTTAATTTTCCGTGTTCGTGAGACCTACCCGATGTTGAACGTTCACACTCGCGTTATACACTTAGCGTTGCGCGGTTCGTTGAATTCAAATGAACTCGGCACATTGTCAGAAGTTCGGCGCTTGCAATTCAGGCGTCGGGAAGGCTGCTTTATCACGCTGGAACGGACATCTCTGCATTTTCAGCTGCATCGTTCTGCAGGTTTGCTTTGTTTTTGTCCCTTTATTAGGGGGATATATATTTAATGCGCTAAATATAACTGGCACCTAATACATGCTTTTCAATTGCAACCTTGAAGTAACCACCTTCTGACATTGCGCGATTTTCTAGACGCGTTCCCGCAGGAGCTTTTATACACCTGTCAAGTCGATATCATCATAAAAAGAGAGTGCAAACATGGCTCGAGAGCCGAAAAAACTAGGCGAGCAGTTCATCTTGCTTCACAGTAGCTAAAATGAGCTAGCTGCCTCGCGTCTTAATCAGCGGGTGATTCTCCAGCGTCATGGAGGAATTGACTCTAACCTTCTCAGGAAACAGTGGCATGGCCGTATAATGTCTTTTTTTTCGCACGCCGCAAATGTTTGTTTACAAAAGTACACGGCTGCTACTATAAGAATGCCATATCAAAACAACAATCATACGATTCGTAGTCCACACCGCAGAACATGGATAGCGTGTACGGCTTCATTTCGGAGTGCCTGTGGACCATTATTCATCTTTAACATGACAGCATGAGACTTACCTCGAGGTGTACATCCTACACGTGTAATCGCGACATGGGAAATGCATTTCGCTTTCAGTCGGGCGTCGTTGTCATCGATCGTGTGCTCTTCCCCGTAAACGTGATTGACGAGCCTTTTTCCTTTATCAAGTTCGCTTTACAGAAGTGTCAGTTAAGCTTGAAGATCCTTTTGAAGCCGAGCTGCAGGTGGTACATTGTGAGGCGCCGAAAGCGCACCACGAGAGCTCTGCACCTGCACGGAAGCGAGCGGCAGCGCATTGGAGGGAAGGGAAACATGCGTTCCTTGCACCCAGTTTGTATTTTTATGCCAGTGATGGGGCTGCCTGTTAAGAGCAGCAGCGCCACTGAACGATGCTTGCGAAGCCTATAGTACCCTATATGCCTACAAGAATGCATTCGGCAATAGCGCCCCTTACGCTTTGATCTTCCGCCTTGGACTAATAAGTGCCATTTTGAAATGACGCCCGATTGAAACAGGAGTTGTTACTATTGAACTACATTACTGGAACAGTCTTGCCAACATAATGTACCAAAATGGCAAGTCAAGTTGTTGGGCGAGTTGGCGCGTACTCACATCTTGAAGAAACAGCGAAGACGAAAAACGAACACCAGAAATGGCGGAAAGACGCACACTGCTGCACACCGAACTGAAGGTTTATTGCGTTCTAACTATCGCGTGTTAACGCGGTCTTCCATGGCAAGGTTGTGTAAGTCGTCGCCCACTCCACAGAATCCTTCTGCGTTCTGCAACTTCTGCACGCAGGTGAGTGATAACTTCTTTTCTTGAGCTTTGACAGTCGTCTTGTTAATCTAGTTTCCTGTTCGATATGGAACGAGCAGGCGAAAGACGAACAAGTAGTCTGCCCTTGAATGAGGGCGTGGGTAGCTTGTACGCTGGATAAAATATGATACGGTCGGCACTGGTGTCGGTCGCAGCACCTTGCACTCTGCATTGAAGCCGTCTTGCTTGAAGTGAACGAAGTTCATCTCCGATTTCTTCGCAGTTACTGATCAGCACCGCCGCAAACAACAGGTCTTCGGCATCGCGGTTGTCGTGAAAATTCCGATCACATTAGGCATTCAGTGAGAGAACCAGCGCTACCAAAAAAAAACACAATTTCGGGAGGGGCGAACCATGAGGGAAGCGTGTTTCAGCTCCACTAAAGTGAAACCTGTCGAGGGGTGAAGCATGCCATTGCTTCCCGCAGCAATATCAAAGCTAATGGGCAATGAGAGGCGGAAGAAATATTAGACACATAGTCCCACAGTCCGCTTTTAGTTAACGTGCACGCTGCGAATCTTTATTGAACTATGCACAAAAGAAATCTCTCAGCGGCACTGCATTGCAGGTCAAGATCCAGTGTCTATATTTACGGGGTGGCCGATGAACGGTTGTGCAGCACGAGCTGTTTGTTTTTCAAAGAAACTCGCTAGCAGATGCTGGCTGCGTCGGCGTTGTCTCTCGCGGGCGAGGGCGCGTTCTGGTTCATCGCGAGCTGGTAGTTCAGCGTTCGTCGCAGAATGAGTGTTTCCATAGTCAAAGCGCGCCGTTCGCTCTCTTTCGTCACACGGCGAGCGCTGAGGCGGTGTCGCCCTCTCTTGCGCTCAATCAAGTGGGCAGGACACTACAATGCAGGCAAGCAAATGGTCACAGCGATGCAAGGTGCGAAGACGAGGATGAACTGCGGACAAGCCGATACCCTAAGGTGGTTCGCCCCTAAATCCACACCTTTTCTACCTCGTAACCAAGCGCGCGCGCGCACCTTTCCAGCAAGAACGCTTGCTTGCGCTCGCCCAAGCTGACGCCCCCAGCGCTTGCTTACTCGCGGCCGTGCTTTGGCGATGTGAAGCACCCCCACGGTAGGGTCTTAAAAACTCTCCATGTCCCACGTTCCCCCATTGATAGCGCACCGATACGGAAGCCCGCACCATTTTTTTATTCAGCTGCCGTGGCTACAGACTGCCGCGGGAAGAGTAGCTCT
This sequence comes from Rhipicephalus sanguineus, assembly GCF_013339695.2. Taxonomy (NCBI): domain Eukaryota; kingdom Metazoa; phylum Arthropoda; class Arachnida; order Ixodida; family Ixodidae; genus Rhipicephalus; species Rhipicephalus sanguineus. Next base: position 166,640,158 of record NC_051179.1, read on the forward strand.
TCTTACAAAGGTGAAGACGCTTTTCTAGCAGGTCGGTGTGGTACTGCAGAGGCGACATCTACAGATAACATGTCGTTTGAGATGCGTCATATATGTGAGCATGCGCGACATTGGTGAAGAGCATGCCTTGCACTTTATACCCTCATTTATCGCGTCGGCACGGCTGCTGCGTAACAAAAAAGTTGTGGCCTGCTAGCCGCGTCACCGTCAATGGGCGAGCTCGTTTTGGCTGAGTTGACAGTTGCCGCAGCTGTTTCTAGTGACGACGCTGCTACCCGTATACAGACGGCGGACAGAAGGTGCTTGCCTCGAGATTTATGATTGTTCGTTTGCTTTTTTGCGTGCGTTTTCCTGTGGACGCCTGTGTGCGCGAGTTTTATTTCTTTTGCCCGTGGTTGTCTAGGATTTTTTTGTCGGTGCGTGCACAGCGCCTAGAATATACTTACTAGTGTGCAGACCACTGAGCGTTTCCAGTGGGAGTCGCTGGCACCGCCGGTGATGCCTTCGCCGGAGGCCATCAGACCGCGACACTCTTTGGGACCGTGCTAACCGAGCGGCGCATCGAGGGCGCGTTGTACGCGCGTCGCTTGCGCTTCGGATCCACTTTGGAGGTTCGTTCACAAGCGCAGTCGGTTGACGTATAGTTGCGGGGCATTGTTGCTTTCGAGCAAGTAGCATATGGTGCCTCCGCATGTCAATTCTGGGCATCATATCTATGTGCGCCGTTCGCACATGTGTCTGTTCACTGAACGGCGATGCCGTCGCAAAAGCTAGGCGTAAGACCGCACCTGTTTGGTCCCATATTGTACGAGTGGATGCCGCTCAAACAAGGAAGTCGCGTTATCCAGCGCACCTGCTGACGAAATGTGTGCTGAGGACACCACTTTTTACGATGGCCCACAATGCGACGATTCTTCACCAAAAAAATTCTAGTAAACACTGCGAGAGGACTAGCGAAAGCTGCAGCTCCTAAAATGTGCTTCAGAGACCTAGTTGCAAGAAATGCTGGCGCCCGCTGGTGGACACTTTCTGCCTGTGACAGCGTATTTATTTATAGCCATTTTTCGAAGAAAAAACGGTTGTTGTGTAGCGCAATAATGGCAACTGCGCGTACGATCGTTTGTATGTGCAAAGAGATCATATTGCCACGTACGTTTCTTATCACTTTTGCTGCATCCGCCCACAAAGGCTGTCGGCAACGCTCAGCGCAAACCGCGCCTCATTCTTCGAGAAGCTTCACGATTGTTGTAGATGATTTTGTTAAGATTGCGCGCAAGACGCGAACGCTCGAGCTAATTCTAGAGATTGCGCAACCACCAGCGATATCGCTGGAAAGTTCGATAGCGCCTGTATAAAAGCCGACGCGCTCGACCGCTTGTCAGTTGATCGACGGACGACGCCCTGTTCGGCGCTATCATTGTACAGCGTGTATTGCTGTAGTTCTAGTTCTCATTTTCTGGCCACAAGTTCGGCCAAATAAACAGTTTCATCCTGCAAACGCCGACTGCTGTCTTCGTTGACGTCACGACCACGTGACATCTGGTGGAGGTGCTGGGTACTTCCATGATCCGGACGCCCCCGCGAAGCGCTGACCCAAGCCCAAGCCGCGAGGAGGACGACGGCAAAGAAAACCCGGATCGTCGAACTAGCCGCCGGCAGCTAGGACTCAAGCCAGAGTACGGACCTCTTCCCGGCAACGCCAGGCAATCTAACGCCGTGACCTCGACTGTAACGATGACCGACCCAGTAGCTCCAACATCGATCCGGCTACATCAGCCCCGGGAGCCGCCAACCTTCCACGGGTCGTCGCTCGAAGATCCAGAGAGCTGGCTGGAAAGGTACGACCGGGTCGCCGTTTTCAACAATTGGACAAGTGAAGACAAACTACGGCACGTGTATTTCGCGCTAGAAGGCACCGCTCGGACATGGTTCGAGAACAGAGACGCCACGCTGACGAACTGGGACCTTTTTCGCGCCGCACTTTTGGACACCTTCGGCAGCGTCGTCCGCAAGAAAAAGCCGAAACGCTGTTGGAGACCCGTGTACAGCTCCCGAATGAAAGCATCGGGATGTACACCGAAGAAATGACCCGACTGTTCCGGCACGCGGACCCGGCTATGTCCGAAGAAAAAAAGCTTCGTTTCCTGATGCGGGGAGTGAAGCAAGAGCTCTTTGCCGGACTTGTACGCAACCCGCCCAAGACAGTCGAGGAGTTCAGTTCGGAGTCCACAACGATTGAAAAGGCCCTAGAAATGCGTACGAGGCAATACAACCGCCGTATGCCGACGACGAACTACGGGGAAGCACATGCGTTGGGCTCCGGCGACTTGCGTGAGACGATAAGGGCGGTCGTGCGCGAAGAGCTCCGGAAGATGTTTCCTGCATCGCAACCCCAAGTGCATTCCATAGCCGACGTCGTTCGCGAGGAAATTCAGCATTCGCTGGGAGTTGCTGCACCGCCGCCACCTGCGCCGGAAGCCATGAGCTATGCTGCCGTTGCACGCGATGGTGTCGCCACTCCGGGCTATCACCAACGCCCCGCGCCATCGCAGTTCCGTCGCCATACACCGCCGCCACCTCCGACGCCATCCCGCCCGCCTGCAGGCCAAAGCTACACCCCCCGAAAGACCGACGTTTGGCGCGCCCCTGACAACCGCCCGATCTGCTACCACTGCGGGGAAGCCGGCCACACGTACCGCCGCTGCCAGTACCGACAGATGGGGCTACGCGGATTCGCCGTCAACGCGCCGCGCCCGCAGCCAGGCGAACGGTCTCGCGACATCGACGACTACCTGACCGGAACACAGTGGCAAGAACGACGACCTTCCCGCTCGCCGTCGCCCGGCCGCTACATGTCACCGCACCGTCGGCAGCACACTGGCCCAAACCGGGGCCGGTCGCCTAGCCCGTATCCGGGAAACTAAGGGCAGCAACCGATGGAGGTGCGGTTGCTGTACGACGAAATGCCGAAGATCCTCCGCGGCCGCCGACGACGACTACGCGACGAGACCTGCCGAACACGACGCGAAGCAGACGAAGCCCTGACGACGAAGCCTCGGTCCCTGAAGAAGACCTGTCGACGCGACGTACAAGCAGCGGGACAAGCCGACCTAGCCGTGACCCGACGCCGCGATTTACCCGCAACGCAGGACGACGGATTAGCGACCTCGACGTACTATTCGACGGCCACAACGTCACCGCTCTCGTCGACACTGGAGCCGACTATTCCGTCGTCAGTGGACCATTCGCCAAAAGATTGAAGAAAGTTAGGACCGCTTGGCAAGGGCCCAAAATCCGGACCGCTGGGGGCCATCTAATAACTCCGGCTGGAGTCTGCACCGCAACAGTCACCATCAATAACCGGAATTATCCTGCGAGCTTTGTAATCTTACAGCATTGTTCCAGGGATGTGATACTTGGGATGGACTTCCTAAGCCACCACGGCGCCGTCATCGATCTGAGATCTGAGTCAATAACACTAACCTCAGAAAAAGCGCTGCCGCCACACACGACGCCAGGAAACCCCGTGTTGAATGTGATAGAAGAGCACGTCACCATTCCGCCTCTCTCCAGCATCATCATTTTCGTCGGAACTCAAGAACCCGCAGACCTTGAAGGTGTAAAGGTGTTTATTGACGACGACAGTCACGACGGAGCGCAACCTCGCAGACTCACGAGCACGAGCACGAGAGGCGTGCTCCCCGAGAAGAGGCGAAGAGGGCGACCCACTAGAAGGTGCTCGAGAGGACGGCCCATTACAGTGTTCCAATGCTTCTCTACAATTACCCCGGGTACGAAAAGGGAGTCCTCTGGCGACCTAACAGCTGGTCACTATGAGCGGGTCATGGTAGGGCTTGAGACGCTCCACGTTGACAATGTCGCGCCCTCGACGGCGCATGTCCGAAGATGGTTCAATGGGTTCAATCAGGTAGTTGACCGGGGATGTGCGTTCGACGACACGGTAGGGGCCTTCGTATTTGGGGTGTAGTTTGGAAGTTTGGAAGAGAGGCCAGTTGCAATGGCAGGGACCGAGAGCCATACGAGCGCTCCAGGTAGGAACGTGGGTGCAGAAGTGTTGGTCTCACCGCGGATGCTCTTCTGCCGCTCTTGGTCGTGCGTAGTAAAGGTTCTGGCAAGCTCGCGACACTCCTCAGCAAGTCTGGCTGTGGCAGAAATAGGCGCACACTCAGATCGATCCGGCTTGTATGCAAGGATTGTGTCGATGGTGTGCGCCGGGTGCCTGCCATACAATAAGAAAAATGGTGAGAAACCAGTGGTGCTTTGAGGTGCGGTATTGTAGGCGTAGGTGACGAAAGGCAGAATGGAATCCCAATTTGTGTGATCGGCGGCGACGTACATCGAGAGCATGTCGCCGAGCATGCGGTTAAAGCGTTCCGTGAGCCCATTCGTCTGCGGGTGGTAAGCAGTAGTTTTGCGATGAACAACGTTGCACTCTTTGAGGATGGCTTCGACGACTTCCGACAGGAAGACACGGCCTCGATCGCTCAGCAGCTCCTGGGGTGGACCGTGGCGCAGCATGAACCGGCGGAGCAGGAAGGAGGCTACATCGCGCGCTGTAGCCGCTGGGAGGGCGGCAGTTTCGGCGTATCGCGTAAGGTGGTCTACAGCGAGGATAGCCCAGCGGTTACCAGCCGACGTCAGAGGAAGTGGCCCATACAAATCGATGCCAACGCGCCCAAACGGTCGGTCAGGGCAAGGTAGAGGTTGCAGACCCACAAGCGACAGGTGCGTTGAAGTTTTGCGGCGCTGACAATCGATGCAGGAGCGAACGAACTTCTGGACGTAGCGGTACATGCCTCGCCAAAAGTACCGTTGGCGAATGCGGTGGTATGTTTTCGATACACCAGAGTGCGCACACTGCGGATCAGCGTGGAACGATTCGCATATGTCAGAACGCAGACTGCGGGGTATTACTAGTAGCCACTGGCGGCCGTCGGCGTTGTAATTGCGTCGGTGAAGGAGGTCGTCGCGAATGGCGAAATGGTGGGCTTGACGACGCAACGCGCGAGTGGATGGTGTTGCCGATGGATCAGTGAGCAAGTCTATCAGTGAAGCGATCCATTCATCCTTCCTCTGTTCGGTAGCAATAGTGTGAATGTCGATGGAAGAAACGGCATTGTGAGACATTGAGCTGTGGGTATTGTCGTCAGGCAAGGGGGAGCGTTAGAGTGCGTCGGCGTCAGCATGCTGGCGTCCGTTGCGGTACAGCACGCGGATATCATAGTCCTGCAGGCGAAGTGCCCAGCGGGCGAGGCGGCCTGATGGATCCTTCAATAAAGACGACCAACAGAGTGCATGGTGGTCGGTGATGACATCAAATGGGCGACCATACAAACAAGGTCGGAACTTCGTAAGGGCCCAGATGATCGCCAGGCGTTCCTTTTCGGTGACAGTGTAATTGGTCTCGGCTTTGGTGAGCGTACGACTTGCATATGCCACGCCATATTCAGGGAACCCTGGTTTGCGCTGCGCAAGGACAGCGCCAAGGCCAACACCGCTGGCGTCTGTGTGTACCTCTGTAGGGTCCGTAGGGTCGTAGTGGCGTAGTATGGGAGGCGGCGTCAACAAACGACGGAGCTTCGCGAAAGCGTCGTCGCACTCTGACGACCACGAATTGAGGGGCCCGTTACTTCCGAGGAGCTTCGTCAGCGGCGATATGATAGTCGCAAAATTTCGAATAAAGCGCCGAAAGTAGAAACACAGTCCTACGAAACTGCGCAGTTCTTTGACGGACGTAGGTTTGGGGAACTCGGTCACGGCCCGAAGCTTGGCTGGATCAGGGAGAATGCCCTCCTTGGACACGATGTAACCGAGTATGGTCAGCTGCCATGCTGCAAATCGGCACTTTTTTAGATTCAGTTGTAGACCGGCATCGCTCAAACGCGTCAAAACATGCCGCAGGCGTTGAAGATGCGTGGAGAAGTCCGGAGCGAAAACAACGACGTCGTCGAGGTAGCACAAACATGTGTGCCATTTCAGTTTGCGCAGAACGGTATCCATCATGCGCTCAAAGGTCGCGGGCGCATTACACAGCCCAAATGACATGACGTTGAATTCGTACAAGCCGTCGGGCGTGACAAAAGCGGTCTTCGGTCGAGCGTCATGAGCCATAGATACTTGCCAGTACCCTGAGCGCAAATCGAGAGATGAAAAGAATTCGGCTCCTTGCAGGCTGTCAAACGCGTCGTCTATTCGCGGTAGTGGATACACGTCCTTACGAGTGATCTTGTTGAGTTTGCAAGGGTTGACGCTTGGGCAAGTTGGTGTGGATTCATTTCAAAAAGGTTTACAGCGCAAGAACGATTAGGAAGGGACGAGACAACAGAGGTAAAGAGCGCTGACTTCCAACTAGTCTTTATTTCGATAAGAAGTGCATATATACATGGCAAGGGAGAGGGCGCTAGACAAGAAAAGAAAGTATGTACAGGTGCTGCCATCGTTGCCTCATCATCTCCAATACAGCGCGCATATCACCACGTGTGCCCTAAAACCCAGCCAGGTAATCAATTTCTTGATTTAGAATCGCAATAGAGGGAGCACTAACGCACTTATTTCCTAGCTTATGTATGAAATCAGCTTCAATAACTTCGCGAGTTAGCTGATCCCTATGCCTCGCCATCACTTTGCTCTGATTGAAGCCGGGTGTACACCCGCAGTCACGGCAATGAATGCCGATGTGACCCTGGACCGTGTTGAAGACGGTGTTCGCGCAAGCGGTCATTTAGGCATCTGCCCGTTTGACCGATATAGCTTTTCCCACACGTCAGTGGGATTGAATAAACAACCCCCACTGCGCAGGAGACGAAACGTGTCCTGTGGTTCACAGAACACACAGGAAACCGTGAGGGCTGAGCGTTCACCATTTTGCACTTCTGAAGCTTCTCGGGAGCCGAGAAAGCCACCTGCAAGTTGGCACGCGCTCCAATCTTCTTCAGCCTATGTGACACATTGTGCACGTACGGCAACACAACGAGGCGCTTTTTGTTGGTGTATTCACGCTCTTTGCGTTTGTCTCCTTGCCGAACCTGCTTCAGTAGCTCGAAGACGCCGGGTACCCTAAGGCTTTGCTGACTGCTGTCGCTGAAAAGCTACTGGAGCAGGTTCGGCAAGGAGACAAACGCAAAGAGCGTGAATACACCAACAAAATGCGCCTCGTTGTGTTGCCGTACGTGCACAATGTGTCACATAGGCTGAAGAAGATTGGAGCGCGTGCCAACTTGCAGGTGGCTTTTTCGGCTCCCGAGAAGCTTCAGAAGTTGTGCAAAATGGTGAACGCTCAGCCCTCACGGGTTCCTGTGTGTTCTGTGAACCACAGGACACGTTTCGTCTCCTGCGCAGTGGGGGTTGTTTATTCAATCCCACTGACGTGTGGGAAAAGCTATATCGGTCAAACGGGCAGATGCCTAAATGACCGCTTGCGCGAACACCACAATAACGTCTTCAACACGGTCCAGGGTCACATCGGCATTCATTGCCGTGACTGCGGGCGTACACCCGGCTTCAATCAGAGCAAAGTGATGGCGAGGCATAGGGATCAGCTAACTCGCGAAGTTATTGAAGCTGATTTCATACATAAGCTAGGAGATAAGTGCGTTAGTGCTCCCTCTATTGCGCTTCTCAATCAAGAAATTGATTACCTGGCTGGGTTTTAGGGCACACGTGGTGATATGCGCGCTGTATTGGAGATGATGAGGCAACGATGGCAGCACCTGTACATACTTTCTTCCTTTTCTTGTCTAGCGCCCTCTCCCTTGCCATGTATATATGCACTTCTTATCGAAATAAAGACTTGTTGAGCCGTCGGTAGTCCACACAGAACCGCACGGAACCGTCCTTCTTCGCAACAAGAACGACAGGAGACGCCCAGAAGCTGTTAGAAGGTCGAATAACGTCGCGTTGAAGCATGTCGTCAACATGCTCGTTGATTACACGGCGTTCTGTAGGAGATACGCGATATGGACGTTGCCGCAGTGGCGGGTGGGCGCCAGTGTCGATGCGATGCGTAACGGCGGACGTGCGGTCGAGAGAACTTTGAGTGACATCGAAAGAAGAGCGAAATTCTTCCAACAGGCCCAGAAGCTGGGAACGCTGGACCGGCGTAAGGTCGTCAGCAATGGAGGAACCAAATACATCAGCGAGTGATGAACCAGACGTCGAAACAGCGCCGAGCGTACCGGAACTGTGGCAGTGCATTTCTTCTGGTTCGTCCATGACTTGTGCGTCTTCGAGGGGTTCCAGGCTGCCGAGACATTCTCCTCGCAGCAACATAACACTGTACTGAGATGGGTTGATAACAAAAATTGACGTGCTGCCCTGAGTGACTAGCACGGTCGCGAAAGGCACCAGCAAGCCTTTTCTCGTGCAAACACGGTCAGATGGTGAGAGAAGTGCAACGGCGTCGGAGAGACTGGCGCACTACACTGACACCGCCGTTGACGAGTTTGCAGGCACCTGGTGTCGTCTTTGACAAGGACCTTGCGCGCAGCCGACGGACCGTCTGCGGCGTCAAATCAGTGAATGGTGAGAGCTCTATTTCGACTGGTGCGCAATGAATGACGGCGTCGTGGCGGGAGAGAAAATCCCATCCTAGGATGACGTCGTGAGGGCAGGCAGGAATTATGATCAATTCGACGGCGTACAGAGCATCTTGAATATTGACGCGGGCTGTACACACCGCTGTAGGGTTAATACTTTGGGCGTAGGCTGTACGGAGGGACAGCCCAGAAAGCGGCGTCGTCACTTTTCGCAGTAATCGGCTAAATTTGGCGTCCATAATGGATACGGCGGCTCCAGTGTCGATAAGGGCAGATGACGAACACCGTGCACAAACACGTCTATTACGTTCGAGGGGCTTCGCTGAGGGCTTTCGCAGTTCGATAGCGTCGCAGCCCTTGCCTCGTGGACTGCGACGACTAGTTTTCCTGGTCGCGTGAGACCGGACGTGGCCGCATCGGCGACAGTGAGCGACGTCGTGGAGACGGTGAACGGCGGGTAGATGGTGCAGGGCGGGACGTCGGCGACATAGGCGGCGCTTGGTCATAGTAAGGGTGGCTTGATGGGCTGGTGAGCGTTGACGCGACCCGAGGCGGCTGTACGCGATTGCAGTAGCGTGCGACGTGACCGGCGCAACCGCACGCAAAACAGATGGGGCGGTTGTCGGAAGTGCGCCAGCGGTTCGCGGGTCCCATCCATGTCGCAGAACGAGATGGACGAGGCGGCTGCTGATATGGGTGCATTGTGGGCAGCAGTCGGGTCCTGGGGACTACATAGACGTATGTAGGAGGCACAGCCGCGTCGAAGCCCTGGGGTCTGACGAAGGCTTCGGCGTAACTTCGCGGGCCAGTCGCAGGAATCGCTGGGGGCGGCCTGGCTACAGCTTGCGCGTAGCTTAGTGGCGCAGGCACTGGAGGCGGCTGGTGGTATTCAGGAATGACCTCCGCGATTTCTTGCTGAATCGCCCGGCGGAGGGGAGGCAGAAGTGTAGTTGGCGGCTGGTCAACATGCTGCGGTGGAGCGAAAGCCAGTAGAGAGACCTGGCGGGCAATTTCCTCACGCACGAACGACTTGATTTCTGCGAGCAACGTGGAGTGGTCGACAATGGCGGACAAGCCCGCGAGATCAGCATCGCGTGATGGCGGTCGACGGGTCATCAAGCGCTGCCGGCGCAGCTTCTCGTAGCTTTGGCACAGCGTAATCACCTCTGCCACTGTGCTAGGGTTTTTGGCCAGCAGCATCGTGAAGGCATCGTCATCGATACCCTTCATAATATTCCTGATTTGTTCAGACTCCGACATGCTCGCGTCGGCTTTCTTGCACAGGTCAAGGATGTCTTCAATGTAGCTCGTGAACGACTCACCTGCCTGCTGAGCTCGTTCACGTAAACGGTGTTCGGCTTGGAGCTTCCGAACGGCAGGGCGGCCAAACACGTCGACGATGGCGGTCTTGAAATCGGACCACGTCGGGAAATCGGATGCATGGTTATTGTACCACATGCCTGCCACACCCGCGAGGTAGAAAACCAAGTTGCTGAGCTTGCCTGCTTCGTCCCATTTATTCGGAACACTCACCCGTTCGTAAATCGCGAGCCAGTCCTCCACGTCGGTGCCATCCGCGCCGGTGAAGATAGGAGGGTCGCGGATGCGAGGGACACCGGGACAAGCGGTCGGGGCAGGAGGCGGCGTTTGCTGAGCGGCGTCTTGCGGCATGGTAGATGGTACGGTACGGGATCGTAGCTCCAGGGGCATCGAATGGAGACCGAAGTTGTGGTGACGGTACAGCACTCGCCACCACTTTGTAAAGGTGTTTATTGACGACGACAGTCACGACGGAGCGCAACCTCGCAGACTCTCACGAGTACGAGCACGAGAGGCGTGCTCCCCGAGAAGAGGCGAAGAGGGCGACCCACTAGAAGGTGCTCGAGAGGACGGCCCAATACAGTGTTCCAATGCTTCTCTACAAAGGTATCATCGAGGGCGATCAGCACCTACTTCTGAACCGTCAGATTTGCGTCGCAAGAGGCATAGCCGAGCTGCGTGATGGCAAAGCTAAGGTAGTGCTGACAAACTTCAGCCACGAATATAGGCACCTCAACATTGGTACGACGGTCGCCTACGTCCAGGAATTCGTGGACGCCAGCAGTTCTTTCGCCCTCTTCGATGCCACTGAACCTGCTTTGACGGATCGACGAAACCAACCCGATTTCGACGTCAACCCGAGCCTCCCGAAGCACAAGCAAGACCAGCTAAGAGCCCTGCTCCTGCAATTCAAGGACTGCTTCTCGTCGTCGTCAAGAATTCGACAGACCCCAGTCGCGAAACATCGCATCTAAACAGAAGAAAGTGCCCGACCAATCCGTCAGAGCCCGTACCGAGTTTCGACGCAAGAACGCGAGGCCATCAAGAAACAGGTCGACGAAATGCTACGCGACGACATCATCCAGCCGTACAAGAGTCCGTGGGCGTCACCTGTGGTGTTAATGAGGAAGAAGGATGGAACCCTACGCTTTTGCGTCGACTATCGTCGCCTGAACAAGGTCACGAAGAAGGACGTGTACCCTCTCCCACGGATAGACGACGCCCTAGATCGACTCCATAACGCCAAGTACTTTTCGTCGATGGACCTCAAGACCGGCTACTGGCAAATCGAAGTAGACGAGAGAGACCGAGAAAAGACTGCCTTCATAACACCAGACGGCCTGTTCGAGTTCAAGGTCATGCCCTTTGGTCTTTGCTCGGCACCCGCAACTTTCCAACGTGTCATGGATACAGTGCTGGCTGGCTTGAAGTGGCAGACTTGCCTCGTGTACTTGGACGACGTCGTTGTGTTTGCCACAAACTTCGACGAACACCTACGGCGGCTTGAAGCTGTACTTCAAGCAATAAAGAGCTCCGGACTCACCCTGAAGCCAGAAAAGTGTCGCTTTGCGTACGATGAATTTTTGTTCTTGGGACACGTGATAAGCAAGTCCGGAGTACGCCCTGACCCACAGAAGACAGTCGCCATCGCTACATTCCCGCCGCCTACCGACAAGAAGGCCGTGCGTGGATTTCTCGGCATGTGCGCCTATTACAGGCGGTTCGTCAAAAACTTTGCCCGCATCGCCGAGCCACTTACTAACCTTACCAGGACCGACGTCGAGTTCAAGTGGGAAACGCCGCAGCGGAAAGCATTTCAAGAACTAAAACGACGCCTGCAGACGCCTCCGTTACTCGCGCATTTCGACGAATACGCCGAAACGGAAGTGCACACCGACGCAAGCAATGTAGGACTCGGCGCCGTTCTTGTGCAGAGGACTGACGGAGTGGAAAGGGTAATCAGCTATGCTAGCCGGTCGCTATCAAAGGCGGAAGCAAACTATTCTACGACAGAAAAGGAGTACCTTGCCATAATTTGGGCTACAACAAAGTTTCGCCCCTACCTTTACGGCAGGCCCTTCAAAGTTGTGAGCGACCACCACGCCCTGTGTTGGCTAGCTAACTTGAAGGACCCTTCAGGTCGTCTCGCACGATGGAGCTTGAGACTTCAAGAATTCGACATTACCGTCGTTTACAAGTCCGGAAGAAAACACTCTGACGCCGACTGCCTGTCTCGTGCCCCCGTGGAACCGCCGCCGCAAGACGACCTGGACGATGACTACTTCTTGGGAACTATAAGTGCCGACGACTTCGCTGAACAACAGCGATCCGACCCGGAAATCAGAGGCCTTATGGAATACCTCGAGGGCAAGAACGCCGTCGTTCCGAAAGTGTTCAAGCGAGCACTGGCGTCGTTTTTCTTAGGCAACGGCGTTCTCCGAAAGAAGAACTTCTCACCGAATCGAGCCAAGTACCTTCTCGTGGTGCCTTCAGAAGTGCGGCCAGAAGTCCTCCAGGCCCTGCACGACGACCCGACAGCAGGACACCTCGGTGTTTCCCGAACGCTGGCAAGAATACAGGAAAAGTACTACTGGCCGCGCCTTGCCGCCGACGTCACTCGCTACGTAAGGACATGCCGAGACTGTCAGCGACGGAAGACACCGCCGACTAGGCCAGCGGGACTTCTGCAGGCAATCGAGCCACCTCACCGGCCGTTCCAGCAAATCGGGATGGACCTACTGGGGCCGTTCCCGACGTCGAATTCCGGCAATAAGTGGATCGTCGTAGCAACTGACTGCCTCACCGGCTACGCCGAGACAAAGGCCTTGCCCAAAGGCAGCGCCGCCGAGGTAGCCAAATTCTTCGTGGACAACATCGTCTTGTGACATGGCGCCCCAGAGGTCCTTATCACAGACAGAGGTACCGCCTTTACTGCGGACCTATCTCAGGCGATTTTCAAATACAGCGAGACGAGCCACCGCCGCACCACCGCCTACCACCCGCAGACCAATGGCCTCACCGAGCGTCTAAATAAGACAATCGCCGACATGCTGGCCATGTACGTCGACGTTGAGCACAAGACGTGGGATGCCGTCCTTCCGTACGTGACGTTCGCTTACAACACGGCCGTCCAGGAAACGACGCAGATGACGCCGTACAAGTTGGTCTACGGAAGGAGCCCGGCGACGACACTCGACGCCATGCTACCGAACGTCACCGACGAAGAAAACCTCGACGCCGCTGCTTACTTACAACGTGCCGAAGAAGCTCCACAGCTCGCCCGCCTGCGCATCAAGACTCAGCAACACACCGACAGCCGTCGCTACAATCTTCGACGACGCTTCGTGGAGTACCAGCCCGGCGACCGTGTCTGGGTCTGGACGCCAATACGACGACGCGGACTGAGCGAGAAGCTTCTTCGACGATACGTCGGACCGTACAGGGTACTTCGACGTCTCGGCGCACTCGACTACGAGGTTGTCCCCGACGGCATCACGAACTCTCAGAGGCGCCGAGCTCGACCCGAGGGCGTGCATGTGGTGCGCCTTAAACCGTACTATGCTCGTTCACGCACCTGAGGACTGTAATGTTTGTGTGCTTAGTTTTCTGTAGTATTGCATGTATTCATGTTCTGTTTTTAAGCATCGGGATGATGCTTTTTCAGAGGGGGGCATTGCCTCGTACGTTTCTTATCACTTTTGCTGCATCCGCCCACAAAGGCTGTCGGCAACGCTCAGCGCAAACCGCGCCTCATTCTTCGAGAAGCTTCACGATTGTTGTAGATGATTTTGTTAAGATTGCGCGCAAGACGCGAACGCTCGAGCTCATTCTAGAGATTGCGCAACCACCAGCGATATCGCTGGAAAGTTCGATAGCGCCTGTATAAAAGCCGACGCGCTCGACCGCTTGTCAGTTGATCGACGGACGACGCCCTGTTCGCCGCTGTCATTGTACAGCGTGTATTGCTGTAGTTCTAGTTCTCATTTTCTGGCCACAAGTTCGGCCAAATAAACAGTTTCATCCTGCAAACGCCGACTGCTGTCTTCGTCGACGTCACGACCACGTGACAATATTCTCTTGATTACGCTTACGCCAACCATTATTCCGCAGCGCCAACGTACGCACGCGCGCGTTGGCCTACGCCCCTCAGTATACCACAGTACCTACGGCTATCACCGTCTGGTGGCGACTGGCGGAAATCATTATTCTCCGTGCCACCGCGACGCCCGCTGTCGGCACACTACTAAGTAGGGTAGGGCGGGGCAAAATGCGACAAAAATTTTATTTTACTCGTTACCATAAAACATAAATCTAGGAACTTTCTTTTGGGTCCAAGATATGTGCTACATAAATATGGCGATGTTTCAACTGTTCAAAAGTTTATTTTAAAGGGGTCATGAACCACTCCTCGGGCTTGACGTGAAAAACACCCTGGAATGAGTCGGACCCTTCCCAGAAATATATAGCCGAATGAATTTTTCGAAAAGCTAAAGAAGGACCGGAAATATAGCGATCGCAATATTTACGCCCTCAACTCCCTCTCAACTGGCTTCATTCCGGAGGAGAGGACAGCGCCGTTCGAGGAGCCCCGCCCAGTGCCTTAATTACGTCACCTTGCTTCAATGTTGTGTTGTTTCCTATCCGCGTAACTTGGCGGTGTTGACGGCTGCTGCTGGAAACTAATTGTTCTGGTCGGCTGCTTCTCGCGGCGTGGTCTATCGCGTCTGGGTTGTAATCTATTTGCATCGATACTGTCGTTACTTCGCTTACGTCGCATTAATATTGATACTTCGGATTCTTACTGTCTTACTCTGTTTTGTGACATCGCTTATGTCGTTTTTCCATCAAATCAAAATTGAACTGAAAGGAAAAACCGGCAATCCCTCGGTGCAGCCGATAGGCACGGCATATACAGTGCCGGTCAAAATATTGCGGACCACGGGAGCGCATGGCAGACAGCACTGAGGCGCCTTCTCACGGCTGCTTGCCAAGCTCTAGAGCGCGCACTGCGCGCTCGCATCCTTGTTTACCTGCCGGCCTGCTCGTTCGCTCGCTTCAAGTGCGCGCGCGCCGTAAAGCCAGAAAAATCGCAAGGTGCCGCTGGTGCCACGGAAGTCGGCGCGGAAGCATCGAGCGATGATATCGTGACGAAAATAAGTAACTTGTACTGGCACTGCTTGGTGCGCTCCGCACTGTACGCTTTGTTCCCAGACGCTCCGCAGCGTGGAAAATACGGTTTGCGTCAGTCTGTCTCAAATCGATATATGTGATAAGATTACCCAGCAGCTTCCATTCGCGGAACTCATGCAGGCTGCATTTTTTTTTTGTGGTGCTGGGTGCAACTATCCTATGCGCTATGAAAGAAAAAACTTGGCATCGACCGGTTTGTAGCCCAAACCTACAAGAAAAACCCACATGGGTTCAAAATTAAGAAGAAAAATCTTGAAAGCTGCCGAAAATTTTGTCCAGACCAGGGCGAAGTTTTCGCCAAGTAGAAAAGATTTAGGCAAATCGATCGGGGCTTCCGCGGTGACTGCAGAAGCAGCACCGGCCCCGCCACGGTGGTCAAGTGTTTACGGCACTCGGCTGCTGACCCGAAGGTCGCGGGATCGAATCCCGGCCGCGGCGGCTGCATTTTCGATGGAGGCGAAAATGTCTGAGGCCCGTGTACTTAGATTTAGGTGCACGTTAAAGAACCCCAGGTGGTCGAAATTTCCGGAGCCCTCCACTACGGCGTCGCTCATAATCATATCGTGGTTTTGGGACGTTAAACACCAGATAATAAAAAGAGAAGCGGCGCCTTGCGTCTTGTCTGGAGTTCTGGTGAGCGCGCACTTGAAGCGAGCGAACGAGCAGGCCGGCAGGTAAAAAAGAATGCGCGTGCGCAGTGCGCGCTCTGGAGCTTCGCAAGCAGCCGTGAGAAGGCGCCTCGGTGCTCTCTGCCAAAGGGCGGGCGAGGAGGACATCGAGGCACTCTAGTCTGCCACGCGCTCCCGTGGTCCGCAATATTTTGACCGCCACTGTACACTCAGTATACGCTTTTAGATAACGAACAGGGCAAGGCGGCCTGCCTGAACGCACGAAATAAAATGCCGTGCGGAGAAAACGCGACGCAAAAGCAATAAAAACAAAAACGCCATTTATTTTAAGCGGCCGCTGTAAACTGGAGGAAACGAGATAAGATGCCCTTCGACATTCGGACGGCTAAAGCCCACCTGCCCGTGGGCGAGAGCGAAAAAATCAGACAATTAGACCCGTACGAATAAAAGCGAGGTTTGAAAAAAAGTCAGTTTCGCCACAAGGGCGAAGCAATGAATGCGATAGCAAGAAGGAAGGAAGGAGAAGGAGAGAAAGGAAAGGCAGGGATGTTAACTAGTCTAGAAGGACCGGCATGCTACCCTACACCGGGGGAAGGGATGGGGGAGATATAAAGATAGCAAGAAACTAAGTTTGAACAGCGCTCCTGTAGCAAAGGCGGCCGAAGCAGCGAAGGAAACTAGCGTGCTTCAAGTGTCGAGCTGACACTTGATAGTTCGCGCTTATCTTCTGTTTGTTCGTTTAGCGGCGTCCCTTGAGCTCGAGTGACTTTCGTACGCTCCGTAACATGACCGCGGACATCACGGTGAAAGCTCGAAATATCCCTCTTCCCCTCACCACGAGAAAACTGCGCGAGCAGACAGCGGAAGGGCAAGGTTGTCCCTGAGCAAATATAAGAAGCGAGCGAGCTCGCCGACGAATTTTAAAACCGCCCGTCGCGCTCCTGGCGCCATCTCGCTGGTAATGACGAAACGCTTATAAGCGCCTGCCGTCTCTGAGTCCTGCCAGTGCTAAAGGGTGTGTATATAACGCTCGCCGTTAGCTACCTGAAAGATCTGAGTTTGCTAGCGTAGTGGTTAGCGTCACGCGCTGCAGAACGAGAGGTCGCTGGTTCGATTCCGCACTTCGGAAGAATTTTGAATTACTTCTCTATAGGACTTTGATATATATATATATATATATATATATATATACATATTTATACATACACGGTGCATGACGGCGGCGACGGCGACGGCAAAATCCAGCGGAGACTGTCCATATAATTGATATCGCAGTAAAAGCGTCGCGACGTATGCGCGTGCAAAGGGGGAAACAAACAGCAAAAAACAAAGAAACACGAGAAGATAGTCGTTTTAGGCTGGCCCCAGCAGCGTGCAGGATGTGCAACCAAGGCCCTCATGGGATTACCTTGGCCTTGTGAAAGCCGCTTCTGAACTAGTACCTGCTCTTTGCCGCTGGACGTGAAATGCGTGGTTTCACGACAGTGCAATATACCTTACTGCGTGTCTTACTGCGGGTGGGATATGGTGTGACGCTGTCCCAGCGACTCAAGCGCGCCTGCTGCTGTGGATATTACCAAGGATATCATGGGCACGCTGCGTTCGCGGTACCATCGGGAACACAATGGTAAGTAATGCTAATGTTTCCTCTGTTCGCGCGTCCTTATCGTCGCTCAGGCAGCTGAAGGTATCCTCCTGTACTACATTGCGTCGAGTGAAAAGTGCAATGAAAAATCGAAAAAAAAAGAAAGAACAGTCATTAAGCTCGCATAGCGACGATATGTAATGCGTGTTTAGAAACTGCTGTTAATATTGCACATGCTTCGCACGGCCAGCTAATCGATGCGCGAGTGCGCCTTCAAAAAAATGTTTGTACACCATAATTTCCTTCCTTTCGATAAAGGATAAATGAAGCAGAGTACTTTCAAGGAGTATACACGAAAGCAAATAAATAAAAGCCGCGATTATCACACTGTTATGTAATGAAATGTGCATTGAGGCCATATTTGTTTTCATGCTTGATTTGCTTGTCTTGATCCGCCGTCTCGATGTTAATTTCTGCGCGTTGACATGTGGCATAATCGTCACATAAGTATGACCATATGATGAAACATAATTGTGGCCATATGATGTGACAGACATCCGCTAAGTGACAGTGTATGTTGTGAAGAACATGCATTTTATGGTATTGTCACTTCATTAGCCACATATCAGCACAGTAACTTGCCAAGGTTACATATGCATATTTATAGCCTTTAGTAGATCGCTTAGTTATGTAAGGCTATTTTAACCACATTGATATAGGCCAGTTGAACCTGTTCAACCACACTGTTGAATCACGTTTTTCTTCCCTCTCGTTATATTGCTTTGAATTATGTTGCCATAGTGTTTAATCTGTACACAGTATTCTCTCTGTTGGACACAATTTCTGACAAGGTGAAAACGTTGGCATTGTGTCCAGGTCTTATTTTGTCCTCATTACAAGTATGCTGTTCATTTTTTCCATGAATCAATATCAAGTTGCCCAATATTCAGCCCTAAACAGAGCAGCTGTGCTTGATCAAGAATCTAGCGTCCAACATGTTTAAATACGAAGTGAACCTCACTAACATTCACACCCCTTTACACTATAATGCTAACTTGACTGACATCCAAATCTTTATCCTAATGGTGGTACGCAGGACAAGAGTAACACTTCTGGTGTAGTTTCGCATTTCTTTACCTTCGTGTATTTTTCTCCCAGTGTACTTGAAAAGTTGACAAGGAACTACTTAGCAGCCTCGCAATTGTGCATTTGTTTCTTGTTTTGTTAAAAGGCCTGCAATAAGTATAGTGGAGTGTGAGTCCTTGGCGAGAAATACATTTTTATGGACACAGAAAGCTTAATGAACTTCTTTTTTTGTATCATTTTCAGGAAGACATTTCTGGCAAAGCAGCAAGAGTTGGTCGCCCACTGCTTGTGTTCGAGAAAGTGTATTGTGGGAACACTCCACTGTGCCTCATTGTACACTATCTCGGACACTCCTTACATCTTACAGCATTTGGGCAAATACTGGGATTGATGCAGTGTGTTATGCATAATACTGCGTACAACCTTTCCAGTAGCATGTGCATTCGAAAATTTTGCATTGTTCAAAATGACACTTAGTGGAACCGGTTTTATTCAGCAAACTTTATCCTAAAGTGGACAGTTGGACGAATTGATGTGTATTCATAGCTAAAGAAAGTGCGGAAAAAAAAACCATCAGCACAGAGAAATGTGAATGAAAGGCACAGGATGATGCGCTACTAGCAACTGCAGTTTAATACAAACCACAGAAAGATATACACACACAGCATGAAAAAACTGCAAAATTAAAGAATCACACAGTCACAAAAAGAGTAAAAACATGTCTAAAAAAGCCAAGCAGGTGTTAAAGTTCAGTTTCTAGTACTGCGTCATCCTGTCCCCTTCATTTCTACGTGTGTTGTGGTTTTGTTTTCCCGCTTTCTTTTGCAATGAACTTAAGTCCTGACATCTTCACAGCCTCTATAAGTGCGTGGTCAAATGTTATTCAACCTCATGGCGTATCATGTCCTAGGATCCATTGTGCCAAGCCATCAGCCACTATTTATAGGAAATTCTTAATTTTGGCCTCATTATTACCTAACTTCATCTTGAAGCCATATTGGTGTGCCTAATTTTCGATGTCGAAATTATGCATAAGCCATGAAGTGGGAAAATAAATATGAAGAACTTTAAGTTGCAGATGGCGCTAGCATAGATATATTGTAAACATAGCTGTACTAATTATGCATATTAGCAGTATTGGTACATTGTAGTCATGTGGTAACGCCGATAAGTTCCCAAGCATAATTCCAGAAATTTACGTTAGTTTACAGATATCTGTGAGCAAATAGGTGCATCAATATATGAAGGCCGCGTTGTCATTTTGTGGGCATTGCTGAATGCTTTTATAAATTGTGGTAAGCGGATCTACAATCAATTTTAGACTTTTCTGCAGGAAACTCAACTGTATGATCATGTGCGACATGTTTGATGACAGTGCAAACTTACGCAATAAAAATACTACAACATGCCTACCTGCATGGTTGCATATTTCTCAAAAGTAAAGCTAGCCTCATTTTACTAATTTAGTTGCCTTCTGGTGTAGGCTGACACCAAGTTCCTTGTGCATCTTATTTCTTTGGATTTCGCTTAGATTCTGGCACTGTGAAGAGCACATATCAATATGCATTATGGGGAGGTTTTACACACTAGTTTCATGTTGTTTTACTGCTGTGAATTATATATAGTGCTTGGGCTGTACTGTATATGTTGTTCCATGTGTTCAGTATAGGGTGAAGGTTCTGCGCACAAAATGGAAATATACATATCCTTACAGTGACATGAGGGCTGCTTCTGTTTTTATTCCAATAAAATAGTCTAAACACTGTTTCTTGTATCAGTTGAGGTATGACTATTTCTCGTGCATGCAAATAGAAGAAATGAACTTCTGCATGCAATACAAAGTGGAGAAAAGTGCTCGCTCAATGAACGGTCTGTGTTTTATTACCATACAAGTAGAACAGATGATATACACATTAGAACACATTGTGGAAGAGAAATAGGTGACAGGCTGTTAGGCAACAAGTCATCACTGTGTTGTAACGTAGGTTGGGTGATATTTCATGAATCGTAGCATAATTGAAGGTGCCTGTTGTATAAGTGAACTTCAACATAATGTGCAGGTGGACGAGGGAGTGCACATATGACCGAGTTTTTTCAGTTTCGTACCGATTTGCTATAGCCCTCGTGTTTCTGTGTTATGTATGTAACATTCTGAATTGTGAACAAGCCAACCTGTCTACTGCTGTGAATGTAGTATACTAGCAATTCAAGCGAACCATTATTTTCTGGAGAACAGCTGTTTCATAGAGGAGGACTGTAATACATATTTTTTTTTTTATTCGTCCTGCCTCATCTGTGTACGGGAAATGCCAAGCACGCATGGACGTTCACAAGGGTGAAGTGCAAGTGCATTAACTTTTTTATTTGGCGGGAAACATGTCACTGGTAAATGTTGTGCTTGAGCAACGTTACTAGATTAGCTTGACATGGGGCCACGCTTTTGGTATTCGTTTTAACGCAGTGGTGTGATGCTTAAGAATAACGGTTAATTAGTAAGATAGTAGGTAGTCTACGAGTATGAAAGCAACTAAATACAAAATATCAGTTATAGAGAACCACTGTATGTCACGCTAAAGCGCGAATTGCAAATAAGTGTTCATTGCGGAAAAAGATTATCGTTCAGCTGCTCAGATGGCGCTGTTGCCCTTGCGTGCAGCTCGCGACAGTGGGTGCGCTTTAAATGCACAATATCCTTGCAACTGTGGCGTCTGCGTGTGTAACTTTTATATGCTATGGGAGCGGCAGCCGCGAGCGCGCCGGCGGTAGAAGAGAACGATCGACAAGGACACGCTCGCGCTCAGTGGCCGTTCACAGTGAATCGCGGCCAAGTCTTGGTATGATAAAGAGGTGTTGCTCAGTGCACGGGGAGATCGAGCGGCCGTGCTCAGAGTCTCGTCCTCGTCTCTGAAGTGTTCGGCGCGGCGGCTGGCCCAGGCCCCTACAATGCAAACACAGGCGGTCTTAGAAGAGCTCAGAACACGCTGCTACCACTGGACGCGTGCAGCTGGCGGCAGAAATTACTAAAATTGCCCCACAGCATACGCTCATGAAATGCAGATACGTTCGGCAAACTGAAGATACCTTTATCACGCTGGTATCCACAAATTTTGGGCAAGTGAAGCGAATTTTGGGCAAGTGATCTTTTGAGTTCTTGCAGTGGAAGCACTTCAAATTCACTCCGTGGGCCCCCACGCAGTCTTCATGAGCCCAGTCTTTGCACTCCGCGCATTGAATCCAAACAGAACCCGATGTTATGTTGCTCCGAAAATGTTGCTAGTAGTATAAAGTAACAATATGAATACTTAGATTTCATTTATTTATTCATTTAGTTATTTAATAATACTGTCAACCCTCTGTTGAGGGTCCTTACAGGGAGGGTAGAAGTAAATGCAAAAACCAGACAAACAGGTATGTCAAGTGGCAGCGCAATTATTTGACTACATGTCTAACAATTTTTCAAATTGACAAACATCACTTGCATTTACTACACAGCTTGGTAACGCATTCTAAAGTTCAATCACAGCTGGGAAAAAAGAATGACGAAACACATCACTGCGAGCGAAATATGGTAATAAAACATAATTGTGATTAACACGACTGCTTCGTTTCCCTGGCAGCTTCAAGTACTCATCTTTGTTAACTTTCAGCTGTCCATGCAAGTATCCTAAAAAAAAATCACGCCATATTCACGGAATGAAAGATGATGAGTGCGGCAAAGCTCGAGAGGGGAGATCATCGGTAAAACCGTAACTCTCCCGTGAAAGTTCGCCCAATACATCATTAAGAAAGACGTAAGACTCGCAAGTGTACTTCATAGAACTCGCAACTCGTAAGACTCGCAAGTGCACTTCATAGAACTAGGCGGTCACGTACCACGAAAGACATGCATGTACAGACCCACGGCTTTAGGAAGTACAGCGTACTGGGTTCCTCGCAAGTGCACTTAAAATTATGATGATTTATAGCGTAGTGCGTTCCTCGCAAGTGCACTTCGCCCCTAATATTATGATGATTTATAGCGTAGTGGGTTCCTCGCAAGTGCACTTCATAGAACCAGGCGGTCACGTACCACGAAAGACATTCATGTACAGACCCATGACTTTAGGAGCTTCGACTCTAAAACTTTCAGCCGGTTCTTTTGCCTTCGTGCTTCTAGTGGTTCCAGTTCACAGGACTCTAACATCTGCGTGACAGAATCCAACCGGTGGTACTTTGTGCATATGAAGCGCACGGCACGGCGTTGAACTTTTCCTAATTTCTTTTTCAGGCGGTCCTGATGAGGGCTCCACATGACCGAGGCGCATTCTAGTACTGGTCTATTGAAAGTTTTGTAAGCCACCAGTTTTATATCTCGCGTAGCTTGATGCAATTTTTGCCTTAAAAGCCTAGTCTTTGATTCGCTTTCGAGCACACATTTTCGATGTGTGTATGCCATGCCCGATTTTGCGTAAGAGTGATATCAAGTTCCAACGAAAGCAGTTTGCTTTCAGCCATTTTATTTACTTTCGTTCTGGCTTCTTCTACCTCTTCCTCTAGCTTCTTCTTTTCATTCTTCTCCAACCAGTTCTTTTGGATCACTACATACTCCCAGACTCCTGCTTCCATCTCTCCGGAGATGGTATGGAAGTATATTTGAGAGAGACGCCTCTTCAATCTTGCCGCGAGGTCCCTTGTAATATACTGTCTTCAGTATGCCTTGTTGTTTCGCGATCTTCGTGGCGAAGTATGGACCCATAAACGGAGACCTTTGCGCACAAGAATCATGCTTCCAGGCTGCACATCGGGTATCTCTGATCGATGACGCTTATCGAAGTTCCTTTTCACCGTTTGGCGATATCGTTGTTTCTTTTCTTCTGGCATAGGTTTTTCCTTGAGAAAGATCTTGTCAACTAAACCAAGCTCTTGATCAGCAGGCAACCAGCTTGATTTTCCGAAAGCTGCAAAGTTGGGGCTGCATCCAAGTCCTGCAGTATAGGAGCGATTGTGATGGGATACAGCCGCCTCCAGAGCACACTTCCACCCGCCTTTAAAGTCTGGGTATAAGGACATAAACATCTTCAAGTCCCTAATCATCCTATCTACAAGAGAATTAGCTTCAAGGTGGTATGGTGCTGGGAAACGTAATTTAATACCTCTTTCTTCTGCCCATCGTCGAAGCTTAAGACTTCGAAAAGCTGGTCCAATGTCGGCAACTATAACTTTGACATCCTTGAACACATTCCGCTCCAGGAGTGACATCACTGCATTCGCATCTTCGCGGCCGGCCTTAGCAGCAACATAGCGTGTACACTCGTCAACGGCAACCAAGAATGCTTGAGTTTTTCGCACGCCCTCGCCTTTCTTCTTGACTTCCGCAAAGTCGAGGTGAAGTACTTCAAAAGGTACCTTCGAGTACACCGGCATTACCATTTTATTCCCTCGTGGCCTAAACTTTGCTTTGAAGAGCTGGCATTCGTGGCATGTCCTAATGTAGTTAGCGACATCCGCTTTCATGTTCTTCCACGTGAATCTTGCAGTGAGCTTTCTGTACGTCCTCCAAAATCCATCATGTCCTCCAGATTCTGGGCTGTTATGGTACAGCCTCAGAATAGCTTGCACTTCTGTCGCCGGCACGTGTGCCTTTCCGTTTTTAAATGTCAACCTTCCTGTACCTTCCCACAGCCTTACAAAGTTCACGTGTTCAGCTTCTGTTTCCTGTGATATATGTAGTCTGGACAAGGCATCGGCATCCTGGTGATTTTGTCCAGGGCGATGAGCTACCTCGAAGGTGTACTGTTGGATCTCGCTTGTCCATCGTGCCATTCTCCCCTTTGGCTGTGCGAGATGAAGTAGATAAGTCAAGGCCTGGTTGTCGGTGAACAATTTAAAACATCTGTCTTCCAAGTATGTCCTGAAATATCTCAAGGCCATGACAACTGCCAGAGCTTCTTTCTCCGTGGTGCAGTAATTAACTTGGGCTTTCGTAAACGTGTACGAAAAATAACCGATTACTTGTAGTTGTCGGGACGCGGGCTCCTTGTCATCTCTTTGGTAAAGAACAGCTCCAGTTCCGTAGTGTGAAGCATCGGTGTAGAGCTCAAAGGGTAACGTGAAATCCGTCAGCGTTAGAACAGGGTCAGAAGAAATGATTGTAATCAGTTCCAAATAGGCTCGTTCACATTCGTCAGACCACATGAACGGGACGCCTTTCTGGGTCAAGGTGGTGAGACACTTCGTCTTTTTAGCGTAGTCTTTTATAAATGCTCTGAAGTGCCCTGCAAGACCTAAAAACACACGAAGGGAATGAACGTCATTGGGCTTTGCAAGAGACCTGATCCGCTGCACACTTTCTTCCTTGGTACTCTTTGTCTTGCCGTCAAAGCGCCTGCCGAGAAATACTACGGTCCGGCAAAAGAACTCACTCTTCTTTGCATTAATCTTTAGTTGTGCATCACTGAGCGCTTGCAGCACTGCCGACAGGTGGATCGCATGGTCGTCTCTGGTCCTTGAATAAACTAAGATGTCGTCGATGTACACATTACAAAACTTCCCAATAAAATCTTTCAGTACAGAGTTCATCATTTTCTGGAAAAAGGCACCTGAATTCTTCCACCCAAACGGGAGCCGGTTGTATTCGCACACATCAAATGGTGTAACGAACGCCGTAAACTTCTTCGTGTCTCCCCTCAGGGGTACCTGCCAATATCCTTTACACAAGTCTATTCTGGAGAACCATTCACACCCGCCGGTCTCATCAATTATCTCATCGATTTTTGGCATTGGGAAAGGAAACAGATCTGTCTGATGGTTGATGAGTCTGTAATCTGTGCATAACCGGAAAGATCCATCCTCTTTAGGCACGATCGTAACTGGTGACGCAAACGAAGACGTGGATGGTCGAATGATACCCGCGTCTAGCATGCCTTGAAGCTCCTGTCTTAACCAAGTCTTCTTCTCGTGACTCAAGGCATATGGCTTCTTTCTTACGACGTTTTTGTCGCGTAGTTCGAAGGGAACTTCGATTGCTGTGGTAGCTGTGGGATAAGTGCCAACAGAAATGAGCTCCGCGTACTTCGACGTGACTTCGTCGGCACACTTTACAATTTTAGGATGCGTTCCTCTAATATGGGAGCAATTTTCGACATTGTCAGTTGTTATGACATCGTTCCACAGTATATTTATCTTCAGAAGTTTCATGTCGGGTCGGGACAGAAGAAAATCAAAATTAACACCCGACATTACGAGGCTTTTCACCCGTACTGACCGGCCTCTGAAGTGAACTTCTACCTCGGTCCATTTCGTGAACTCCCTGCAGGTTCCGTCAAAGCTACACACCCTGATTGGTTTTCCTGGACAGATGTCATCTTTAGGTACCATCTCCTCGTTAATCAGGCTCACTGAAGCACCCGTGTCGATCAGCGCTGAAATGTTGGAGCCATTGACAACCATCTCAGCGAAGAGAATGTTTGGGCTTACAATAAAAACGGTCTCTCGCTCCACTAAATGCCCCTGCAAACAATTATGCGACGATTCTCCGAGTGATGTGTCAGCCTCATAGAATTTAAGTGACGGCTGATCTGTCACGCAATTCGCGTGTGGGAAGATACCTTTTATAAAGGATCCTGCTTCATTTGGTTGCGGTGGTGGATCTTTCATCCCGATTGCATCTGTAGAGTCAGAACTAATGTACTTCAAACCATGAAGCAGCTCCTCAGACATTACAGGTGCCTTGAGTTCCATTTGCCTTCGACTTCCTTTCTTCATTCCCTGTATTATGAGTGGTACGATGCATGATTCTGGAAGGCTCGGATCGGCGTTATACAGCAATTGTTGCTTTACGAATAAATAGTCGACTACGTTCTCACTGTTTTGTTCATGCTTGAGGGCTTTATCCCATAATTCTGCTGCGTTCTTTCTGAAGGCATTGACACAGCTGTCCTTCCATGACTGCCATGAATCTTCTTTGTGTTGGGCAAAACGCAAGTCAAACCATTGTTTGGCATTTCCAGAAAGGCATGCTCGCATATTTCGTATTTTGTCGCAGTCCGTGTGCCAATGATTCTGCTCACATGCACATTCGAATGCGTTCAACCAATAATCTACACCGGAACTTCCGTCAAAGATGTCCGGGTTTACTTTCATGTGACGAGTCCTGTCTGATGCCAGAACCGCCAAGAGTGCTTGCTGGTGCTGTAGTTGCTGCTTTTGCAACCAAGTGAACTGAGGAAGAACGTTCGACCAGCTTGACGCTGTAATTGCATCAGAATGGCTCGCCAGTTGCTCCTTAATGGTGTTTTGCTTTTTCCAGGCTTCGAACTCTGAAAAAGGTATATTTACCTTCACAGTACCTCTGGCGATGACGTCGCTGATTGGCTCTTTGGCAATGGTGGCGATGGACTCGATTCGGCCAGGTGTTGTCATCTCTTCTGGCGCCGCAACGAAGTTCTCGCCGTCTAGATTGTAGCCTGCGATCAGTGGCTCGCCGTCCCGCTGTGTGAGGTAGAAGGTCACCCACATCTTCCGGATCCTGTCAAAGGCTGCGCCAAATATAAAGTTCCAACGAAAGCAGTTTGCTTTCAGCCATTTTATTTACTTTCGTTCTGGCTTCTTCTACTTCTTCCTCTAGCTTCTTATTTTCAGTCTTCTCCAACCAGTTCTTTTGGATCACTACAAGTGACACCTAAATATTTAAATTGGTTAGCATGTACTAATAAATTACCATCGATACTGTAGTGAAAAGACATAAGGTTTGCTTTTTTAGTCATATGTGTGTATGTTGAGTTAGTGTTGTTTATTTTCATACCCCATAAATTACACCATTGGCTGAAATTTTCCAAAGAACGACTAATTCTGACTTGATCGTGTGCGCTCGTTACAGTAGAATAAATTAGACAATCATCTGCAAAAAGTTTCACTCTTACCGGCTCTTCGACTACTCTAAAGATATCATTGATATATATAAGAAATAACAAGGGTGTGTTCGATCATTTAACTATTATTTTATCCAAGTCACTAATTTGTTTTCGACACAAATTTCTCAAAGTTTAAAGATTAGCTTATCATGATCCACTTTACCAAAAGCCTTTGAAAAATCTATACAAATGACATCAATCTGTTGCTTCTCATCTAAGGCTGCAGGAAAATCATGAACAACTTCAATTATTTGTGTAACAGTGGATAGCACAAAACGGAAGACATGCTAGGATGAGCAAAGTAAGGTGTTCTGTTCCAGAAATTGTAAAATGTGTTTTGCGATGATGTGTTCTAAGAGTTTGCAACTAATACACGTGAGTGAAATGGGGCGGTTTGTTTACAAATTTGCGATCATCACCTTTGCATACCGGTATAACAACTGTTTTACAATTATTGTACTGACGCCGCAGTAGCTTCATGCACGGATTCGAAAATTCGACCGAGCAGAATTTCGCCACTTTTTTGCGGGTCACGAACACACTGACATCAGCCACGCAATTTTTAGGGGCGAAGCTCCTTATAGCGGCACCCGTTCGTCCCGTAGTAGTGTGTAACCAGTCTTAAAAACGGAGGGGGCGTGCACACATGAACGCTCCCTAAAGACAATGCGCTGCGACAATACGTGAGATGTATCGCCCTCTCCTACGCTTCCCCCTCTTTCGCCTCTCCTACCCCCCTTCCCCCTATCTTGCCTCGCGGCGCGGGGGCGCCGACGCAGGCAGCGCCGCGGCAGCGTCTTGATTGAAAAAAACGACCGCTCGCGCTGCACAACCGTTCACTGACCACCCCGTATATATAGGCACTGGATTTTGACTTCTCCAAGGTAGTGCGTCGTGCGATTTCTCCTGTGCGTGATTAAACAATGAAAAATTGGGGGACGCTTAAGCTTCACCTTTAAGAGTTGAACGCGATAGCGATATCCTGCCCCCAGTGCGCACTTCGAACACTACGAGTGTTTAACAGAATGCGCGCACCAAGGTGTGTGCCTTAGTAATGGGTAGCATGATTTCAACCAGGAGCAATTATGCGCGAGAAACTTTTTCGAAGTTGCGATGCACCCATTACGTGGTATTAAGGGAATACGCGCAGTAATATGTGTGCCTTTGTAATGGGTGGCTGTCTTTAAACCACCAAGTCGTTATGATATTGACGTGGTGTGACGCCCGATGGCAATGTAGGCTTGTAACACGCAAGATTACTGCGATGTTACATCTCGTACTGTGACACCTGTATACAGGACGCGTACTTTCGGGAAGCATGAAAGCTACTTTCAGTGCAGCTCCAAGCAAACGCGTACATGTGAGGTTAATAAACCGGCAATAAAGAAAAAAAAAGGCGTGGCTGTGTGGTAGTACACCTGCTTGCCACGCAGACGGCCTGGGTTCGATTCTCACTCGGACCCAACATTTTTATTATTTATTTTATTTGCAGCTTTTTCGATTTTTCGGTCACGGACAAGATGATGATTTTTTGCTCACAACCAACGGCGCCGACGCCGACGGCGGAATTTCTTCGATACGAGCTCTTTAACGCTGTCGCGTTAAAATTCACAGCGTACATTTAAAATTAAAGTGAGCTGCAAGTCGTCATAACTCTCATCGAACCTTTAGTATAAACGCGCCCGATCTCACGTCGGTGATGATGTACTGGGCAGAATTCACGGAAGATTCACGGTTTAACGATGAACCTCCGCAGCTTCGCCCACTCATCATCATTCACTCCGTGGATATGCTGTGATTTTTATCCCGCGAGAACGCTGTGAGTAATCATCAACTTACACAAAAAACGTGGAAAACTACCGAGAAACAAAGAAAATCTACTTTTTGTATTAACTGTAGAGGGCGGCAAAGTCAAAATGTCGCGTTTTGCCCCGCGTCTCATTTTGCCCCGACTTACCCTATATTCTAAGCACTGTAGTGCGTGTGTAACAGCTAGCCATTTTTCCAGTGCAATGCCGAGAAACTGTTGTGTGTCGCTCTGTGGCTCTAAAGGCAAAATTACGTGACTGGGAAATATCATGAGTTCCCCTTCGGCCTACCATGTTCGGAAGCGTCGGTGGCGAATATCTCTCGCCAAGGGCTGTCGCGGAAGGAATTGTGACGAAGCAAATCTCGAGGAAAAACATGCCGATGCACCCGAGCTGAACTTGTATTTGGCAGAAGCCACAAACGTTAGCCAAGATGGGACAATGGCAAGGAAGGATTTTACGCAAGAAGCCTCTTTCTCCTAGTTGTGATTTGGCGGAAAAAATGACTAGTGTCCACGCGCGTGGTATTCGTGACAAGAGCCTAGTAATTAGCGATCAAGAAGAATTGGACTGGAATGCGGTACATAGATATACCTGAATCAGCAGCGAACGTCGTGCAGATGTTCATCAGGAGGCAACGGTAACGCTCACGATCCAACCTGCTGCCAAACAGAGGCACAGGAGCCGTTCAAAGAAGGTTATGCCTATGGAAACAAGCATCCAACAGCCGCGAGAGATGGTATCACGATTGTGTGAGGCGATCCTTGGCTGGGGTGAAGGTCAAACTGTTATTCATGTAAAGCCGAAGAAAGAGAAGATAATCTTTAATGCGCCACGATGTGGTCATAGATATTCAGACACCAAGAGAACTGTGCAAGTGCTCAGGTGTAGACATGTAGTTTTGACGCACCTTAGGCGAGTTGTGTGGATGATTCGTCCGATGATAAAGAGCAGAAAGAAAGGCAATGGTTGTACTGGGCGTTCGCAACGGTGCCCATTAAGAAAACGGGCATGAAAGTCGCCTAAGAGGTGCATGGTGAGAAAGAGAAGATATAAGCGGGAAATTGTTTTTATACTGGTTGGAATGCAATATAACAAAGAAAGGAATTGTGAGTAAGACGTGGTGTGCATAGTATATTTGTTTGTGTAGTGCTAGAGTGCTATGAACAATGTTGTTATGAACGATCTGAAAGTGAGTGCGGTGTCTCTTGATAGCGCGTGGGGGTGATCAGTGAGCGCACGAAGGAAGATAAGGCAAGCAGACATAGGTTAGAACTTGCGGAGCAAGATTGTGACCCCCATAATGCACCTTTTTGGGAAAGTAATCTCTTCTAACGAGGGGTATGTCACACGTAAGAGGTATATGCCAAGACGAAGGCGAAGCAGGCCAGGCGTTCGAATCGGCATGAGCGCGTGCGTGAAAGATCTTCGAGTGCACGACGCACATGAAACGAGCCAAAAAAGAAGACAAAGAGGAGTGAGCTGGCGTTGTCTACACTGGGCTGAGCAGGTGAATGTTGTCTCGTGAGCAAACGCACTGACGAACGGAGCGGCCGGAGTTTGATTCGGCAGCCTGTTACGCGGGCAAACAGAGAGGCGGCCCGAGACAACGACCCGGTTCAAATGAGGCTCCTCGGCGATGAAGAAACCGCGCACAGCATTCAATAGCGTTCCTGGAACAGCCCCCTTTGAAGCAAGCCGCCGAAGACAGTCCCCGGTAGGCCACGTCAGCTCTTAGCACGGGCTATCAGTGACTGCCGCTGTGCATAATCTCGGAGGCCTCCGCCACGTCAGAGACGACATCATGCGATGACGACGAAGACGACGATGCGGCAGCGGCAAGGACGGCTACGTTCGTCACTTTCTTGAAATGGTCTCGAGCGCGTTCGAAAAGAAAGGCAGCTCGTGCTAAAGGAACTCGAAGCTAGACTCCAGGCAAAACAGGCCGAAGTACTCGAGCTGAAATTGCATTTGGCAAAAACCACAAACGTTAGCCAAAGATGGCAAAATGTCAAGGGAGAATTTTATACAAGCTAGAGAGCCTGATTTTAAGGCGAAAGCCTTTATTGCCTCGTTCTCACGGCATCCCTCCGTCTTTCCGTCCGTCCGTTCGTGCCCTGGCCTAGTGCCAGCTGTGGCCTTTCCCCATCACACTCTCTCAGCAATCACGTCATGGCACAGAGGCGCATAGCAACAGTTGTGTGTTGGTACTTCCAACGCGCGTTGCGCAACTATTGCGCAGTGCGGCGGCGGTGTCTGTCGGCGCAGTCAAATAGCCACAGGCTTTCGCCGAACACAATTTGGAATTTACAGTGTCCCATTTTCCCCCTAGATGTGCTTTGGTGTAGCAAGGAAGTAGTAGTCATGCACTTGGTAGACGTGAGAATAGCAAAGTAATTTGCAGGCAAATAGAAGTGGACTTGGATGCGCCAGATGGATGTTGTAACTTAAGGAGCAGCAAAGGTAGTGCTGACCAGGGCACAGAGGAAACGCTCACTATCCAACCAGTCGCCAACGAGAGAGATCATAGCGCTTCATCGCGAAGGGTATGTCAATTGAAACAAGCGCACAACATCGCGAAATGCTATTACTAGTGCGTCAGAGGATGTTTGCCTTCAATGAAAGTCGTAGTGCTACTCATGTTAAACAAAAGAAAAACGAAGAGCACCCTTGGAGCACCGCGAAATGTCCTAGATATTCAGACGTCAAGATAGCGGTTCAAGTGCTCAGGTGTAGACACGTAGTTTGGACGCACCCTAGGCGAGTTGTGTTGATGAGGCGTTCGATGATTAAGAGAAGGAATAAAGGCAGTGGCAGTGGTTGGAATAAAGGGTGTGGCCGGTGTACTCGACGGCGTTATATAGTAAGGCTCCACGTTCATGCCAAGGCCGCGCACTGCAAGTACGAGCATTCCCGGCGCAAGCTCCCCTCGGAAGCAAGCCAGCGAAGGCGATCCCCGGAGGACCACGTCAGTGGCGGAATGCCATGCCGGGCGAACGATCCGACGACGACGTTAGGCCTAGCGGGCATAGCAGTCAAGCCAGCGTGACGACGACATGTGTGGACAGACGACGGCCGACTCTTCCCAAAAGGTAGTTGAAGGCGCCACAGATAACGGATCGCAGGAGATTGACGCTGACTGGACTTAGGCATAGAACGGGGTCTGTAAAATCCGAAGACTTCGTTCTAATATATACCGGGTTTAAGGACAATACGCCTGAAGATATAGAGCAGCACGTCCCAACGCAGCCGTTTATTCCAGTCCAAAAAAACCAAAGCTTCGCGTGCCACGCGCCGTTTCTCGTCTCCCTCTTCTTCTAGCGCGCGCTATGTTTTCTGTTATTAACACTCCCGGCCCACGAATTGCTACGGGTGCATTTCTAGGCAACACAAATGTTGTATAGGCCGCGTGGTTACTTTGCCGTCGGCTACCTTTAGGCGACATGCACACACAATGCCGTCGTTTCCGGTAATGTTCTTCAGAACACGTGCGAGTTTCCAACACAACTTTGGCAAGGCATCATCACGCACTATGACTATATTGCCTTCAGCAATACTAGTGCTGTCCACCACTGGCCTATTATGGGCGCTTCTAAGGAGTAATAAATATTCCTTGTACCAGCGATTCCAGAAGTCTTTTTGCATCTTTTGTCTCTGTATCCAGGCTTTAAGTAGCTCAGTATGGGAGCTAGGTACCACGGCTACAGTTTGTAAGTCAGGAAGTGCCGTCAGCCGCTTGCCATGTAAGAAATGGGCAGGTGTCAAGACTTCTGGTTCCTCTGGGGCAGGATATGAATACGTCAGAGGTCTACTGTTAATGATGGCTTCAGTTTCTGCTAGGACCGTGCTCATTTGACCATAATCTAGAAGTGACCTCCCTAGAGCTCTCCTCAAGTTTTCTTTCACTGACCTCACCATACGCTCCCAAAATCCTCCCCACCAAGGAGCGCGGTCAGCAGAAAATTTCCACGTAATGCTATGAGCAGAAAGACAATTCCCAACCTCACTTCCCCGAATAGTGTCATATACAACACGAAGTTTGCGAGAAGCACGTTTAAAGCACAGAGCATTGTCAGAGTAGATCACTGACGGAAGTCCACGGTGTGCAATGAAATGCCGGAAAGCTTCCAAGAAACTGTCGGCTGTTGAGCGCAAAAGAAGCTCCAGATGAATAGCACGTACTACCGCGCAAGTGAACAGTACGATGTAGGATTTTTGTGCCGGCTCACTCTTCAGGTACACTGGTCCAATAAAATGTACACCAGCAATGTCAAATTTCTGCAAATTAGCTCCATTTCTCATCCGCGCTAAGATCCTCTTTCAGCGTATTTGGCAGCTACAACTCGATTGGGATTGCGAAATTCCAAATCAACTTGCTCAAGAGTGGGATATGTGGTGCAGAGAAGTCTGTGATGTCAAGACTCTTTCAGTACCCAGGTTTTGCTTGTCAGTTAGCGACTTGGATTATGAGCTCCACGTATTTACGGACGCAAGCAAGGCCGCCTACGGTGCTGTTGCTTACCTGCGGCACAACCACGATGAAGCACCTGTTGAGATGGTAATGGTTAAAGCCAGAGTAGCTCCCATAAAACAGCTTTCACTTCCACGGCTTGAGCTTATTGGAGCTTTAATGGGTGCCCGACTAGCGAAGTTCATAAGTGATACACTGGCAATCCCTTCTTCCAAATGCTATTTTTGGACTGATTCAACGGTGGCGCTTGGTTGGATCCTAGGCGTCCCTTCAAAGTGGCAAGAGTTTGTCAAAAACAGGGTCACAGAAATCCAAGGTATTACCGACTCTTCCCAATGGAATTATTGTTCTGGAAAAGAAAACCCCGCGGACCTAGTTTCCCGAGGCACGTCGATAAAGTCACTGATTGGCAGCAAAACTTGGTGGCGAGGACCGCCTTGGTTGGCAAGACGCAAAGAATGGCCCAAGCATCCGACTCCTGTAAAAGATGATGTAAAAGAGGATTTGGCAGTAGACACCGTAACGCTCTATGCATCCTCGACATCGGTGGACACTGTTTTTGACCTATCAAGACATAGTTCTTGGTTGCGGGTGCTTAGAGTTACGGCTTGGATATTGAGCTTCGTCGCAGCCTGCCGTGCCCGGCCCACCCCTCAAGGACACCTAACGACTGAGGAGCTTGCCGCTTCTGAAAGGTACTGGCTGTCCGTTACCCAAAAGCAACGATTCGGCATTGAATTAGCTGCCCTCCAGGCAGGACGAGATCTCCCCAAGGCGTCGACCATTCGGGATTTGCACCCCTTTCTTGCGGAGGAGGATGGCTTGCTGCGAATTGAAACGAGACTTCGGAACGTCGTGTACCACGAAGGCATCAAACACCCGATCCTGCTTCCTGGTAACCACATCGCCACTGAACTCATCGCAATGGGCTTGCACCGGAGGCTTCTTCACGCAGGAGTCGCAACAACCATCGCAGAACTCCGAGAGCGCTTCTGGGTGACGAAGGGAAATCAGTGCGTGAAAAGAGTGATCGGGCGGTGTACTTGGTGCGCGTGATTAAGCGTGAAACTTGCGACGGCTCCGATGGCGGCGCTACCTGCTGACCGAGTGAATGTGTCCAAACCATTTGACATTGCTGGTGTAGATTTTATTGGACCAGTGTACCTGAAGAGTGAGCCGGCACAAAAATCCTACATCGTACTGTTCACTTGCGCGGTAGTACGTGCTATTCATCTGGAGCTTGTTTTGCGCTCAACAGCCGACAGTTTCTTGGAAGCTTTTCGGCGTTTCATTGCACGTCGTGGAAGTCCGTCAGTGATCTACTCTGACAATGCTCTGTGCTTTAAACGTGCTTCTCGCAAACTTCGTGTTGTATATGACACTATTCGGGGAAGTGAGGTTGGGAATTGTCTTTCTGCTCATAGCATTACGTGGAAATTTTCTGCTGACCGCGCTCCTTGGTGGGGAGGATTTTGGGAGCGTATGGTGAGGTCAGTGAAAGAAAACCTGAGGAGAGCTCTAGGGAGGTCACTTCTAGATTATGGTCAAATGAGCACGGTCCTAGCAGAAATTGAAGCCATCATTAACAGTAGACCTCTGACGAATTCATATCCTGCCCCAGAGGAACCAGAAGTCTTGACACCTGCCCATTTCTTACATGGCAAGCGACTGACGGCACTTCCTGACTTACAAACTGTAGCCGTGGTACCTAGCTCCCATACTGAGCTACTTAAAGCCTGGATACAGAGACAAAAGATGCAAAAAGACTTCTGGAATCGCTGGTACAAGGAATATTTATTACTCCTTAGAAGCGCCCATAATAGGCCAGTGGTGGACAGCACTAGTATTGCTGAAGGCAATATAGTCATAGTGCGTAATGATGCCTTGCCAAAGTTGTGTTGGAAACTCGCACGTGTTCTGAAGAACATTACCGGAAACGACGGCATTGTGTGTGCATGTCGCCTAAAGGTAGCCGACGGCAAAGTAACCACGCGGCCTATACAACATTTGTGTTGCCTAGAAATGCACCCGTAGCAATTCGTGGGCCGGGAGTGTTAATAACAGAAAACATAGCGCGCGCTAGAAGAAGAGGGAGACGAGAAACGGCGCGTGGCACGCGAAGCTTTGGTTTTTTTGGACTGGAATAAACGGCTGCGTTGGGACGCGCTGCTCTATATCTTCAGGCGTATTGTCCTTAAACCCGGTATATATTAGAACGAAGTCTTCGGATTTTACAGGGTCAGCAGAATCAAGTAAGAGCGTCCCGACGAAGCATCGGTCTTGGAACTACACATAAGAAACTATCTTACAAGAAGATTAGGTTGCTTAGGATGATTTAATGTTTATAGTGATGAGTTCGTGATAATTTGAGTTTGAGTGTGGTGGATTTGTGTCATAATTGCGGTTTGCCACTGACCAAGTCTTTCGCTGGGTATATTGTCCTGGGACACCCGAACACCTTGACAAGCAAGTGGCAGTTAAGCGACTACTCTGGCATGTTAGTTGTCGTGCAAAACTCTCTCAAGGAAGGTTTATATAAGTGAACACTTCTTTTCATGAAGTTGCAATATGTGTGGAAAGCTGCTGCTTGCATCGTTTCACAGTTTTGGCAATGGCACTTGCGCATATTTCCAAGTATACGCTTGTACATCGATATGTAACTTCACGTATATCGCTATTTTGCAACCAGTTTAGGACGGTACATCTAGGCATATAGCCAGATCTCTTGCTGTTGGGAGAGGGGGAGTGCAACAAGGTGATTTCTATGCCAAGCACGGGAGCCAGAAGAGCTGTTCGCAGAAACATGCCTATCGCGAATACCGGAAGGAGCTTGGAGAATAACAAATAAAGTTGAATGTCAGGCAAAACGCCGTCCGGACCCTTCGGACGGCCTCCTCAGATAGGTGCTGTCTTCTTCACAACTTCTTCGCAACTGTCTTCTTCAACTAGAAGACAATTGTGAATGCATCGAGGAGATTTCGTGTTGATGAGGAGTTCTCTTGATTTCGGGTGAATTGTTGCATAACATCGGAAAGTGGATAGAAGTATTTTTCCGGCAGCTTTCCATTAGCATACGCATGCGTGCCCGTTAGTTATATAAACACAGCGATAGAATGTTTCAGGCAGAGCCCCTCGACAGGAGTGACTCATCTCACGATAAGATCACGCGGGCAACCACCTAGCAGAGTTCTAACGCACACTCTACAATATATTTTATCACCTGTGCGACCTGTTCACCTCTGTGGTGTAATGGGCACTTGTAATGATGACTTAAATACTTCCCTTGCAATGTACAAGTAGAAAACGCATTATTTCCAGTCTTATTAGAGTGAGTTTCACGCGTACCATCGCAACTGTGGAAGCGCTTCCCCATCACAAGCAGTACCCGAGCAGTTGTCCCGAGACGGCATTCCGACGCCACGCAACAGGCAGCGCCATTTTTAATGCAGTGGCCATGGCAGCGGCTAGAGGAACTGCTTTGATTGTCAGAAGTGCTGTCGGTTGAGCTTCCGATGGCCAAAACAGACGTATCGAGGACAATATTGGAGCATGGATTGCATCGGCCGCCCAGCCTGGAGTTTTCCCGCATTTCCTATATTTCACCTTTCTGCAGCAAACTGCATAATTACATTTCTTGCTCTGCAGTCATGAATTACTTCATCGTCATGGTCATCAGCCTGACTACGCCCCCTGCTGGGCGATAGGCCTCTCCCATGTTCCGTCAATCAACCCGCTCCGGTGCTTGCTACTGACACGTTATACCGGTAAACTTCTTAATCTGATCTGTCCACCTAACTGTCTGTCCGCTTCGCGGGTTTGCCTTTTATTGTAATCCAGTCAGTCGGTCTTAATGACCAGCGGCTATCTTGCCTATGCGCTATATGCCATGACCAATGTCCATTTCTTCTTCTCGATTTCGACTAAGATATCCGTAACATCCGTTTGTTCTCTGACCGACTCGGCTCCCTTCTTCTCCCTTATGGTTGCGTCTATCATTTCCCTTTTCATTGCTCGCTGCATCATTCTCAGTTTAAGTGGAACCCTCTTTGGAAGCCTCCAGGTTTATGCTCCGTAGGTAAGTACCGGTATGATGCAGCTGTTATATGGCTTCCTCTTGGGCGATACTGGTACACCACCATTCATGTTTTGAGAATGCTTGCCGAATATGCCCCGTCCTAACCTTATTATTTTAGTAATTTCACTCTGATGATTCGGCTCCGCGATTACTACCTGTCCTAAGTAGGCGTATTCCTTTACAACATCCAGCGCCTCGTTACCTATCGCAAAGCGGTGTCCTCTTCCGAGTCCGTTGCAGATTACTTTAGTTTTCTGTATATTAATTTTCAGATACCGTTTTGCTTCCCTTGTCCAACTCAGTAATAATGAGTTGCAAATCGTTATTATTATTATTATTATTATTATTATTATTATTATTATTATTATTATTATTATTATTATTATTATTAGTATTATTATTATTGCTAGGCTGTGTTTGGAGAATGTCTAGAGAATTCCGTTCTCCTGTGCACTTCCGAAAATTGTACACCGCGCTATGTCTTCCTCAACTAGAGTATGCATCTGTGATCTGAAATGGCATTCCTAATTCCAGCAGCAACGCCATTGAGCGAGTCCAGAAAAAATTCCTAAGCATTTACAACCATCTTTTCGCTAGAAATGACTCTGGATCTAGTTCTAACGCTGCTGGATTATTATCATGGCCATCACTTTGCTGCCGACGAAATCGCGCTGATCTGTTATTTCTTTACAAGCTTGTGCATGGTATCATATCCTGCCCTGTACTGCTCAACTGTCTTAATTTCCGAATTCCCCGTAAGCTGACCAGAGAGAATAGACCTTTTCATGTAACCGCCTGCCTCTGTGAACATTCGACCATTGGCAGGATACAACGTCTTTACAATGCTTACTTTTTGGAGCTCGATGTTTTTCACAACTCCCAGTCGTTGTTCTGCTCCGAGCTTTGCACTGTACTTACATAGCCTCGTACACTGTTCATATTTTTGTTTCTGCCTGCGCATAGTTGTATATGTGCAATTTTATAACGTTTTTTATCCTTGATATTTTATTATGAATGTTTCCTTCGTTTTTTTTGTTTTTTTTTTCGTGCGCCAGTACAAAGACCTTACGGTTGTTCCTGGGCACATTAAATAAACGTTTGATTGATTGATTGATTGTTATTATATTATTATTATTATTATTATTATTATTATTATTATTATTATTATTATTATTATTATTATTAAACAAATCTCCGAGATTTGCCTTCAAGCAAGGTGATTACACGGGCCTCTACCATCACTTGTCTACCGTTGAGTGGTCACAGGTTACTGACAAACCAAATGTTGATGAGCAAGTTGATCGGTTTACGGAGCTTGTACTGAGCAGCATGCGTAATTTTATTCCCCAATATACACCTAAACAACGTAAATATCCCCACTGGTTCTCATCTGAACTTATCAGTGCACTGAAGCATAAAGATCACGCACACAGGAAATCTAAATGTTCTCCATCCAGCGAGTGGAAGGAAGAGTTCAGCTTCCTTCGAACTCTCTCTAAACGCCTATATAAACGGGATCATAGTTCGTATATTGAATTCTTAGAAAAAAGCGCCTCTGACAGGCCGGCTGAGTTTTGGAAGTATGTACGTAAACGGTCCAGCAAAAGCGGAGAGTCCTTCAGACTACTGGACTCAAATGGGGTAGAAGTGCATGCCGTCGCTGACTGTTTTGCCACGCATTTCTCATCCGTTTATAAGGCCTCAGACTCTAGCACTGATATCAGACAACAGCCCAAGGCGGTTAGCTCATCCAGTGCTTTGTCGCTGGATGAAAATCTTATCTGCGAATGCATTAAGCGCTTAAAACCATCCTTATCATGTGGGCCAGATGGCATCCCCTCCGCCATACTAAAAGCTTATGGTAGTATATTTGTCCCAGTACTAACTACGATATTTAATAACTGCCTGGACACTTCCACATTTCCAAGCATGTGGAAAACTGCTCGTGTTTTTCCAGTATTTAAGTCGGGCTCTAAAACAGATGATTCTAATTATCGCCCGATTTCTCTACTATGTGCCACATCAAAGATCTTCGAGCTGGCTCTTCACGACATATTGTCTTTTAGTGTGAAAAACTCATTGATTCCTAATCAACATGGTTTTTTCGCTGGCCGCTCAACTACCAAAAATCTTGCTAGTTTCATGACGCAGATCTCCACACCTATTTCTCAGAGAGGACAGGTTGACGTAATTTACTGTGACCTGAGCAAGGCTTTTGACGTAGTCAGGCACACGCTGATTATGGTTAAACTTGCGCACTTTGATGTTGACTTGTCAGTTGTGAATCTCCTGCAGAGCTATCTGCTCAATAGATATTGTTATGTTGCCGTAAAGGGCCAAACGTCTTCTTTGTATAAAGTGACTAGTGGGGTCCCTCAAGGGTCGGTATTAGGCCCACTTCTATTTTTAATTTACGTTAATGATGTTTCTTTTGCCATTCGTAATTCTTCTTTCCTCTTGTATGCCGATGACATCAAGATTTTTAAGGAAATTCATTCAGTTAACGACTGTCGCTTGCTGCAGTCAGACTTGCGCTCTTTTTCCGAATGGTGCGACGGTAATAACCTTTCTCTGAATACCTCGAAGACAAAATTCATGTCTATCACTCGCAAAACATCTAGCGTGTCATTTCAATACTCTGTCAATTCTGTGCCGTTATGCAAGGTTTATGAAATCAGTGATCTTGGTGTTCTTGTTGACAGCGCGTTAAACTTTTCTTCTCACGTTAAGCGTGCTGCTATGCGGAGCCTTCGTTCTCTCGGATGTGTTTGTAGAATATCTCGAGAATTCAGGTCTCCCATGGCCCTACACAAATTGTACACGGCAATATGTCTTCCGCAACTTGAGTATGCGTCCGTGATATGGAATGGCATTGCTCAATCCAGCGGTAACACCATTGAACGAGTCCAGAAAAAAATCCTCAGCATATATAACCATCGCTTTGCTAAAAATGACTCTGGATCTCGTTCAAGTACTGCTGAATTATTATCACTGCCAGCACTTCACTGCCGACGAAATCGCTCTGATCTCTTATTTCTTTACAAGCTAGTCCACGGTATCATATCCTGCCCTGTACTTCTCAATTGTGTAAATTTTTGAATTCCGCGTAAGTTAACAAGAGAGAACAGACCGTTTCATGTACCCGCCTGCTTCTTCCAACACTCTACCGTTCACAGAATACAAAGTCTCTATAATGGTAATTTTCTTGATCTTGACGTTTTTCATAGCCCACAAGCATTGTTTTTATCCGAGATTTGCACTGTTTTGACATAGTGTGACACAATGTACAAAGTCTTCCTTTCTCAGTCTTTCCACATAGTTGTATATATGCAATCTAATTTTTATGCCCCGTCAATATTTCTCGTGTTGTCTTATTTTACTCCTCCCCTTTTGTGTTCATTTCTCTTTGTCTACGTGTTTTTGCTCTTTTTATTTCTGAAAACTGTCTGTATTGTATTGTTTATTTTTATTGTTTTTTTTTGCGTGCGCCAGCACAAAGACCTTACGGTTGTTCCTGGGCACGTTAAATAAATCATTGATTGATTGATTGATTGATTAATATTATCATTATTATTATTGTTATTATTATAAAACGGAAGATGAAGGACAGGCAAACGAAGCGCGCTCCGACCGGGTATTGTATTGCACAAACTAAAAATGTAGATTCCATTCATGATGGTGTTAGTCTTTGCGAAAGCGTAACGGCATAACGAAAAGCATAACAACACCGCTGTGCTATTGCTGCCGCGAGGATGAGACATTCAAGGTTTTCGCCTTAAAATCAGGCTATCTACTTTAAAAAATTCTCCCTTGACATGTTTCTATCTTGGCTAACGTATGTGTATTTCACCAAATGCAATTTCAGCTCGAGTGCTTCGGCATGTTTTGCCTCCACTTTAGCTTCGAGATCCTTTCGCACGAGCTCCCTTTATTTATTTTTTATTTATTTAGTTATGGGATACTGCAACCTCATTGAGGGACACACGCAGGAGTGGTTAGATGTACATGCAACTGAACAATACATATTTTACACATTTTACACAGTTAGATCCGTGCAACGACAACAAAAAGGCAAAACAAATCGCCATGTATTGCAATGCACACAACAAAGGTAGCATGTGTATACACGCACACAGTAATCATAAAATACAGTAGGTAAGGTAACACACAGTAAGTAAAGCAGGTATGGTCGCTGTACCCATGAAATAATATAATCTGGTCAGCCTAGAGCCTGAAGCTTTAAGATTAGTTTGGAATGACATACAAGATCAAAAGCCTTCTTAAAGTCCAGGAAAATAACATCGACCTGACGTGATTTGTCTAGCACCGAGGCTAAGCTATGAGAGACTGTTGTCCAACTAGGTAACTGCAGAGAGTCCCTTTCTGAATCCATGTTGAAACGGAGTTATTTACTATTTTCAGCTAAAAACTTGTTTATGTAATTCGCGATGACATGCTCCAGCATTTTGCAACATGATGACGTCAGTGAGATGGGTCGATAGTTTGTTAATAGCATGCTGTTTTCCGATCAGCAGGAATGTCAGCTGATGACAAGGAAGCGCGGAAGGTTACAACGAGATATTTCGAAAACACTTCCGCATAACAACGAAGAAAGGGGTTTGTTATATTGTCAGGCCCAGGCGACGATTTTGTCTTTAAATTCAGCAACACAGTAACAACCCCAGCTTCTGTAATTTGGGTAGAATTTTCAGGCAGGCTATTACGGCTCTTACGTAACGGTTCAGTTTGACTAGAAAAAAACACTGTGAAAGTATTCATTGAACTTTTCAGCTATACTGCGTTTATCATCGATAGACACGACATCGCACATAATTCAATCAACTGCCTTTTTCTGTGTGGATAGGTATCGCCAAAA
Organism: Rhipicephalus sanguineus; assembly: GCF_013339695.2. Taxonomy (NCBI): domain Eukaryota; kingdom Metazoa; phylum Arthropoda; class Arachnida; order Ixodida; family Ixodidae; genus Rhipicephalus; species Rhipicephalus sanguineus. The sequence goes on from NC_051179.1 coordinate 166,682,644, forward strand.
TTTCTCCGGGGAGTTTTTGATGAAATTAGGCATTGTATCACTGATGTAATGTTGCTTTGCATATTAGACTGCTTCATTCAACCTCGCTAGTGCCATTTTTACTGTATTCTTGTGTAATTTAGCCCGTTTTAGTCTTACATTTTTGTTTGAGGTGCAATATATCCCTTCTTATCCAAGGACTCCCGCTAAAGGGGACCATGAGCCGATGCGAAGCCGGAGCACTTGCACGATCGCGTTCCGTTGGCGTTCGTTGGGCATGCTACCGACCTCGCGTTGTGGAACGCGAAGAGGGACGCTACGCGCGTCGTATCTTCCATCTAGCCTGGCCGTTAATTCTCACAGGGCGAGCGGGGAACGCGGTCGACAGGCGGGCGAGAGGGGGCAGCGTAGGAGAGAAGAGAGAAGGGGAGGGGACGCGCATGCGCTCGAGCTCATCGCGGCGTTGCGCAGGAGAGAATTTCGGCATGTCTAGCCCGTGTTTCAAAGGAAGAGTGGAAAGGGGGAGGGTAGAGGGGTATGGGAGAGGGGGAGGGGGAGGGAAAGTGGAAAGAGGGAAATGGGAGAGGGTAAGTGGAGAGGGATAGTGTAGAGGGGAAGAGGGAAGGGGAAGAGGAGAGGGTGAGTGGGGAGGAGGTGTGTGGAGAGGGTATGCGCATGCGCAGTAAGGGTGGTCGCGCCGCACACCACCACCACCGGATTGAGCTCGGCCTTAAGATACTTCGCATCTAAAATGTACAAAACAGATACCAGTAACTGCCAATTCCAGCTAAACCTATACAGAAACCACACTACAAACTAAACCATCCTAAATAGTCAGGCAACTCTAGTCTTAATGCTTCTTATGCTTCGGGCCAACCTTACTTGGTACAGCTAATGGGTTCTCGTCAATGTCCAGGATCGGTTGCGTTATGTCCTTGTCTGTGATATTGACGCTTTTGACAAACGTCGCCGTCCCTGTCGCTACCGCATCGTCTTCTTTTGTCGTCATCGCATTATGTCGTCCCTGACGTGGCGGAGCCCTCAGAGATTTTGCACAGCGGCGGTCGCTGATACCCGGTGCTAAGAGCTGACGTGGCCTACAGGGGACTGTCTTCGGCGGCTTGCTGCACAGGGGGCTGTTCCAGGAACGTCAGTGAATGCTGTGCTCGGTTGCTGCATCGCCGAGCAGCCTCACTCGAACCGGGTTGAGGTCTCGGGCCGCCTCTCTGGATGCCCGCGTCACAGGCTGCCGAATCAAACTCCGCCCGCTCCCTTCGCCAGTGCGTTTGCTGGCGAGACAACCTACACTAGCTCAGCCCAGTGTAGACAACGCCAGCTCACTCCTCTTTGTCTTCCTTTTTGGCTCGTTTCATGTGCATCGTGCACTCGAAGATCTTCCAAGCACGCGCTCCGGCCGATTCGAACGTCTGGCCTGCTTCGCCGTCGTCTTGGCATATACCTCTACCTTGTGACATACTCCCCCATTCGAAGAGTTTTATTTCGCAAAAAAATGCATCATGAGGGTGATAATCTTGCTCCGCAAGTTCTAACTTGTGTCGGGTTGCCTTATCTTCCTTCGCGCGCACTCTTCACTGATCACCCCCCACGCACAATCATGAGACACCGCATTCACTTTCACATCGTACATAACAACATTGTTCATAGCACTCTAGCACTACTAAAAACAAATACACTATGCACAACATTTCTTACTTTGTCACAGTTCCTTTCAGTTTTATAGTGCCTGCCAACCAATATAAAAAAATTCCCACTTCAATCTTCTCTTCCTCACCATGCGCGTCTTAGGCGGCATTCATGCACGTTTTCTTAATGCGTGCGGTTGCGAACGCTCAGTACTACCATTGTCTTTATCCTGCTCTTAATCATCGGACGAATAATCCACACAACTCGCCTAAGGTGCGTCCAAAGTATATCTGAGAACTTGCACAGGCCTCTTGGCATCTGAATATCTATGACCATTTCGCGGCGCTTTAAAGAGTGTTTTCTCTTTCTTTGGCTTTACATGGATAACAGTTTGACCTTCACCCCAGCCAAGGATCTCCTCTCACAATCGTGGTGCCATCTCTCGCGGATGTTGTATGCTAGTTTCCTTAGGCATAACCTTCTTTGAACGGCTCCTGTCTCTCCGCGTGGCAATATGCTGGATCGTGAGCGTTGCCGTTACCTCGTGATCAACATCTGCACGACGTTCGCTGCTGATTGAGGTACTACAGCTATCTGCCGCATCTGAGTCAACGTCTTCGTGATCGCTAATATAATAGCTTGTTCTCATGACTACCACGCGCGTGGACACTAGTCACTGTTTCCGCCAAATCACAACTAGGCAAAACAGGCTCTCTAACCTCTTGTGTAAAATCCTCTCTTGCCATTCTCCCATTTTGGCTAACGTTTGTGGCTTCTGTCAAATATCACTTTAGCTGGAGTACTTCGGCATGTTTTACCTCGAGATTAGCTTCGTCACAATTCCTTTCCCGACAGCCCTTGGCGAGAGATGTTCGCTAGCGACGCTTCCTAGCATGGTAGGCCGAAGGGGAACTCATTATATTTCCCAGTCACGTATTTTTTGGCATTGGAGCCACGCAGCGACACAGAACAGTTTCGCGGCATTGCAAATAACGAATGGCTGGCTGTTACACGCGCACTACAGTGCTTGGAATATACTTAGTGCGCCGAGCGCGGGCGTCGCGGTGGCACATCAAATGTTGATTTCCGCCGGCCGCCAGCAGACGGTGATAGCCGTAGGGACCCTGGTATACTGAGGGGCGTAGGCTGCGTCTCTAGCCATCGCTCGCGCGCATACGTTCGCGTTGCGAAGGCACCATACGCTACTTGCTCGAAAGCAATGATTCCCCGCAACTATACGGCAAGCGACTGCGCTTGTGGACAAAGCTCCGAAATGCATCCGAAGCGCAAGCGACGCGCTTGCAAGGCGCCCTTGATGCGCCGGTCGGTTAGCGCGGTCCCAAAGAGTGTCGCCGTGTGGTGGCCTCCTGCGAAGGCATCACAAGGGGATCTGGCGACTCCCATTAGAAACGCTCGGTGGTCGGCACACTAGTAAGCATATTCTAGGCACTGTACACGCACCCACCAAACAATGCTAGACAACCACGGGCAAAACAATTAAAACTCGCCTACACACACGTTCACACAAAAAAGCAAACGAACAATCATAAATCTCGATGCAACCACATTCAATGAACTTCGTTCTGCCCAACACCAGGCCGGAAGTGCGCTTGGCCCTATTTTACCGGCAGGTACCCGGCGGCAGCAATTCTCTGCCTCCCACAGCAGCGGTGGATGCTCCACTATTTCACCAAGGCTGTGGTGGGTTAAGGTGCGCCCAGGGGCCTTTACAGAACATTATGGGGCCACCTTTCGAGATGAGTTCCCATTAACAACCGAGCGGCAAGTAGGTGTACTCATCTACCCCCTTGGAAAAACCGGTGGGCTCCCGGTCGGCACTGGAAATCGAACCCGGTATTTCCCGCATTGGAAGCGGACGCTCAACCATGTAGCCACCGCTGCGGTGATCGTTTATCGCATCGGCGATAAACGAGGAGGAAAGTGCAAGGCAGGCTCTTCACTAAGGCCGCGCATGCTCACATATGTGGCCCAACTCAAACGACATGTTATCTGTAGATGGCGCCTCCGCAGTGCCGACCATACCACACCGACCTTCTATACGAGCATGTTCACCTCTGTAACAAGAGCTACTCTTCCCTGGGCTGGTAATCAGCAGTCTGTAGCCACGGCCGCTAAATAAAAAAAATTCGGCAGATCCCACGCACTGTGGGAATCGATGTAATGCGAAGCAGCCAGCAAAGAGCTGCATATATCGACTTGTTTGTCTTTGAGCCAAATGAAATCATTCATGCCATGGCATCTAGTCCGCCATATATCGCATGTTTGCCATGCACGCACGCATGCACAATCTAGTGTACACCATGCCAATGAAATGCATATTCTGGTTTCTGCACCAAGCGTACGCTTGGTGCAGAAAAGGTGTGGCGTTCGGTTGTCGGCAGTGCATCGTCGTCAGTTGTCGCCGCGTGCATCGCCGTGACCATAATCTTGCCTGTAATGTAATGTCCTGTACATTTCATTGACCGCAAGAGAGGGCGCCACGGCCTCAGCGCTCGCCGTTTGGCGAGAGATAGCGAACGGTTCGCGTTGATTATGGAAGCGCTCTTTCTGCGATGAACGCTGTACTACCAGCTCGCGAGGAACGAGAACGGGCCCTAACCCACGAGAGACAACGATGACGCAGCCAGCATCTCCTAGCGAGTTTCTTTGAAAAGCGAACTGCTCGCGCTGCACATATGCTGCACAACCGGCACCCGCCGTTCACCGGCCACCCCGTATATATAGGCACTGGATCTTGAACAGCAATGTAGTGCCGCTGGGAGATTTCTCTTGTGTATAGTTCAATAAAGATTCGCAGCGTGCACGTTAACTAAAATGGACTGCGGGTCTATGTGTCTAATCTTTCTTCCGTCTCTCATTGACCATTAGCTGTGATTTTTGCTTTGGCAAACGATGGCGCACACTGTATGCTTCACCTCTCCACAGGTTGCACGTTAGTGAAGCTAAAATACCCTTCCCTACATCCTTCGCCCCTCCCCAAATTGTTTTCTTTTAAGTGCGAATGCACTTTATAAGCGACCCTGAATCCGCCGTCCCATAGCAACGGCGCGAGGAGCGGAGAGGAGCGTCTGTAGCAACGGCGCAGCGACGTCACGCCCCACGTGACTGCGCGCGCTCCGCCCTCCGCTCCGTGGCTGCGCGCGCCCCGCGCATTGCCTGTGGTGGTGAAGGCCGGCGGCGAGACGCCGAACGAAAGCGTGCGAAGCGAGCCGAGCACCCCGAAGCCGATCTGGCGCGGGGACGCGCGATGCGTTAGCGAGCGCGGGCCCTCGAATTCGATCGGCCGGACGCGCGCTTCAAGCGAGACTTCCTGGACCGCAGCTTCGGATATAGCTGCGCGGTGTGCGATCGACTGTGGTTCGACAACAACCTTAGCCCCATCTCGGGCGTGCGCAACGCCGCCAACAAGCTGAACGCGTTGCCGGTTCTTTGGAACGAGTTCGGAAGACAGATCATCATCATCAGTAAAAGTGCTTTGCACTTAAAAACGGCCAGACCTCCGTGGGTCGGCTGGCGCGTGCTCTCTCGCTGCCGTCTCCTTCGCTCGGCTCTGCAGTTTAGTCGCGCGCGCCCCCTCATAGCATCACCCCGTGCTTCGCACTTCCTCATATTCCCCTTCGGGGAAATGCGGGTTTTTTTTTTGTAGCGCTGGCTCTATCACTGAATGCTTAATGTGATCGTAATTTTCACGATAACCGCGATCACCAAGACCTGTTGTGCGCCGCGGTGCTGATCAGTAACTGCGAAAAAGTCGGAGATGCACTTCATTCGCTTCAAGCAGGATGACTTCAAGGTACAGTGCAAGGTGCTGCGAGCGACACCAGTGGCGACCATAATTTCATCTTATCCAGCGTATGACCTACCAGCACCTTATTCTAGGGCATACCACTTGTTCGTGTTTCACCTGCTCCTTCCATATCAAACAGCGAACAAGATTAACAAGACGAGTACAAAAGCTCAAGGCAAGAAGTTGTCAATCAATTCCGTGCAGAAGTTGCAGAACGCGAAACGATTTTGTGGACTGGACCACGACCTACACGGCACTGCCTTGAAGACCACGTTAACACGCGATAGTTAAAACACAATAAATATTCAGTTCGGTGTGCAGCGCTGTGCGCCTTTCCGTCATTTCTGGTGTTCGTTTTTCGTCTGCGCTGTTTTTTCAAGGCATGAGTACCCGCCAACTCGACCAACTTGTCATTTGGGTACAATATGTAGGCGAGACGTTTCTATTTACTCTCCTTCAGTAATGTAGTTCAATCATAACTTTCAGGTTTGAATCGGGCGACATTTAAAGAGGTCACTTATTAGTGCAATCCGAAGCAGCAATAGACCTGATTTGGCAGTTATATACGTGGCCGATATTCCATGTCACGCTATTTTATTTTGAAGAACAGAAAGTATTCACGCATCTCGAAAAAATCGCCCGCAATAACGAAGTCGTCCACGCAGATAACGAAAGATATAGCATTCAAACGACTGATGATTTCAACGAACAGCTGTGGTCCACTTTTGTTCCCAGCAGAAGAAAAAACAATTCAATAAAGTTTTCATTCATCCATGTGACAATTGCGCTGTGCCGTCCCAATTTTCCCGAAATGTGCAATTCCTGATATCGACCTTGTCCAGCAAATCGTTTTTTAGTATTATTGCACTATATTACAAATATTACAATGATGCGCCCATAGCAAGGCTATCGCTGCCCCTTTTTTGCATCGTTGGTAGAATGGTCGGTCGATTTCATCACTTCTGTTCACATTGAGCAAACATGGGCGCGTGCCCTAGTTTATTGATCACGTTTTGTAACACTGTTAGGGGAGGGGGTATACTTGTGGGACCTGTTTCAGAGGATAATCATAAATGAATTCCCATTACACCCGCAAGGAATCAGGCACCTAGCAACAGACAATGAAGACGGATTGCCGTTTCACCTAATCATGACGATTTCCTTGCACAGTATATGGCGCTCACGACTAGCTGTATTTTACTGTGTCCTGCATAGAAGGCCAGTGAGACTCTCTTTTCAGAAGAATAGACGCCGTTCACGCGCACAGGCTGTACTTTGAGAGCGGCGAGCACGAGGTGATTGTTGTGGCTGCGGCATCAATGAAGGTGGTAGCTCGGTCAAGCCAATTTCTTGAGGCCTGTATTCGAGCCGAGTTATGTCGTCAACAGTCTGTCTGTCCATAGAGCCGGTGATATGTCGGAAGCTGAAGTCATTTTTTGCGCTAGTGAGGAATAGGCCGCATCGGCTGGTAGCCC